>NC_059354.1:11469166-11787500 GCF_019703515.2 Myxocyprinus asiaticus | reverse complement strand
ATAAATATTGGGGGGGTTGTACTTGCTTGTTTTTATTATTGGGGTGGGGGATGTTTCTGACCAATCCTGTCTTAGCAACAGTTGCCCCACCACCATTTCTCTGACAAGTGTTTGCCTTTTTACAATGAGAGCCTACAGGAGTAATGTGTGTTTGAATCGTTTTAAGTGGGATTTTATCAAAATGATCCAAAAATGTTTTTAAACATTGTTGCTGGGTCACTTGTAACAGTGACACGAGGTACTCAGAGAGGATACATGCAGTGCTTTTTCTTTCTTTTAAAAAAAAATTCTTTAAATAATTACCGAGAAGAGCATGCTATGGATTAAATTCCTCATCACCAAATGAGCAGGTATAACATCAGCGAGGACACCTACTTTTCCTCAAAGGTAAATTCAAGCTAACAACCTAACATTAATTCATTTACATATTCTTTATTCGGATCCCCATTAACTTCCAGAAGTGGTTGCTAGTCTTCCTGGGGTCCACACAAAAATTACATAGTAAAAATATCATACATCCAATGCAAAACATAAAAATAAATCTCTGTAGTCAAATCACCACATTACGGTCATATGGTAAACATTATATTAGGCAGCACATGAAATATGGAACAGAATTATAGAAATCACCAAACATAATAACAACAATAATAAACTGAAAAATATAAGAAATCTGAATAGCACTTAAATGACCCTATGCAGCTTTAAGCATATCTTAACAAATATGTACCTTTACTTTGTCTTATATTGCTATGAAGTGTATTCCATCAGCTGAACCTTGATACAAAACGGTTCTCTTCATCAAGTTTGTTTGTGGACATGGTAAAAGAAGTTGAATCCTGCTCACTTGACGAGTCTTATATTTGTAACCACAACGTTCTATCCAGGCAAGGGATAAAGGTGAGAAATTATAATATTTAAGCTTAGCAACAAGAATACAATGGTCGATGGCATCAAAAGCTGCAGTGAAATCTAAAAGAACAGCTCCAACTAATTTCCGGCCATCCATACTTGTTAACCACTCATCGGTCATATGTATCAGAGCAGTGTCCTGGCCTATAGGCATGTTGTACATTAGTAAGTAGCTCATTTACACAAAAAAATATAATGTAAAATTTGATTAAAAATAATCTTCTTCAGAATCTTACTCAAAATAGGAAGAATACTAATTGGCCTGCAGCTTTCCCCCCTTTGAGTAAAGGTATAATTTTAGACTCTTTCCAAAGCATTGGACAAGTCCCACTAAGTGAGCATCTATTAAAAATATGGCATATTGGTTGAGAAGGTTGCCTAGCTACAATAGTAATTAATTTTCCATCCAAATTATCTACTCCACAAGGTTTGTCATCTTGTAAGGAAAGTAACATCATCTTAACTGTGTCTGGGTCAACCTGATTAAGCATAAAGCAACAATTTTTGTCTTTCATCATATTTACAATAGGATTACAAGCTAATTGTACATCACTGCAGTGCATACTAGATCTTAAATTATCCACTTTATTGATAATTGTTAAAATATTTAGCTATATCCAAATGTTTAGTAATAAACTGTCCATCCCTTTCCACATACTTTTGAACATTGCTTGACTTTCTACACATGATTTCATTCAAAGTTTCCCATAATTTTCTGTTATTACTAGCTGTGCAGCATATTTTTGGCTTAAAATATTCCCTCTTTTTAACATAGTTTAATTTTGTAACCTTATTCCTTAACTTACACTAGAACTGTTTATCCAGATAACTGCCTGATTTTTGTGCATCTTCCTTTGCATTGTCTATGTGAAGCATTAATAATCTCAGCTCAGCATCGAGCGTTATTACATTTCACTGACCTTTTTCTAAGTGGGGCATGTTTATTCACTATCTTGAGTAATATGTCCATAAAAGATTTCAGGGCAATGTCTGCATCATTTTCCTGACATACTCCTGACCACTACACACTCTGCTCTTCATTGACAAATAAGTCTTCATTAAACCTTTTGTATGATCTCCTTAAAATAATGTTTGTTTCTTGACTTTGGCATTTCTGACTTTTTAGTGAAAGCAAACAAATTATGGTCAATGCAAACCACTGCAACTGATACTGCAATAGAGCACAGCTCATGGATATAAGATCACTACAAGTGGAAGTATTAACACCATTGACCATCATTGAAATTCTTGTTGGTTGGGTAACCACTTGAGTAAGGTTACAAGCATCAGACATAGATTTTACTTCTTCATTAATGAGCAGTATTTAGTAGACCAATCAATATTAAAATCACCAAGTAAAAATATATCCTTATTTTCCTCTGTAACTTTATCCATAATTTCACATATACTACCCAAATATTGCACATTAGAACTGTGAGGCCTATAACAACAACCAACCAAAATAGGTTTGCAATGTGGACATTTTTTTTTTTAACCATATAGCTTCAATGTTATTCTTTATAAGATCTTTCCATAAAAGCACCCCAAAATGTTACTGAATATAAATGCAACTCCACCATTTTATTCATTCATGAAAAGAGAATCTTCATTTTTGGGTGAACTATCCCTTTAATTCTCCTAAAACTAGGCTTCAGTTTTCTTTATACAAAATATAATTTCTTATGCTTTGTTTTGTGACTTGGACATGTTTTCATGTCTGATAAAAGGGTCACTCACCTGCATGTGCTACTCCAATGACCTTTGCCACAGGGTCAGTGAAGAGCAGCGGCATGCAGTCGGCCCCTGGTGCTGCTATGACAACACCTACTTGATTAGTCACCAATCCATCATAACTGTCGGGTGCAGGTTTGCCCATCACCCACACATCACTGGCATGATTACACTGGAGTAAATGACAAAGATAGCTGCAATCAATGAAAACTACTTGTGTAGAAAATGTTTAATGAAATGAAACATCAATGAATGAATTTCCGTTTTAAGTGCCATTAGCACCGATGGCAGAAGAATCAACTAGCAGATTTAGTAGGTCGGTTACCTGTGCTAAAATACCTTTATGAGGTTGAACTGATGAGGTCTAAATCCAGCCTGCAGGCCGAGGCGCCGGAGGTTCTCGGCCACCGCAGCACGTGAATCTTTGCGTCGAGGGTTGCAAAAGAGGTTGAGGGAGCTCAGAGTACTGATGTAAGATATACCTCCGGTACGAGTGGTGAAGCCATGAGCAAAACAGTCTTTAAATGGGAAGGAAATATAGAACCACAGATTGTCAGGAGGGAAAATAAACTTGAGTAAATTTAAAGTGAGCTGAATCTATCATCCTGACATCAGTTAAAGTAAACTACCAGTCAAACATTTGGACGCACCTACGCATTCTGTATATTTAATATTGTATGTAAAACAAGTAACACAAAAATGTTAAACAAATCGAAACTGTCTCTTAGTTTAGCTTCTTTAAAGAGCAACCCTTAGACCACTTTACAGCTCTGAGTCATTTTTGACCCAAACAGAAAAGTTGTTAAGTTAAAGGTGCATTCAGTAATGTTTTGCTTATTAAAAAAGTTTAAACGTAAAAAAATGAATTGTAATATTGAACATGAGATGAAGATGTCAGTCATATCAGTAACCTTATAAAAGCTGTTTTATTCTACATGGGGAGGGTCCCCTCACAGGGGCAGCCATGTTAGGATCACATGACCAGCTGAATACTACTGGCTTATGCTGCATTCCATTCAACTTGGAGAGGTGGATTTTCCTACTACGACAATGCAATGGAATGCCACTTGAAGTCGGAATTCCAACTTGGAACCTCGTGTGGAAAGTTTAAAGTCATTTCACTGAGATGCAGGTGTGTGACGGAGATATACAAAGTAAGTGATAAACATGAACTTTTCTTAAATAATATCGATAAATGAGTCAACGTTCCTACTTTACATGATATTAAAGTATGTTTAACAAATTCTTGCAGAGACAGGTGTACAAAACATGGTATATTATACTCTCTTTTGATATTCGTACACCTGTAGCACAAATGTTAGCGTTGCAGCATTGTTTATCAGTTGTTGTTAGGAGACTTCTCTGACTACAGTCAAACATCTGCTAAGCTAATGGGTGCGTTGCAGTTTTGTTTCCTTACACATCACCTTCCAAGCATCTGCCAATGAAATGCCTTCATGGTCCGAGATCGGAGATGTCAAGTAGGAAAATCCCACATCTCACTTGAATGGATCGCAGCATTAATCTCAGCAACCGCCCTGATACTGGACACTTTTCGTCATGGATTAATCACGGCTGACAATGATTTGTACATTTCAACAATGGCATCGGTAACTGAAAACTATTGATTTTGCTGCATCCACACCGCTAGGTGTCAGTGTATGTCCCAAACAACACATAAAAATGACAGAGTTCAAATTGTTTTGTAAACAAATACATATGAATGCACAATATATACCCGCATACAGAACCACTTTCAACCATTTAAGCATAAACCTTTAGATGAAAACGTTTTCAAGATCATGACAAACATGAATTCAGTCAAGTGTGTCCAAACATTTTGCTGGTGAGGAATGGAAACTATACAGCCCCATTTCTTCATACGATTCCTGTTTTGCAGGCAATTAGCATACCTTTCTCACGGAAGCTAGCTTAAAAAACATATATATATATATTAATACTTTTTTTAAATGTTATTACAGGAAAACAACCCACCTGAAATTATAGAGGACCTAAGAATTGTAATATCTCCTTTGACCGCTGGCAGGTGCTGTAAAAACGTGGTAACCTCATGTTGAACGTCAGTGCTGCTGACAGTGAGGTCATCCAGCGGACAGGACAGATCGTCAAACATTATAATGTACTCAAAATTAAACGCCGAAGTAAAGAGGAGCTCCTGGTAAAGCCGAAACAGATCTCTTCCGTGGCTCGAAGTAAAGATCTTTATATCACTGATGTCCTCTTTGTCTATAGCCTGTTTGAATGAGTACAACGAGGCTGAAAGTGAGCTTTTGCACAGAACCTGTGGGGAATTGCCGCTTAAACCGACAAACATCTCCAGAATAGCGGTTCTGGGAAAGCAGTCCGTCCCAACGGCTTTCTCTGCATGTTGGTCTATTATGATGAAGACACGTTCCTGTGACCCATTGCTAGTCCTTGCACAAAACGTGCTGATGCGCTTTTCCAAACAAAAGTCGTATTCCGGACAGCTGAGATGTGTGAGATCCACCAGTGTAACTGTGGCCATCTCTGATAGTTACGTAATCTTGTGCCGAGCGTAGCACGTTTAGGTCGCTTTGCCTGGGATAGAGGATCTGTAAGGGCTGTCACACCACACCTGAATATAAGGTTAAAAAACGAGGAACTTTTGTTTTATTTACAAAGCAAAAGAACATTTCCTTTCTAGCAGTACTTCCTGAAAAGAGTGTCGGACCGCCCACTGTGGAAACTCCTGACCAGACAAGTTGCGCCTTGCGTGCACTATTCCTGCCAGGTGTTGCAGACGCAGATTGATTTATTTTGCAACCTATATCATGTGACATTAAGGTTCCTTTGCCACAGAATTTCCAGTCGGTCGTTACAGTGATTTGTTGCCATTTCATTTTTCATTTTATTATCAGATAAATAACAGACACATTTCCTCATGAAATTCCCCATAGGAAAGTCGTGCAGTGGGATTGTTCTAAAGTCACAATGAACCTCATAAACACATGCATTGATGTTATTAGTATTTAAGTATGTTATGATGAATTATTATGGTAATGAGTTTTTATGTAGAGTACTGTAGTACAGTACTGATGCCAAACAAACAGGAAATCAGAAGTGTTCTTATTTTTTCCAATACGGTACCATTTGAATTGAATGTCACTTAGTGGAGTTGTCACACAAGGAAGTTGTCACAAGGGCTGTATCTAAAGTTTTGAGTTGTGCAACTGCATAAATACTTGTTTCATCTTTCAGTGTTTAATTATGTTTGTTTGAAACACCTAGTTAAAAAATGTCTTAAATGAGGATAATCTTTGTGCATTATATCCTTTACAAAAATCAAATTTCCAAATCATATTTTTGGAATGGCTGTTGGGTAAATAAGTGAACACTGGCATACATTAAGGCCAGGTTAAACTATACACCGATCAGCCACAACATTAAAACCACCTGTCTAATATTGTGTAGATCCCCTTCATGCCGCCAAAACAGTGCTAACCTGCATCTCAGAACAGCATTCTGAGATTATGTTCTTCTCACCACAATTGTACAGAGCAGTTATCTGAGTTACTGTAGACTTTGTCAGTTTGAATCAGTCTGGCCATTCTCTGTTGAACTCTCTCATCAACAAGGCGTTTCTGTCCACAGAACTGCCGCTCACTGGATGTTTTATGTTTTTGGCACCATTCTGAATAAATTCTAGAGACTGTTGTGTGTGCAAATCCCAGGAGATCAGCAGTTACAGAAATGCTCGAACCAGCCCGTCTGGCACCAACAATCATCCATGCGATTATCTAATCAGCCAATCATGTTGCAGCAGTGCAGTGCATAAAATCATTCAGATATGGGTCAGGAGCTTCAGTTAATGTTCACACCAACCATCAGAATGGGGAAAAAATGTGATCTCTGTGATTTCGACTGTGGCATGACTGTTGGTGCCAAACGGGCTGGTTTGTGTATTTCTGTAACTGCTGATCTACTGGGATTTTCACACACAGCAGTCTCTAGAATTTACTCAGAATGGTGCCAGAAACAAACTGTATACCTTGAGAGATGACATTATTATTACTTTAGATAGCATTTCATATTTCAGGAAAAGGTCAATAAAAAACAGGTTACCATTGCAAGAACGTACCCCATAATGTGACAACATGCCCCACTACAGTTAAATTAACTATACGTTTTTCTCTAGGCAATGTTCAATAATGTTCATCAATTATTCAATGATCTTCATAAATGACCCCACCCAGAGAAATATTCACTAAAGAGTGTGATAAAATGTTTAGCCAATAATGGATGGGGGATGCCAGCTCTGTAACTGCACTACAAAATAACATCCTTGAATACACCTTATTACATATATAATAGTAATGATAATGTCAGTCTTAGTCAGACCAGTTATGTTCTTCTTTACACCCTTCCAAATTGACGCATCATAGTGATGAGTGTATCCTTTGATGACAACTTACATTTTGCACATAGCCTGCAGCTTATGTGTGCTCAGTGGCCAACAGAGGGAGTACAATTACCAGATAATTTTACTTTTACTCTGCTCAGCTATTATAGTGCACTTACTCTGCTCTGAAATATGCACAGTAACCACATTTCATATGATCTAATCTGATTTATGCCTATTTGTCTGGCATTATTGTGCTCTGTGCATCTCGCTGAATATGCTTAGACAAGATCAAAAACGGTATTAAAACATTGCTTAACTAAATCCGAAGCAGATACTCGTTTCTAAATGTATTTGACCACAATTAGATAATTTAGACCTTTAAAAGCCATCCTTAAAAAAAAAAAAAAATCAGGTTAGACCTACTCTTGAATGAATTGGATTATGTAGACACTTCTGTGTTTTAATGTTACTTTTTGTCATTTTGTATATAATTAGATTTTTATGCCATTTTCACACTCAAGAATAAATCTTGTCATGCTGTGCATATTTGTTAATGCAATATCCTGTCCCATAACACATGTCGTAGCCTATATACAACTTAATCATAATTTAAGATTCTTTGCCAGTCTCAAATGTGTTTGCACATTGGTTTTATTAGAATGCACAGAAGTGCGTTTTGCACCTCATTTGTAGACTCGTGCACGCAGATCCGTGTCGCGCGCGCCTGAGTCTCTCCTACTAAGCGCGTGGAAACAGCAGCTGTGCAGTCAGATGCACCAGCACTGACGTGCAGCGTTTCGCCATTCAGCTCCATTCACGCTTATTGTGCAAGATTACAGCGCCGTTTCACATCGAGGATAGGAATAGGCTTGAATCAAAACGGTAAGAGCCTTTCATCCATTCTTCAGTGTTGCTGTTGTGTGTATTCGCTCCTTTTGTACGTCCCGGCTCTTACAGCGTCTGCTAGTTCCCATTCTTCATCATTTCATCAGACTGAACTCCATCAGAATGTTTCCCCATATAGAAGCATCAATAACATCTGTGAGCGCTGTAACACATTTTATTTAGGCTATTTTTATTAGCATTTTCCAAACAGAAACAGCCAGCATTAATATTGTACTTGTTGAAATACTTGTTGAGTATGATAGAATATTATAGCCTGCATGTTGAAAGTCAGATCAGTTTTTGAAAGTTCAATGCTAAACTGTTGTTGTAGATTCAGAGTATATGAAGGAGCTTGTTTCGCGTGTTTAACGTGATGAAAACTGGTTCAAAAGCGATAGACGTTCAAAAACAGCTAGTTTCTCAGCTGGACGATGTTTTGAAACAGGCTGAAGACAAGAGACGAAAGCTATGCCATTATTTCAAATTCTCCTTTGAGAACGTGAGTGTTGAACGTCGTTTCATTTCAATGTTACCCGCAGTTTTATGTATCATTGGGAATTCACGAGCGTCATATGGTTCAGTTGCTCTTTCTAAACAGCTTCTTGGCTGATGCCCTTGATAACATGTCACCTGGACAACCGCTTCAGCACCATGGAGAGAGTTCTGCTTGCTGGAGAATGCTACAAGGTCCTCATTCTGAGGAAACAAAAGATGAAAAAATGACTCACTGACATCTGTTTGATTTCTCAGGTTGTTAAGTATCATTTTAGTTCTTTAATTAAAAAAATAATAATAATAATTGTGACACTAAGTTTATCAAAAAACAACTGAAGTCATTAATAGTTTGAACTGTGGCAAATGTTTTCTTGTAGCCTACTCATTAGAATCATTTGGCCTATCCAACGTCTACGTGACAAACCTTTCAGTGGCTTCTAAAATGCAATTAGCTTAAAAGGCATTTTTTCCCTCTAAACAATCAACACAACTCATGCATCTGTAGTAAAACAGCATGCACATAACAGATTACAATGTAGTTCAGCCTTTTGTCAACTGACTAAATAGTAGGTCTCAGTGTAGAATTAGATTTCATTCATATTAAAATAACTACTAGTTAGTTTGTAACTAAGTCAGTCCATTAAAATACGATACGTAATAAAACAAGATTTAATTAATGGTATGTTTAGCCTATGTAAATAACAATATTTAATAACTATCTAAAATGAAAAAGGATGCAATAAATAAATACTAATTCAACAGGCTGGAAAAATAGACATTTATTAATTTTAATATCTTATATATTTTGTATATGTTGAAACCTGACACCGGGCGGTGTAGCCTACACAGGAAAGTGCACCATTAGATTGGTTTCATGCTGAAGAAGTACGTTTTTTACATAAGGTTTTCTCCCGTAAATTTAAACGCGTGTTATGCAACATCATCATATATGTCGAAAGGACTGAAGCCTGTCAACCATGAGCTCACTGATGTCAGTAAATGAGTCTGCTTTTTTATTCCATCCGTTACTCCTGGTTGGAGGCTTCTGTTAATATTTAGTTTATATGCAGGGTTACGTCCTGCCTAAATTTAATGATGCAATGCTAAAATATTTAGTAGTGCATAAATTGTACTTAGTGCCCATTTACGCCACAATTAGGCTAAGTTGTAACGTACGTATAGCTGGTGCAACCGGCCCCTGATCTCCTGGGATTTTCACGCACAACAGTCTCTAGATAGTTTACTCAGAATTGTGCCAAAAATGGGGGGCCTGGGTAGCTCAGCGAGTGTTGATGCTGACTACTACCCCTGGAGTCACAAGTTTGAATCCAGGGTGTGCTGAGTGACTCCAGCCAGGTCTCCTAAGCAAACAAATTGGCCCAGTTGCTAGGGAGGGTAGAGTCACATGGGGTAACCTCCTTGTGGTCGCGATTAGTGGCTCTCGCTCTCAATGGGGCGCGTGGTAAGTTGTGCGTGGATCGCGGAGAGTAGCATGAGCCTCCACATGCTGTCAGTCTCCGGGGTGTCATGCACAATGAGCCACGTGATAAAATGCGTGGATTGGCGGTCTCAGAAGTGGAGGCAACTGAGACTTGTCCTCCGCCACCCGGATTGAGGTGAGTAACAGTGCCACCACGAGGACCTACTAAGTAGTGGGAATTGGGCATTCCAAATTGGGAGAAAAGGGGATAAAAAAAGAATTGTTCCAAAAAAAAATAAAATAAAAACACACAAAAAAACATCCAGTGACAGTTCTGCGGATGGAAACGCCATGTTGATGCGAAAATTCAATGGAGAATGGCCAGACTGGTTCGAACTGACAGAAAGGTTGAGAATTTGGCACCAGCAGCATGAATCCATGGACCAACCTGCCCTATGTCAACATATCTTATGTCAACATATCCTCTAATGGTTACTTCCAGCATGATAATGCACCATGTCACAAAGCAAAAATCATCTCAAACTGGTTTCATGAACATGACAATGAGTTCACTGTTCATCAGTGGCCTTCCTTTTCACCAGATCTGAATCCAATAGAACACCATTGGGATGTGGTAGAACAGGAGACTCGAAGCATGAATGTGCAGCTGACAAATCTACAGAAATTGCATGACACAATCATGGCAACATGGACCAGAACCTCAAAGGAATGTTTCCAACATCTTATGGAATCCATGCCATGAAGAATTGAGGTTGTTTTGAGAGTAAAGTGAGACCCTAACCAGTAGCAGTATAGTGTTCTTAATAAAGTGCTCATTGAGTGTATATTGAGACATGAGTAAATTTTTAATCAACAACCATTTATTTACGTTTCATCTGCAGTTCATCCAGTAAATGTGACAAAAATGTGCTTCCTTTACTGTGAGATTAATACTAGGGTGTCATGCAGGACTGACTAAAACTGTGTGCAATGCAGTGCCCGCAATCCATACATTTGTATGCACTTTTTTACTCTCATCTTACTTATTTTAATAATTTTATTCATTTATTTACCTAAATCAAACTCTCAAGGAGCCCCTATTGGTTGTGGGCTCATATGCACAGCATATTCTCTATACCACAGATTTGTACCCCCTCATTGTTCACATGGCTAAAAAAGATTGCATCTGTTTTCTGCATTGCATTGTTTAATTCACGGTAATCAGAAAAAATCATTACCATCTGTTTTGACTTCATGGCAGATTTATGAAAGCAACAAAACAAAGAATTACTTTGTGATTACTTAATAGCATTATGCCAGTATTACAGTTTTGATTTGAAAGCCATTACAGAGCTTTTGAGAGTCCTAGAAATGCACTCACTCATACTGTTTAAAATTCAGTCATACTATAAAAGAATGCCTTACTAAACTCTTCCCTTTCAAATTAAATTAGCCTCAATAATCAAAATGGCATTTTCCATGAGTTCTGTTTTTTAAATAGTTGAATCATCTGCAAGAATGAAATGTCTCACTGATGGCCAGCATTTTTGCAAAAACCAGTCTTGCTTTCCATCAATTTAAAGAATATCCAATTACTCACTTGGTGCTTTGCAGATATATGGCACAGTTTCTTTTACAGCTTGTTTTCTCATTAACTGTTACTGGTAACTCTGCACGGACCGGCAAATAGATAATAAACTGTAAAGCTCAACTGCAGAAAATTACAGTTACTAGCTCACTCTGCTGCATGCTGATCTATTCTTAATAGGCTGAGGATGCAAAGACAATCTGGATATAGGCATGCCATCTCTTTGTATGTATGTGCTGAAACAAACTGCTAAATCTTTCCACCACTCATATTTTATGTCATACTTTCACTTACAGATATAGGACACTTTGACAATAATGGCACACTTTTCCTCGGCTGGCCCCCATACCCACTGTCTACTCCGTTTAGAGATGCTAGCCATTATTAGAATGATCGCATTGTAATTCCTCTGTATGATAACACATGATCATGACTGCTGTGGATGAAGCACAGTTTTGATGTCTGAAGCCACTGAATCTCACTGCATCTCAAAGCAGCAAATACAAAAGCTTGCTTTGATGTTGGGATATTTTTTTTTTTTCTGGGATGTATTTTTCTGCCACAATAAGCTGCATTATCCTATGGAGGAGGGGTGTGGGAGCCCTGCAGTAAAGCTTGGCTTCAAATCAAGTTATAATTTAATTTATATGGAGATCCTTTGAAGAAAAGTGAGCAGGAAATGCAATTTACTGCCTTTCAGATGTCTGAATAAACATGGTTGGGTTAGTAGAAGGCATAAGGGGGCCCTTCAGTGAGGGTTATAGACGAATACACAAATTAAACTGTTGTCTCTCAAACGCTCATGCACTCTAGGACGCATCATAATGCTTATGGTGTGTAGTTTTCTCTTTTCTGTGTTGATGTATTTCCTGTTGAAACAGGAAGTTTGGGTAGGACATATTGAAGTACTCATACAGTGTACATATTAGTAGATCCCTTTTTTAAATTAGCCAATAGGCTTTTCTTTAGGCTACATTCTCATTCTAGTGAGCATTTGACCTGTCATCAATATTCGTCAATATTTTTGGTCCATTTTTCCTGAAGAGACTGTAAAGTTTGTATGCATATATCTGCTAAAGGTTGATTTTTTCAACTTTTAGGAGTACACCAGCATATAGATGACTTCAAAGCTAATAGATGGACTAAAAGCCACAAAACCCCAATTTTCATTTCATGGGGTCTTTAATGCTATGTGGTGGGAATTGTTTTTCTTTTTTAAAGAGACTTATTTACAATAATTAACTGTATTTACCATCTATTCAACTAGCTTTTGTGGTAATTACACTTTGTAAGTGCTAAACTTAATTGTCCATGGGTTTAATTCCTGCCATTTCCCTGTAAACAGACGGAAAGGGTCTGGTTGTTAAAATAGATGATTCTTTCCACCTTCTCCCTTGGGTTTTCATGTCAGTTAGAAAGTCAAGGTTTTGGCAACTGCAGTGGAATAATTTTTTTTTGTCAGAGTGCTGCTTGACATCACTTATGTCACTTTGCCTTGAGAGGTATATTTACTTGTCTCTCACTGACAGGGGTGCTAGATATAAGGAACAGACCCTCTGTCTTCTCGTTACCAGCCTGGGGCCAGGGAAAGAGAGAGAGAGATTATCATTCACAAACAAATCTTTGCCTACAAACACACCTGTCACAGTCTGTCTCCCTCATGTTCTTCAAGGACTCTTATTTTGAAGTTTTCCCCTGGACTACATGTCCCAGTTTGTTCCACTCCAGCGTTTATAATTAAAAGATTGAAAGAATCTACTCCTGCGTCTCTTCCTCTCCACGTACCCAACGTTACAACACCAGCAGAAATGGGGGTTAACTGTCAATGCTGGGTATGTCAATCTTATTTGGTTGTTTCACATATTAGTGCTGTCAGTCAATTAAAATATTTAATCGTGATCAGTCGCATAATATTTCATTGTTAATCACAGATTTTGAAAGTGCTTAAATTTGACTCTATATACAGTATATGGAACTTATTTTCCTGTCAAAATGCAACAATATATAACAATGTTTTATTAACATTCATTTTCCAAACAAAGTATTCCACAGTATAAAGATGCTATGAAAGCACTAAAATAGCACCAATTAAAGTTGCAGTATATTAAACACCTCCCAAAGTCTTAGTGGGAGTTTGACAAAATGAAAGAACTAGTACCCATAGGTTGAGTATTCAATGCAATGGGTATAAATCTCAAACTCTCATTCCCCAAAATATGAATCATGGCCATCCTCTTTGCTACAGCAATGGTGAAGTCGAATTTTATGATTCATGCCACATGAAAAGCGCAGCAGAGAACGTCTTGTTTTGCTCCGAGAGCTGGCACTGCGCACGTAAATAATACTTTATCAGAATTGTCCGCTAAGACTAAAGCATAGAAAATATTTTAGCACATTGCAGACTGCTACAGAAAATATACTCAGTGTGAATCTGTGCTGAGATGAGAACTTTTTTTTTTTTTTTTAATATCATTATTCAGTTGTTACATTTCTCTAGCTTCATTTGCAATACAAAGTCCTCCTCGCTTTTATAGCAGCTAGTGTCCTGACCTTGCACTGCATCATTGGACATGCATAGATTGAATAAGATAGTATCTCTCTCAAACAGAGAGTATCATAGTGTGCTATTGCCTTGTTTTACATTAGGTCTTGGGTTTACTCCAGACTTTGGAGCTCACAACACAATTGAAATAACCTGTTAAGAGCTGATCTGGAAGATACAAAGCAAAGTGAAATAGCATCTTGTCTTCATAAATGGAGTCAGAGAAGCATAGACAGTTTATGGAGGAGATGGTTTGCTCATAGAAAAATAAATGAGACATTGCAACACTCATTATGCAGGCTGTATAAATGGAATCCTTACTTTCAGTTAAAAGAGAGAAACACCTTTTTGTTTTCTTTTATTTGAGAATGTGCATGCGTATTAGCTGGAACTAGCCTGATAAATAGTATTTAGCATTATTTCAGCTAAAAAAGCTACATTTATGATACTATTGTTGTCAGATTTTATTGCTGATTTTTGAATGTTACTGAATCTTTTATTTTGAACTTTTTGTTCTTTTTGTTCATTTCTTCATTACTGCTCATCATATGTGAGATTACTATACAGTATCTTGGCTCTGAAAGCCGATACAGTATCAGGATACACACTGACTTGTCTCAGCTGTGAAAGACTCTCTCAAATGTGACATGGGGTCTCAGTCCAACACACCTGGACCAAGTGTTTTCAAAACCAAGTGTCTGATTGATCTGTAGATGAATAAGTGTTTTTCTGTCCCTTAAGTGAACTAAGAGAAGAACAGGTGTGATTCAGATGTACCATCCCCCTCCTGTATGTTCAACAATGAATTAATTCACATGGTGGATCAGTGGACAGTCATGGGATGATTGCACTGACATCCTGAGATACTGAACATCCCTTCAAAGATGACTTTCATTTCCTCTGTCCTGTTCAATGATAAAGGCTTGTGAAGGCGGGGGAGGGGAGACAATGGAGATATAGGAAGCACTAGACCACCACAGTCATGTGCCCACCAAAGACTTGAAACTTGCTCATGCATGAATGCAAATGCTTATATTTTGGTAAGCTTGATTTCAATTGTTGCATTCCGAAATGTTTCAGATCGCAATTCATAAAGCAACACGTGTGTGTGTGTGTGTGTGTGTGTGTGTCTGTGTGTGTCTGTGTGTGTGTGTGTGTGTGTGTGTGTGTGTTCTCAGCGTCGCTGTAAAGTGTGCTCTAGTGGGAATTAGCATAAACCTAACCCTAACCCTAATGCTAATTTAAATAATAAAATAACCACATAGTTGTGGATAGTTACACCCTGTGTATATACCGGACACGACAGACGTTATGCCACTTTACGCTGTAATGACTTAAAGGGATGGTTCCCCCAAAAATGAAAACTTCCATCGTTTACTCACCCTCACGCCATCCCAGATGTGTATGACTTTCTTTTTCAGCAAAACACAAATTAAGATTTCTAGAAGAATTTCTCTGCTCTTTTGGTCCATACAATGCATGTGAATGGGTGTTGTCAAACTTTTGAAGCTCCAAAAATCTTATAAATCATTATAAAAGTAATCCATAAAATTCATGTCTTCAGAAGCGATATGAGAGGTGTGGGTGAGAAACAGATCAATTTGTATTTCTTTTTAAATTTAGTTTTTACTATAAATTCTCCTCCCTGCTCAGTCAGTCTGCACTTTAATTTTCACATTCTTCTTCTTGCATTTTTGGTGATTCACATTCTTCATGCATATTGTCCCCTACTGGGCAGAGAGAAGATTTTCTTTTTGGAGCGTCAACATTTTGGCACCCATTCACTTGCATTGGATGGACCTACAGAGCTGAAATATTCTTCTAAAAATCATAATTTGTGTTGATGGCATGAGGGTGAGTAAATGAGAGAATTTTCATTTTTGGGTGAACTATCACTTTAAGGCTGTGTATACTGGACACTTAATAGTAAAGGTTCTAAAAAGATGCCGTGCATGGCGTCACACCGCTTGCGTCCTGTGTAGACAGATTACTAGGATATCAAAATAAATATGCAATTATTATTAAAGAAATCTTTTGATGTAAAAAGCTGTATGTCTAATCAAACAGAATTTCTGCATATTTAAATGTATTTGTCACTTGGTTGAAACTAGCCTAATTGGGCAGATACCGACAGGTTGCATGACAAGCCCTCATCTTCAAAAACCAAGAACAAAACTATGCAATAGAAAATATGATCAAGACTACATTCCATGCTTTGTGCTGACTACATTGCATTATGTGACATTTAAGACATTTAAAAAACTAAATTGTTGATCTTGCTAGTCAGCCTTAGTCATGTTAATAATTTTGCATTACAGTATGTAGGACCTAAGCAGTTCATGGTGATATTAATAAAAGATAAATTATTTTAAAGACATTGTTTACATTTGTATGACAAACAATTTTCTTATGATGTTTTATTGTAAAATTTGGATCCTGAAGCAAAACCAGTTGAGAACCATGTTTCTGATCTACCGCCCCACACCATCCTCCACACAGCTGCTGCAGGTGGTGGGGAGATGATGAAGACAGGACTGTGAATAGCCCACAGCTCCAAACCACAGAGCTCCATGTTGGATGATAGGATTTCTCTAGACATTAATGGCCAGTAAGCAGAAAGAATGTACTGGCCTGCCTTTCTCTTCCAGCTGAATGATCAGAAGTGAATCTCTGGCTATGTCTTCAGTAAACAGAGACAGCCTTTTGCATTGAACTCTCTAATAAAACAGACAGAGATAGCACTGATTTATTTGAGCAAGCGGCACCTCATGGTCAAAATCTCATCTCTGTGCCATTTCTCTTACCTAGATTGCTTCAGGAATAGATGTAACCTGAAGGGGCCAGAAGAATAACTAAAAGAGAACAAAATGAGTCATCTGTAGATTGAAGCTCTAGCGTTGCTTTCGCCATTACTGAGAGGGAAAATTGCTCAGGCCTGAAGGCTGGCACTGGGGTTTGGCACACACAAAGCTTTACACAACTCTTCATCACTTCAGTCAGCCCATACAAAAGTTCTTTCAGAAATGGCCCCATTTTTTTTATTTTTTTATGACATTCGTTAACGATAGTGATTCTTGAATGTCAGCATTCTTTTGCTGATGTGGATGAAACATTGTTCTAAAATGTTCCAATGTCTAAAATAATACAGCAAACATTTTTTTTTAGTTGAGTTGTGAGCGCACAGTCTGAACTGAATATATGAGAGAGAAAGACATCATTTCATTGTCCTTGCTGGTTGTACAGCAATAAACAGCAGATATTGTTTTTAAATTAATTGGTCAGAAAGGATCAGTCTTGAGCTTGAATCAGCCAGAGTAGATCTTGACTTACTAAATGAACATCAAGTAATTTCTTTGGCTCATGAGACTTAACCTCGTGCGACCCTGCATCCTTCTGCATGGACTTAAACCTGTAAAATCTCAGTTCAGGACACTCTGGGCTGTCATTAAAGGGTTAAACTGTTGACACAGAGTCATATTACAAAACAGCATGGCGCCGATCTCAGTGAAGTTTGTCTTTGGGAAAAACGGCAACAAAATTACTTCTGGTAAGAAACTTAAATATTTACATTGAAACCTGTTTGAGTCAAAAGATTAGAGTGTCTAGTTTCATCCGATATGCCATTTTAAACATTTGAGTGATTTATTGCAAAATGGCATGCTGTTAAACACAAAGACCATGGACGTGGACTATAGGGCTATTTTTCCATTATAAATCCTATATTCACTGTGCATTATAAAAGAGAATCAATGGGTTCATCCAAAAGCTTAAAAATGTTGCTTTCAGAGGCTTTTATGGAGTCGTAATGAAAATAAGGTGCATTTCGAACTGTTCTGAGACCAGTACAGACATACAGCACACTGGAAATTAAGTCAGTCACTAAATAGGGAGCAAGGGAGCATCCTCTAGCTTTCCTATGCAGCCAAGTGCATTCACTCCTAACGTCCGACCAAAAGTTCAGTTTCAGGTAGCAGATGATGTTTGCACCTCTCATGGTTGGCAGACATGGGACAATGGTAATCAGTCACTTGTTTGCTTTGTCAGTACAAAGAGAAAATATTGAGATTTTGTTGCCAGAGTAGAAAAAAACATTGTAAGATAAATGTCAAATCAAGTCAAATAATTTTTTATTTGTATAGTTTTTTATTTGTGCTTTTCCAATACACATTGTTCCAAAGCAGCTTTACAGAAAATCAGCTGTAATGTTTTTAACATCTGACTTTCTATAGCTTGGTATTATTTAAAATTTCACAACTAAGTCCCACTGTACACATATGAGGACAACAAGTTTTTAGGACGACTATTTGCTCTTCAAAAAAATAAAATAAAATAAAATTTCGAGAATTTCATAGCATTATAAGATTACAGTCGTAATATTTTAAGAATAAAGCCAAAATGACCAGAAACAGTGCGTCATAGTCACAACGACAAAATGCCGAACCAGCAGCTTCATTAATGCAAGAAATGGATGTAGATGATTTTGTTAAATCATACTTTAGGATTTAGCAACAAAGAAATCCTTTGTCATCTTTTGGCACATCAGCACGAAGTTATTATTGGGATTCGGACACTGCAGTGGTTATGAATTTAATTTATTCTGGAGACAGAACCAGAGAGACGTTCGCGCAGTCCCGCTACACATTTCAGCACTTCACATTTAGGATAGCGTTTCTCTTAAATAGCACTTAAAGCGCATCCTCGCACGTTCATTTTAAGTGCAGTTTTGGGAAACGCACAAGAAATGTTCGTAAAATCACTCGTAGAAAGCGTTCTTAACCGCTAAGGTCAATCGTTATTGGAAAAGGAGGCCTAGGACTATTTGAATCATCCATTGGAGGGAGGAAGAAGAAGAGAGAGAATGAATCACTCATTGCACACTCTCACCCTAATCTCCTTTGTTAACCATATTTTAATTATTTATTTTGGCCTATTTAAATTTTAAACTGCAGGGTCACATTACTCACATGTGTCTTCTAAGCAAATCTGTTCAATAAGAAAATTTCTTTCTGTTGCCATTACAATTATGCTTATCAAAGAAGGCCAATAAAACGTTATACTGTACTATGTGTCATGTAAATTTAGATCTATCTTTAGACCTAATTTACACGTACCACGTGGCATGCACAGACTTTGTATGATTAAGCACTTTTTTTGTCCTCTGAAACCATGTACAATGGATTTCCAATTATCAAAATATACGAATATAATTTATTAAATGTCCCTTTGTATCTGATAAACTGTGAAAGATGTGAGAACAACATGTGTAGTAATTTATGGACTTAAAAGCAGATCATAGCTCTAGTTAATTACAAGCATTTTTACGTGCTACTTAGATAACGATGCTTTTGTGAAACGTGCTGTAGTAAGTACAACTTACTTCTACTAACATTCAACTTAGAGCTTCGGGAAACCCAGCCCAATCACCCATGCCCAGCGGGACTGCGCGAACATCTCTCTGGTTCTTTCTCCAGAATAAATTAAATTCATAATCACTGCAGTGTCCGAATCCCAATAATAACTTCGTACTGATGTGCCAAAAGATGAAAAAGGATTTCTTTGTTGCTAAATCCTAAATTAAAGTATGATTTAACTAAATCATCTACATCCATTTCTTGCATTGATGAAGCTGCTGGTTCAGCATTTTGTCATTGTGATTATGACGCACTGTTTCTGGTCATTTTGGCTTTATTCTTAAAATATTACGACTTGAATCTTATAATGCAATGACTTTATTCTTGTAATTTTATTTTCTTCTTAAAATATTTCGACTTTTAATATCATAATGATACGATTTTATTCTCGTAATTTTGACTTTATTCTTAAAATATTACCACTTTAATCTTGTAGTGATATGACTTTATTCTCATAATTTTGTCATCGTAATATATATATATATATATATATATATATATATATATATATATATATATATATATATATATAGGCTAAATACAGTTGTGCTCAAAAATTGTGAAATTTTGGCATTGATTTTGAAAATATGACAGATCATGCAAAAAAAACTGTCTTTCATTTAAGGATAGTGATCATATGAAGCCATTTATTATCACATAGTTGTTTGGCTCCTTTTTAAATCATAATGATAACAGAAATCACCCAAATGGCCCTGATCAAAAGTTTACATACCATTGAATGTTTGGCCTTGTTACAGACATACAAGGTGACACACACAGGTTTAAATGGCAATTAAAGTTTAATTTCCCACACCTGTGGCTTTTTAAATTGCAGTTAGTGTCTGTGTATAAATAGTCAATGAGTTTGTTAGCTCTCACGTGGATGCACTGAGCAGGCTAGATACTGAGCCATCGGGAGCAGAAAAGAACTGACAAAAGACCTGCATAACAAGGTAATGGAACTTTATAAAGATGGAAAAGGATATAAAAAGATATCCAAAGCCTTGAAAATGCCAGCCAGTACAGTTCAATCACTTATTAAGAAGTGGAAAATTCGGGGATCTCTTGATACCAAGCCAAGTTCAGGTAAACCAAGAAAGATTTCAGCCAAAACTGCCAGAAGAATTGTCTGGGATACAAAGAAAAACCCACAGGTAACCCCAGGAGAAATACAGGCTGCTCTGGAAAAAGACGGTGTGGTTGTTTCAAGGAGCACAATACGATGATACTTGAACAAAAATGAGCTGCATGGTCGAGTTGCCAAAAAGAAGCCTTTACTGCGCTAATGCCACAAAAAAGCCCGGTTACAATATGCCCGACAACACCTTGACACGCCTCACAGCTTCTGGCACACTGTAATTTGGAGTGACGAGACCAAAATAGAGCTTTATGGTCACAACCATAAGCACTATGTTTGGAGAGGGGTCAACAAGGCCTATAGTGAAAAGTATACCATCCCCACTGTGAAGCATGGTGGTGGCTCACTGATGTTTTGGGGGTGTGTGAACTCTAAAGGCACGTGGGAATCTTGTGAAAATTGATGGCGAGATGAATGCAGCATGTTATCAGAAAATACTGGCAGACAATTTGCATTCTTCTGCACAAAAGCTGCGCATGGGACGCTCTTGGACTTTCCAGCACAACAATGACCCTAAGCACAAGGCCAAGTTGACCCTCCAGTGGTTACAGTAGAAAAAGGTGAAGGTTCTGGAGTGGCCATCATAGTCTCCTGACCTTAATATCATCGAGCCACTCTGGGGAGATCTCAAACGTGCGGTTCATGCAAGATGACCAAAGACTTTGCATGACCTGGAGGCATTTTGCCAAGACGAATGGGGAGCTATACCACCTGCAAGAATCTGGGGCCTCATAGACAACTATTACAAATGACTGCACGCTGTCATTGATGCTAAAGGGGGCAATACACAGTATTAAGAACTAAGGGTATGCAGACTTTTGAACAGGGGTCATTTCATTTTTGTCTTTGTTGCCATGTTTTGTTTTATGATTGTGTAATTCTGTTATAACCTACAGCTGAATATGAATCCCATAAGAAATAAAAGAAATGTGTTTTGCCTGCTCACTCATGTTTTCTTTAAAAATGGTACATATATTACCAATTCTCCAAGGGTATGCAAACTTTTGAGCATAACTGTATATATATTTTTAATGTTTATTAGGTGCTACTAGTTACAAATCAAAAAGGGAAATGAAAAATGCACACAGCAGTCAGGCTCAGGTCTCAGGAGGGTAAATCAGTGTAATTATCGACCTGGGCCTTGTTCGATCTTATCGGTTAAGAGAGTTTTCTATGAGCGATTTTACAAAAATACAAATTATTTTTAATTTTTTTTAACATGCGTTTCCCAAAACTGCACTTAACATGAACGCGTGAGGACACGCATTAAGTGCTAATTAAGAGAAACGCTGTCTGTGTGACAGTGCTGAAATGTGACTGTAAAGTGCTGCTCGTCATTTCAACTTCATTATATTTGTGTGCAGGGTTGGGGAGTAACGAAATACATGTAATGGGATTAGGTATTTAAAATACAAAATATAAGTAACTGTATTCCACTACAGTTACAATTTAAATCATTGGTAATTAGAATACAGTTACATTCAAAAAGTATTTTGATTACTGAAGAGATTACTTTGCATTTTATTGTCATTTGTTTCATTTAATATTTAATACTTTCAGATGGAAAACATTTATACATATAAATGATATGATCCAAAGTGCATTTGAACAGCGGTGAAACACTTTCTTATGATGTGTTACATTCATATGAGCAGACAGAGAAGTTTGAAGTAAGTTTGGAGCAGAAGAAACAGAAATGAACCTTGTGTAAATTGTCAGCTTTACGCTAAGCTAAAATGTTATTTCTAGCCATTTTACATGCACATTACCAGGCATGATCAAATTTTTTTCTCAAGAAAATTCACTTCATTTTCTAGTAAGACCTTTGATATTAGAGCAAAACATTTTTCTTGATAATAATTTTTGTATTGTATTCCTGTAAAAATATTGAAAATCCTTAAAACAAGATCAGTTTGATTTATCTTGTTTTAGAAACAACACTGCATAAGATATTTTGTTTTTTCAGAGAATGTATTTTTAACATGTGTATCTACCAGTGCTGAAGAAGTAATCCAAAGTATTTAGAATATGTTACTGACCTTGAGTAATCAATCGGAATACGTTACAAATTACATTTTACAGCATGTATTCTGTAATCTGTAGTGGAATACATTTCAAAAGTAACCCTCCCAACCCTGTTTGTGTGCAACTTTACAATCATTTGTAATTTACCTCCTTAATATTTGTTTAAAAATATTTTCTTAAATATTTGACCTAATTTTGTGCAGAACAATCTATTTCTTTTACACAGTCTGTTTCCATAATCAGGCATGCATGTGTAATATTTTGTTTTCACACATTTCTCTCATTATGAATCCTTCCAGGATTAGTGAAGACAGCCGAGGCTCTGTGTATGATCCTGCTAATTACAAGCATTCATTGAATATTACAAGGTTCACCGTTTTATCACACAGCACAAACTAAGGAGACGTTTAGACACCAATAAAGTGGAGGTCTCTTTTACTCCCAAAATTGATAACGGTGACAGCAATACTGCATGTGCGGTACTACACAACTTGTAGTGCTGGCAAGACAGTCTTTGGGTGATAGGATAGGAAGAGGAGACAAGGATGATGAGACAGTATATACTGATGATTTTCATGCAGTTATTGACTTCTCTCTCTGATTTTAATTTATACAGTTGTCTGCATCAATCATGCCACCTCTTTGCTGTTACCAACTAGTCCAACTAGTCCACACAAATAACTTTATTTGTTTACTAATTAATGTATTCATCCATTTATATAGAATAGATATAGATCTATTTTATGCATTTCGTTATTATTATTATTATTATTATTAGTATTATAAGACTTGTCTGTTAAAATAAAAATAAATAAAACATAGGTATTCTGATATTAATGTTTTAGCATAAAGTGTAGCTAGGTATTTCAACTGTATCAGGTGTAATTGTGCATTTGTGTCTGCAGGTGTCTGCAAAGTCTATGTGCTTACAATGCTCTTAGCGCTGTACGATTACTCCAGAGCACTCGTTAATCTACGAGCATTTTCAAGTACTACTTAAGTTACGATGCTTTTGGGAAACGAGGCCCAGATGTTCATATGGCAAATTCGGAACACATATGGAACCGAGTTTTGTTATAATAAAAAGTAGGCCTACTTTAAATAAATAAATAAATAAATAGTCTATGTTGATTTATGGTGATTTATGTTTTTATGTAATAACTCGCCATGTTAATTAAGCTTATGTTGATGTTTGGTTGTGAGTCCGAATGAGTTAATTATTTAAAGTACCAAAAGAATAGTTAATGGAATGGTTAAGGAACCAAAATAGTTAAATGGAATCAGAATTGTTAAATTCCTCACGATTTCCATTCCTACACACACGTTATGGATGGGCATCAAATCATGAATGAAAAGAATGAAACTGATGACAAGCAAGTTTAAGTTTCTCTACAGTAAATACTCTTGAAATAATTCCTTATGAATCAGTTCTCCCTGTTATCACAAATAATAAATAAAACACAAACTTTTGCATCCTAAAACCCCTTTGTATGATTCATTAGTTGTAGTTGTGTGGTATTTTGATGACGGCTGGATTAAATACATTTTGATTTTGGCAGATCAGTGTGATGTGAGCTCAGTCAGAGAACATCAGTGAAAGAAATGGATCAGCATGCACAGGCTGATGTACACATGTACCTGTCACAAATCTGACACTTTTTCAAACTGGGGATTAATAGGTTGCTTAGCAACAAGCACAAGCTCCTTAGAATGCCTGAATCATAATTGGCCTGATTGGTCAGCCTTTTACATATTTTTTTTTATTTTGGATCATAAGGTCACAGGTAGGAACACCAGCAGAGGGAAAAATGTTGGAGCTTCATAAATGAAGCATGAGAAAAGCTCCCTCCCTGTGCAAACTACCTCGAACAATTTACGTGGAAGACTCACTCAGTTTTCCCTCAAGTGTGAAAGAGCAGCACCCCCTGAGGAAGGCAAAGTGTGTTTTCCAATGCAATGAAGTCCTCAGGCTTTCAGAGGGTTTAGGCTGAGCTCTCATGAAGCTTGATGTGCAGACCTCACTGCCAATGTAATTTCAATGACACTTCACCTGTCTGTCCTATGCAGAATATAAGCTCATAGTCGACGTACCACTCAATTTTTACAATGGATTTCCACATTATGATCATATAATTTATGAAAATGTCCTCTGGCAGTGTTGAGTTTGGGAACCAAGATAAAAATACAGGATCTGAATGACTAATAAATACTAAATAAATTATTATTTATTAGTTTTTTTATATAGCTTGAGCTTGTTGAATTGAGGGCTTCAAGTTTAATTCAACACAATGAGAAAAAAAGACTAGGTGCCTTGACAATAAATAGAAAACACATCTTCCTATTGCGATGCCCTCTCTGGTTGCACGCAACAACAATGAGCTGAATATTATAAGCCAGTCCTTTTTAATGAATAAATATGCTCACAAATCATTCTTAAAATCATTTATTGATTTTATCATTCCACCGACTCACTTATACATGGCATACTCATTAACACATGTCTAACCAAGAACTCTTACTGTGTTAGATTACCCCCAGTATTTAAAAAAAAATCATTTCTAAATAAACGTTTTTCAGTTCCCAATCCTACTGTTGACACAATATGTGATTTTCAAATAAACATCTTAACAAAAAAGTAAACTTATTTTATTCCAGTGATAACAATTCTTCTTTGAAACATGATTGGCATCAGACCCAAATGGCTTCGCCACAGATTTTCTCTCACTGGCCCACAAAAATATATGTAACATTATCCTACACCCTCTCACAGCAGCTTGGAGTCAACGTGTGAAATGTGTACCCAGAAATGCACTCTCTCTCTCCCTGACAAACACACTTTCACACACTCACTACACTGACCCAGCACACACAGTCCCCTATGGTCAGGCACACCTTTCAGTCTAGTGTTAGCATACTACACAGTGTCAAGGCACCGATTGTTTTCACTCATTCTGAGGGCAATGCGTGCTGTATGATGATGTCCCTAAGAAAGGATGGTTTAAAATTTTATGTCTTTTACAGGAGTTGGTTATTTCATTGGTAACACTTGGGTGAACAGTAGGGTTGGGAATCGTAAGGAATTTACGATTCCGATTCCAATTCGTCTTAATGTTTCCGGTTCCAGTAACGATTCCAGTAATTCTTTTAGTACTTTTTTTTTAAAGAATTATTAAGAAATGAGAAATGCAATTCTTATTGCATTTACTAGTCTCTGCTGTCTGTTACCAAATAATGGTACAGAGCAGATATAACAAATCAGAAATAAATTTAATCCAGTTCTTGCAGAAGGTGTGTGTAACAGTATAAGGACGAGCAAGGTGGAGGCGGGAACTGGCTGAACAGTCAACATAAAATTTAATGGTATGAATGAACTTAAAACAACATAGAACATAAAACATACACACATGCAACTCGGCCACATGTGTGTCTCTCTCTCTCGAACTGGCGCCTCCGGCTCCCCTTTATCTCGCTCTCCCACCGATCAGCTGATTCAGCACCGTCTGTGCATCATCAACGCGGCCACATGTGTCTCTCTCTCTCTCTTGAACTGGCGCCTCCGGCTCCCCTTTATCTCGCTTTCCCACCGATCAGCTGATTCAGCACCGGCCGTGCATCATCACGGCCCGGCCATGCCCTCTTCCTCGTCATAATCCTCCCCAGCCCAATTCAGGCCGCCATCTGTCTGACCAACTCCCCCCTCATCTCTGGAGGGGATACGCTGCCCTTCTGGCCGTTCTGTCAGCCGGTGGTCCACCCTGCCTCCTGTGAACCTGGAGGAGAGACAAGGGGAGACACGGGGAGAGGGAAAGGGCTAGCGGAGACACACAGAAAGAGCGAGAGAGGAGAGAGAGAGAAGAACTTGCTCGCCGGCTCCCGGACGGACCGTCGCCCGTTCCTCAACCGCCCCTCCGCCGAGCTGGCGGACGGCAGCGGTTCCTCTGGCTCTCGGCGGCCGGCAGTGACCCCTCCATCCCCAGGCCGACGCTGCAGCTGCTCCTCTGGCGGATGGCAGTGGCGAGAACTCCACGACAGCGCATCCCTCCTCCCTCCTGGGTTTCAGCACCACTGTAATGGTATAAGGACGGGCAAGGAGGAGGCGGGAACCGTCTGAACAGTCAACTTAAAATGTTATGGTATAAATGAACTAAAAACAACACAGAACATAAAACAAACACACATGCAACGTGGCCGTGTGCGTCTCTCTCTCTCTCGAGCTGGCGCCTCCGGCTCCCCTTTATCTCGCTCTCCCGCTGATCAGCTGATTCAGCGCCAGCCATGCCTCATCACGGCCCGGCCATGCCCTCTTCCTCTTCACAGTGTGTTTGCAGACTTTTTAGAGACATAAATATAATCCAATTATAAATCCTTACTCTATTTTAAATGAAATCTAAACCAACACGAAATGTGATGGCATATTTAATTAATTAATTTATTATTTTATAAAATTCCACTTATTACAACAAAACATGTGTATCTTTATTATTCATTGTCAGTATCTGCGCTGCTTGATTTAACAGAGACACAGGTCATCATTAAATAAACAGTAACAGTTCCAGAGCCAGTTTAGACTGTGTTTTGTAGCCTATTGTTGTACTTTGGGCTTGTGAGACTTCAACAGTTCTTATTTTATTTCGAGTTGGACATTCATAACTTGCACATCAGTATAAGATTACTTGTATACTGGAAGCGCTGTATGTTTCGCGCTGTTTATTCAAAAGAACCGGCTGTTTTGAATAATTATTTCAGGAATTGAACTGTACTGGATGCGCATATGTTTCACGCTGTAAAAAGAGCCTGCTCGAGACTCGTTCGATTGGGAATTAAATACACTGGTAGATCTGTGTGTTTTACACTGTTGAGTCAGTAGAGGGAAGCGCTGCTGCAGAGATGCGCTGCTGAAAACACTGTCAGTATTTGATGACTGTGTTCCAGCCACATCAGTGGAAAATTGCACGCTGGAGAACCGATAACGGAACCAAAAGTCACAAAGATTATACGATTCCGGTATTTTTTAAAGAATGGAACCGGTTCTGAACAAGAACCGGTTCTCGGTTCCCAACCCTAGTGAACAGGGTAGAATCTATAATCCTCTTTATTGGATAGATTCTCTATATTCCCACGGGGTGTCCACCTCCATAATGTTGCTCCGTGCTTGGGATTGTGATGGGGGTTGTCTAAGGAATTTCTATGTTGGATATATTCATACAGTTGTTATTCTTAAATAGATGCATTACAATATATTGTAATATTGTATTTTATATTGTTTTGTATTGTATATTGTTATTCTGAAGAATGCTATGGCAATTATTCACATAATATCAATAACTTACTCGTGTTTAAAGACCCCATGAAATTGCTTGACGAATGCAGTTTTTCTTTTTGGTGTTAGCTTATTTCCTATTGAAACAGGAGGTCTGGGTGGGGCTCGTCCCTTTAAAAAAAAAATTCAAATAGGGTTGATTTGCTACTTGCTTGTCGGTTGCATTGGTGTTAGGGGGAGGGACATTCTTATTCTAGAGAGGATTTGATTAGACAAAAATGTTGTGCAAGGTGAGTCATCGATATTTTAGTCCATTTTCCCAGAAGACAAAGACTGTACATTTTAAATGCATATATCAGGGTTCGTACGGTCATGGAAATCCTGGAAAAGTCATGGAATTTATAAACTGTGTTTTCCTGGCCTGGAAATATCATGGAAAAACAAGTGAACACTGAATGTTTTGGAAAAGTAATGGAATTTTCTAACAAAATATTTACAGCAATACAAGTGTGCGAAGAATTCTTCAAGTTTGGCACGATCGCGGAGCAACGTGAATAAGTGCTACTCCGACTGAGCCCACGCGGAACAGCAGAATGCAAAATACTGCTAAACTGAGTAGTTTGTGAATAGATGTAGCCATTCGGTGGTGCATTTTGCACTTCATTAACGTAAGTGAAGTTCGCTTACGATTGCTCAAATTCATATGGATATTTTTTTTATGTGTAAGTAAATACATTTGTAAAATATACGTATATTTACAATATTGTATGACTATATTAAGACTTTGAATGTTTGTATGTAATAAGTTGCCATGTTAATTGAGCTTATGGTGATGTTTGCTTGTGAGTCTGATTGAGTTAATTGTCCACTTCTTGGTGAGCAATCATTAAAAGTCTCAGTATCACCTATATTCTCCTGTTTTTAATAGAAAACATGAGCGAAGATGTGTGCTGCTGATTGTCATTGTTATCCCTCGATCCTTTTCCCGATCGCTTCTGTTAAGTGTCGCGTCCGTCTACCGGAGCAACAGCCGATTGCTCAGTAGGGCTCTCCCGCGAAAGGTAAATTTTTCAGGTCTGTTTCCATCAATTTGTTTTCCATTCTAATCTGTAATTATTTACATTGATAACTGTATGTGAAACTGATGCAAATGGAAATATATCCACCTTATTGTGCAACACGGAAGTAAGCAGCGGCTGCATTTCTGGCGAATGTGTTCCAAGTTCCACTGGCACTGACCGCAGTGTAAATAACTAGAAGGTTACAGGGCCGGGGTGGCTAATTGGGAAGATCGGGAGAATTCCCGCTGGGTCGGTCAAAAATTGGGCCGGTTAGTCCGCATGTTGATTGACATACTTTACTCATGTGTAGCTTAACAGTTGCCCACAGTTCATAACATCTGGTATATAAAGGATCAGAATTGCGTTCCGTATTATAGCGGATGCAGTCTATATTTTATCATCTCACACCCAAACAAATGAGAGAGTAGCCTGTGTGAGACGTAACTGATGTTGCTGATGTTGCGCCGCTTCTCTGGACAGTGTGCAGATCACGGAAGATCCATAGAGAACAGATACTAATAGCTGAATGGATGAACGTGCTTCAAGTACAAGATATTCACAAGTTTAATACTGACTGTAGTCTCACAATCTCAGTCAGTTAATCTCTTAAATCGTCTTCCCTAGCTGTGCAGAATGATAATAACAAAATTATTTTTTGTAACTAAATAACAGAATACATAAAGTAAATGAATACAGATGCAACAGCACAACATGGTATGAAAATAATGGGACTTTACAGCTCTCAAAAGATTAAACTCAATGAAACAAACTGTACAGAGTGCCTTAAATATTGTATCATGCGATAAAACCCACTTAAAGAGACAGTAACCATTTTGCCTTGGTCCTGAACATTTGCATTCCAAAAGAAAAGTACAAATGTGTTATTTTTAGTCTTTTATTTCACTTGTATCGTTGTAAAATGGCACATTTTTGAATGGCATGTAAAAATGTAAAAACAATCACTGGATCTGTTGCTATTTTAATTATCTAGAATTCAAAGCACTGACAATTTAAAGTGTGAGCCTGTACATCTTGAAACATGTATAAACATTTACAGTTCTACGGTGTTATTACGTGCCTAGATAGTCTTTAAAATAAACGTAGTTCACCCAAAATGAAATCTCTCTCATTATTTGTTCACCCTCATGCCATCCCAGATGTGTATGACTTTCTTTCTTCTGCTGAACACAAATTAAGCTTTTTATAAGAATTTCTCAGTTCTGTTGGTCCTTTCAATGCAAGTGAATGGTGATCAGAACTCAGAAGGTCAAAAAATCACAAAGCAGCATAAAAGTAATCCATACAACTCCAGTGGTTTAATCTATGTTTTCAGAAGCAATATGATAGGTGTGGGTGAGAAGCAGATCAATATTTAAGTCCTTTTTTACTATAAATTCTTCTCCCTGCCCAGTAGGGGGCGATATGCATGAAATATGGAAATCAGTAAAAACAGAAGAACTTTTAAGAGAGAAGAGCACTAATGAAAGTGAAAGTGGAGATTTATAGTAAAAATGACTTGATTATTGATCTGTTTCTCACCGCTTCTCATTTACTTGCACTGAATGGACCAACAGAGCTGAGACATTCTTCTAAAAATCTTCCTTCATGTTCTGCAGAAGAAACTCATACACATATGGGATGGCATGAGTGTGAAGAAATGATGGGTCAACTATCCCTTTGACATTCACCTATTTTTACAACACACAATGAAGTCTTATGTCATAAAGTACAAATTTTAGTGAATGCTATATGTGGTATAATGACATGGAGAGCTTAAATAATTTTCAAGTAATTGCATATATTGCATATTTTTGCTGTGATCTTGCTTTATTGTTATCATCTTCACTGCCAAACCCCCTTTTGGGTATGGGCTGACTTGGACATGACATTCCGGGCTGAATATGAATCCCACTCTGGTCCTGGAAGGTTATAATACCAGAGTTAGTGATCTGGGCTTATAAACTATCACACAACCACAGGATGTACAGCAGAATTATGTGCCAATGTCAGATAATTTTCTAACATCAGCATTTATAGTAAGAGTAAGTGAATCATTCACTTGTTGCTGTGTGTTGTTGTATTGAAGAGACGGTAATAAAATCTGCTTCTTACTTTACCGAGATCGTGACGATGCAGTTGTCTCCATGTAAACCTTTGTTTATATGTGCCTGCATAACCTCGATGATGCCTTTATTTATTTCCAAAGGCGATGTTTCATAAGCCACGCTGAATGCAAGATCTGCGTGTTTACTATACACCACTAAGAAAGAGAGAATGCTCTCTGACAAGAACAGGGAATAAACTGCGTTTATTATTTTGCCATGATGAAACAAGATGCAGTTTTGGTGCAAAGAAAGTTGAAACAGCATTTTCCCGGCATCTTTCTTCTCTCTGCTGGTTGTGTAACGTTTTTGGAGGTGTGTCAAGATGGCGCCCAGGACTGTCCGTGTCAGAACCTGATTTCATTCATTCTGCCTGTGCAACAGTGTGTGATTAAACGATGGCAAAATGCGATAAACGGTAAAACTCTATGCGCTCAAAACCAATGAGTTTATGAAAATTGTAATTAATGATAATAAAATGTTGACATTTATTGCCAGCCTGTAATATAAAGCAGCATAATGTAGTATTTTTGTATAGCTAAAATAGCTGGAAGTGGCTTATACGGGAAGTGGCCCACACTCAATGTTGCTAATGGTGGTGCCCTAGTTTTGCTGAAAAATAAGGTGGATAGAGATCGTATCCACTGTACTGTATTTCGAAACGTTCTTAGCTGTTTGGATGTGAGGCTTAAATACAGGACACACTGCATTTATGGTTTATTTATGATTTATGGTTTATATTTATATTATATTTATATAAAAGAAAATCTGTTGATGTGCATGTCTGATTCGCAGTTTACACAGAATGCACATTTGAAGAGTTTCTCTCTCTCTGTCCGAAAACAGTTTGTAAGAAATATGTCTTTTGTGAGTGCTGCAAATAATCTCAGACCATCTCCACAGGTGCTTGGAGTTTAATTAACGTTAAAAATGGCTTGTAAAAAATCAAAGTGGACATTAAAAAGTGGAGTTTCGCTTACTGCCCCCTGATGAAAACTTAAAGATCGAATTGCTCCAATGGTAGAAATATTCCTTTTTACAGTCCAGGGACATGATTAATTGCTGTAATTTGTTTAGTGCGTTTTTTTATATATATAATATATATATAATCAATCGCACCTAATTAACACATTAAATCAACAGCCCTTGTAAAAACATTTGAAAATGCTGCAAAATAGTTTTGGAAATTCGTGAAAAAGTCATGGAAATTTACTAGTCAAAATGTGTACGAGCCCTGATATATGTGCTTGAGGTTAATATTGTCAACTTTAATGGGGTGCATTAGCATAAAGATGGTGTCAAAGCTATCAGACATGGACTAAAAGCCACAAAGCTACTGTTTCAATGGAGTCTTCAATTTCAAACCAGCATAATGTGTTTCTAATATAAATAATATAAATATGTAATGCACATGGGTCAGAAACTTCTCTGATATCTTTATGGAGTGGCATGCATTGGAGGCAGTTCAAAAAGAAACTTTCTTAAAAAAAAGAAGCAGCCGAGCGCATCTTCAAGGCTGCCTTTGTGCCATAAGATGTAAATGCTCTCTGAAAGCTCTTTGAGGTATTCGGCTTTATTTATACTGGGTTCATGACTCTGGAGACATGAAAATCAATAGCACCTCCTGAGCAAGTGAGAGAAATTGGGGGTAGTTTCACATATGCTTTTCAGGGCACATTTCCCAGATTGATTTCCTGGATTGGAGACATTACATACATAGAAGAGGCTCATGCAGTTGCATTAACGTTAGGACCTAGCCAGTGTTTTCAGTAAACGATGCATATTTTGTTGATTCTCTCTGCAGTTACACTACATGGACTTTGACAGGCACAAAAAACTACTCCATCTTTTCTTTGTTTTGAAGTTAATGGATGGAAACTTTGGAATGCTATAATGCAGTCAATTTCTCTGTGCTTACCTTACTTTTGGATGTTTATACACTTCTGGAAATGGTAACAAATACCCCTGTACTTAGCAGGTATCCAGCTCTCCAGCTCTCCGAGCTTACTCAAGTAATGACTGGTGAAAGTCACCACCTCAAAACATATTATGACATAGTAAAAGAGGGTTTCAAGTTCCATCCCTGCAGAAAAGACCAGCTTAGACCTCTTGAATTTCCATGCTGGTTCAAGCTGGTTTTGCTGGTGGACCAGCAAGGCCATGTTGTTCACAGGCAGAAAATGCTGGTCAACAAGCATGGTCTTTTTGAGGAAGTTGGTTCAAAGAAGGCTTGCTGGTTAAGCTAGTGGAGAAGCCTAGTAGGGAAACAGCATCCAAACCAAAAAATATGCTGTTAAACAGGGACTTGTAACATTGACCAGATCTTTAGCAATTTTAATTTGACTGTAAATGTCTTTTGATCAGAAAACATTGCGATTGAAGATTCTCAGAGCTTTGAACATGGTTTCTTTTCAAGCTGTGTGTTGTTGTTTGACTGAGATGTATGTCTTGATCTGGGTAACTTCCCATACTAAGGAAACTCTCACAGCTAAACTCACAGAACTCTTGGAGACTTGAGAGGAATCCAAGTATGATATCGTTACCTGAAAATGATTACAGCACTGCGTTTCCATAAAAATAATTAGGAAATGTACTGTATATGCTGTACATCTTTGCATAGTGAGGTTACCTGTGATTGTTAAAGCCAAGAAGATAGGGTTCCTGTAACTTAACTCGTAAAGCGTGGTACTGGTAATGTAAATTCACAGGTATCACATATACTGATAAAAATTTACAGATTGTATGCACTGTAATTCACTTTGGATAAAAGCATCTGTCAAGTGTATAAATGTAATGTAAAGAAGGTAAACCGGAGAAAAAACTAGAGCTAGGGGGTGGTTGGGGTATTTCTGCTTGGAGTAGATCAAATAAAGATTGGAACCAGCTAATTTCAATTCTAAATATGTATTGCAATCAGCCAATGTTGCTTTCATTTGGACTATATGATACTAATTTGAGCCAACATTTTGCTGTATGCTTGAAATGAAAACATGCCCATCTGGCATATAATCATATTTTTTATGATTTTTTCATACCTATATAAATGTACTATCTCAGGATATCTATTGCTTTGTTCATTACAAGACAAATGAGTACTATATTCAGGCAAATGACTACTATATCACACTGATTTTCTGTGCAACAATGGTAAATTATCAGCATCCCAAATGCATGTACACATATACATGCTATTTCTTTCTCATGGTGGTGCTGATGTTTCAGTGATTGACGTGATTAACATTTTGACACTGCTACAGTATTTGATGAACAAGCAACAAGGAAGTAAACTATTGCAATTACAACACATGAACAGTATGATATGACTATTGTCATTTGAGTGTACTACTGAAATTATGTAAGTTGTGCGTCTACAGTATTTTGATTAAAAAAGTGCCTGAGAAAATACATATGTGTAGCTTACAGTTGAAGTCAAAAGTTTACATACACCTTAGCCAAATACATTTAAACTCAGTTTTTCACTATTCCTGACATTTAATCGTAGAAAACATGACCTGTCTTAGGTCAGTTAGGATCACTATTTTAAGAATGTGAAATGTCAGAATTATAATAGAGAGAATTATTTATTTCAGCTTTTATTTCTTTCATCACATTCCCAGTAGGTCACAAGTTTACATGCACTTTATTAGTATTTGGTATCATTGCCTTTAAATTGTTTAACTTGGGTCAAACTTTTTGGGTAGCCTTCCACAAGCTTCTCACAATATGTTGCTGGAATTCTGGCCCATTCCTCCAGACAAAACTGGTGTATCTAAGTCAGGTTTGTAGGTCTCCTTGCTCTCACACGTTTTTTCAGTTCTGCCCACAAATTTTCTATCGGATTGAGGTCAGGGCTTTGTGATGGCCACTCCAATACCTTGACTTTATTGTCCTTAAGCTATTTTGCCACAACTGTGGATGAATGCTTGGAGTCATTATCCATTTGGAAGAACCATTTGCGAACGAGCTTTAAATTCCTGGCTGATGTCTTGAGATGTTGCTTCAATATATAAACATAGTTTTCCTTCCTCATGATGCCATCTATTTTGTGAAGTGCACCAGTCCCTCCTGCAGCAAAGCACCACCACAACATGATGCTGCCACCCCCATGCTTCACAGTTGGGATGGTGTTCTTTGGCTTGCAAACCTCACCTTTTTTCCTCTAAACATAATGATGGTCATTATGGCCAAACAGTTAATATTTTGTTTCATCAGACCAGAGAACATTTCTCCAGAAAGTAAGATCTTTGTCCCCATGTGCACTTGCAAACTGTAGTCTGGCTTTTTATGGCAGTTTTGGAGCAGTGGCTTCTTCCTTGCTGAGCAGCTTTTGAGGTTATGTCGATATAGGACTCGTATTACTGTGGATATAGATACTTGTCTACCTGTTTCCTCCAGCATCTTCACAAGGTCCTTTGCTGTTGTTCTGGGATTGATTTGCACTTTTCGCACCAACTACATTCATCTCCAGGAGACCGAATGTGTCTTCTTCCTGAGCAGTATGATGGCTATGTGGTCCCATGGTGTTTATACTTGTGTACTATTGTTTGTACAAATGAAAGTGGTACTTTCAGGCATTTGGAAATTGCTCCCAAGGATGAACCAGACTTGTGGAGGTCTTTGCTGATTTCTTTTGATTTTCCCATGATGTCAAGCAAAGAGGCACTGAGTTTGAAAGTAGGCCATAAAATACATCCACAGGTACACCTCCAATTGACTCCAATTAGCCAATTAGCCTATCAGAAGCTAATTGCCTAAAGGTTTGACATCATTTTCTGGAATTTTCCAAGCTACTTAAAGGCACAATTAACTTAGTGAATGTAAACTTCTGACCCACCGGAATTGTGATGTAATCAATTAAAAGTGAAACAATCTGTCTGTAAACAATTTTTGGAAAAATTACTCATGTCATGCACAAAGTAGATGTCCTAAACAACTTGCCAAACCTATACTTTGCTAATATGAATTCTGTGGAGTGGTTAAAAATGAGGTTTAATGACTTCAACTTAAGTGTATGTAAACTTCTGACTTCAACAGTACATGTTATGTGTACAGTATGTAACCGGTCCTGCTCTACCTGCGGGTCAGCCGGCATCAGACGGCATGGGATGCGGGCATGCTAACGAGGAGGCTAAAGGCTATAACATCTAGTGTTGGTCACTAATGTGCCCCTTGAGGCCAAGGAGTGAGGTTTACTCATACCGCACAGCTACCACGTACCAGCTGGCACCCGTGACATGTAGCTCAATATGTTTTTGGCAGCCTGTTTCATTTCTCAAAATTTCAGTGGATGAAAGTAATGAATCCTGTTCTAGATTTGTCCTGATTTGTCGCATAATCTCTTTGATAAAGATTATGAAAAATAAAATGTCAAAATACATCAGAATATATTCTTTTCTATTATTTTTTAATTGTCTTGAAAATGCTTTAAAATGTTTTACACTATCTGGGCATTTTGTAGATCCATTTGTGATATTGTAAATATACATGCCGGGTCTTTAAAGACTTAAGTATGTAATAATTTTTGGTGAAATACTCATGCATTTATGGGTTAAAGCAGCTCAAAGTGTAAACAGTTTTGTCTTATACCATCTTTTATTTCTTAAGTTGGATTGGATAGTAAAAAATCAACCTGACCCCACTTAGTTGAAGCTGCTTACAGAAAATTAGCCATATCTATTATCTTCAGAGGATGTTGATTGGTCTCAAGTTTGCTTAATTTAAGTAATTTCTGCAACAGTACCATCACCAAACAGAATTTGTAAAAGTCACTGTTTTTTAACAGGTTTCCCAAACACTCCCCAGTCTTTAGTTGATCAGACAAATATACATACTGTTGTCATAGCCAAACTTAATTGGTTGAGTCAATGTTGCTGTGTCAGGCTGGTTGGGATGCTTAAACAATCACAGCAATGATAGAGCAACAGAGCCACAATGTTACATTATTTGGGGAAATCAACTTGGGGATGGTTTACTTACAATTGTCTCTGCATATTGGGATATGAGAATGTATTTTAACATCAAAATATCACAAACCTCACCTTTAAGAATGACTGATCTCTGCGTTTGGTAAAAAAACTGGCGGATCCGATGGGGGCTTGTTTCCATTTACCAGAATTAGATTAAGTGTGAGCTGTGGATTCCTGCTGACTGAAGGTGATTGATCACAACAAAAGCTTCATCCCTGCATCACATATCAGAGAGACACTCCATCCACAGCCTGCATGAGGAAGTCAACCCTGCCACAAGAGGTGCTCATTAGAGGAGGTGTCTCTGTTCATGGACATCATGATGAATGGAGGACACAGTACCTCAGGCTGATGGCTGTTTATCTGTGAACATTTCCTCTGCCCTGAGCCTGCCATCACAAGGCTTTTCTGCAATTTCACAAGTCTATTCACTTGATACTGAGCTCAGCAAATAAACCAGTCAGGCCTGCCATTTAAAAAATGCCCAGGTTTGCACTATCCTCCATCAACTTGCAGTGGCCCCAAAAGTATTTGTACACAATGTTTGAATGCCATTGCATTAGATACAAAATATACCACTGTATATTTTATAGTAGCTAGCTAAACCTTTTTTTAAGAGATAATTTTAATGATTTTTCACTATTTAGAAGACTTTATTTGTATGACATCCCTCTCGCATTAATTAGTATTTAAGAATTTCATTGCCCATGAATGCAGTCTTGAGCCACATCTAAAGAATGCACATCTCACCCAAAAAGTCCTCTAGCTAATGAGCTATTCCCTCTCAGAGTAAGAGTAACTGTAACTGTTCTCCACCCTATGTACAGCCATGCTACGCAGTTTTCACTCATCTAGCTGTGGGTTATTTGACCACGACCACTCTCCCCCATATGTGCATTTTTGGCAACCATATCCCACACTCAGTCAATACTTGTTTCTGCTTTACAGCAGTGTTTTCTGATATTCTTTCAGTGATGTTCAGTGCTTTTCTGTCCTACATTCTGCAACTCGTTACATTCGTTTCATGCTGCTGTTGCGAACTCAGCCAAGATGCACTAGTTTCTACACCTATGCCATCCTTACTGCTGTTTTCATGTACTTGATTACTGACTGCTACGTCCAGCAGGTCTTCTTTTAGATTTGTTTGGTACAGGCTTGTTACTGTCTCAAATAGTAGTCTGATTTATAATGTGCAAAACTACATATTTTTATCCAGTAATTGACTAGTTGATGGGTCATCTGAATGATTAGTCGTCTAGTCTGCATTAAGGAAGCCTTATGTAAGATGCGTTTTTTAAGGATGCTGTCACCTGAAGTCGGACAGTGATTGTCTTGAAATTTATTGTTCAAGGTGCTAAATTTGTCCCAAAGGCTCTGCTTTGATCAATGTAGCAGCAGTGCTTTAAAAGAAAGTTAATTAAAAGACTGACTGTTAGTATGTTATCAGCAAGCAAAAATGCTCTCACAGAAGTTGCGCCTCTCATTTATTTGAGAATTTTGACTTCCTTCAAGACCACCACTGCTAGAAACAATAACTCACTAGTTGATCTCACTAGTTGGACTAATTGTCCATCCTATCCCATCACTAGATCTGACAAGCTTTGCTCTATGCAAGTCATGATTTTTTTCTGGTCTGCTGATGTACTGTATGTACATCTGATGCCATGCGATGATGAATCATAACAAGCCTGGATCCCACACTGCTGTGATGGATTACTTGACTGCACCCATAACCTTCTACGTAGTTTGCAGGCCTGGAGTATACAGTTGTGCTCAAAAGTTTGCATACCCTGCCAGAAATTGTGAAACTTTGGCATTGATTTTGAAAATATGACTGATCATGCAAAAAAACTGTCTTTAATTTAAGGATAGTGATAATATGAAGCCATTTATTATCACATAGTTGTTTGGCTCCTTTTTAAATCATAATGATAACAGAAATCACCCAAATGGCCCCGATCAAAAGGTTACATACCCTTGAATGTTTGGCCTTGTTACAGACACACAAGTTGATACACACAGGTTTAAATGGCAATTAAAGGTTAATTTCCAACACCTGTGGCTTTTTAAATTGCAATTAGTGTCTGTGTATAAATAGTGAATGAGTTTGTTAGCTCTCACGTGGATGCACTGAGCAGGCTAGATACTGAGCCATGGGGAGCAGAAAAGAACTGTCAAAAGACTGCGTAACAAGGTAATGGAACTTTATAAAGATGGAAAAGGATATAAAAAGATATCCAAATCCTTTAAAATGCCAGTCAGTACTGTTCAATCACTTATTAATAAGTAGAAAATTCGGGGATCTCTTGATACCAAGCCAAGTTCAGGTAGACTAAGAAAGATTTCAGCTACAACTGCCAGAAGAATTGTTCGGGATACAAAGAAAAACCCTCAGGCAACCTCAGGAGAAATACAGGCTGCTCTGGAAAAAGACGGTGTGGTTGTTTCAAGGAGCACAATATGATGATACTTGAACAAAAATGAGCTGCATGGTCGAGTTGCCAGAAAGAAGTCTTTACTGCGCCAATGCCACAAAAAAGCCCGGTTACAATATGCCCGACAACACCTTGACACGCCTCACAGCTTCTGGCACACTTTAATTTGGAGTGATGAGACTAAAATAGAGCTTTATGGTCACAACCATGTTGGACCTCATGTATTCAGATATATGACAAAGGCAGGCCTAACACAGTCGTAAAACCTAACTCAGGCCCACATACCAAGTCAGAAATTTTACTGATAAAAATCGTGCCAAAATCAAACAAAGGGAGTCCAAAACAGACTACAAATCCCATGAAGCCTTGCTCACTAAAGGATCGAACTCTCAACTCCTATTGGATGAGGCACACAACAGAATGCACCTCAACCATGACATCAGGAGTAGAAATACCTCTGAAATGCTTCCGGGATTTGCTTCCAGCAACTTTGCTCGCCGTGCGTAGATGCAGCTTATCGCTGCTCTCAGGTGTAGCCTCGTGGCACAAGGAAGTAATGTACGACTTGAAATTGTGGCCATACAATCTCCATCTCGCTGGACGAGTTGAGACTACTCTGTGTTCCACCGAACACTCTAACGGATCCGAAGGAGACCGCCGATCATTCCACATCTTCATCCGTTTGCCTGCAGAAGTGAAGAGAAAAGATTTCTCTTCCCTCTTCAATCAAGTCAACATTGCTGATTTCTCCGCCAGCCTGCCGAGAATCAGCAGCCGTACCGCCCACAGACAGAGCGAGGAAACAGCCTCCCGTCATCACCCAAGCCTCGAGGAACCGAGTCGGAGTTAAAGGACGGATGAACACACATTCTACGTCCTCATACGATTCAAGTAAGAGGTTTATGTCTGGGCAGAGGTAGAATATTATAGTGTGTTATTCTTGTGTGTCAAGGTTATTGCTTGTACAGTTTACAGACCGCCGTGTCCGCTCATTATTAATACTCAGGGTATTAATTATCACGAATGAGGTTTGCTGTATTGTAGTCTGTACTGTTGTGCATTTCCGCTATCGCGGGTGAGACCGGCAAACTGAGTTTATCCATGAAAGAATCAAAGACCGCGGGATGGTTTACGAGCCGTCCACCGCGTCTCTGAGTGATAAACTAACAGCTGCTTTCTCTCCCATGATCGCGAAACCGGCTTTGGGGCAGTCACTTAATTCTCTCTCTCTCGTACTAACCACACACACACACACACACACACACACACGACCCCTCACAAACATTCTCACACACATTTTTGGCTAGTAGATTAGCTACGTGATAAAGCTCAGCTTTGTCCCTAAGCTATCGTACAAGCGAATACACGCGGTAACTGGTAGACGCCATTGACTGGTTTCTCTCCGCCCACATTCGTGGCCATATTCTCTGGCCAGAAGTCTCGCGTGACAAACTGTCCACGAGAGTCACGTCCGCCATTTTGTGCGCGTCCCTCCTTACACACACACACACACTCGCTCTCACACACACACACACCCTCATGTGTTATAGGATTATTTTGATTTCCATATCTAATCATATCACTGTTTAGTTTGTAGTTGTAAGTCGGAAGTTTATTGACTGCATTGTAGTAATTATTAATTGATATTACTGCATAAATAAACTTTGTGATATTTCAAAGTGAAGTGTTTTGGTTTGTTTTGCATACACCTGTGTCACATGCTGACAGGATGTCAGTGCTCGGATTCAATCCTTCATTCATTGTTTTTTTCCTGAAAATCGATATTCTTCGGATGTCGATTTTCCTAAGAAAACAATCTAATATTGAGACTGTTATACTATCTGGTTAATATTCCCTGATTTCAGGGTGGTGCCCCGTCAATATTAATCCTTATTAATATTCTATTGATTTTTGATAATTGATAATTATCTTTGATGATTGTTGAAATTGAATGATCAATAAGCTAGTGTTAATTTTAATTAATGTTTCATCGATGTTAACAATTAATGAATACCTTTAATAATTGTTGATTTAAAGGATTAGAAAAAGCTAACACTGATTCTCATCAATGTTCTATTGATTTTAATAATTAATAATTATCTTTGATAATTATTAATTATTGCTAATAACCAAACCCGCTCCTAAACGTAGCGCACTACATTTACTGGAGCCCCATATGAGGTTTTAATGAGTTAGATTCAATTAATTAATTTAAATATTAATTAATAACTAAAGAAATAATTACCAATTATTTCTGATAGTAACACTGATCTAAACAACCAGTAAAGCCCTACAACCATTAGTGCTATGTTTGGAGAGGGCTCAACAAGGCCTATAGTGAAAAGAATACCATCCCCACTGTGAAGCATGGTGTGTGGCTCACTGATGATTTGGGGGTGTGTGAGCTCTAAAGGCATGAGGAGTCTTGTGAAACTTGATGGCAAGATGAACGCAGCTGGTTATCAGAAAATACTGGCGAACAATTTGCATTATTTTGCACAAAAGCTGTGCATGGGACGCTCTTGGACTTTCCAGCATGACAATGACCCTAAGCACAAGGCCAAGTTGACCCTCCAGTGGTAACAGCAGAAAAAGGTGAAGGTTCTGGAGTGGTCATCACAGTCTCCTGACCTTAATATCATCGAGCCACTCTGGGGAGATCTCAAACATACGGTTCATGCAAGACGACCAAAGACTTTGCATGACCTGGAGGCATTTTGCCAAGACGAATGGGCAGCTATACCACATAGTACAAAAGCACTATGTGCTTTTTGAAGACAGCTTAAAGCCAGCTAAGATGCTGAAGACATCTGAACCACTTTTCTTAATAAAGTTCAAAGTGGAGGTATTAGTCCGTCTAGTCTCATGTAGCCAGACCTTTGTCTAACAGCATAAAGTCTGGTTGACATTGCAGTTTATTCTGGCCAAGAACCACCCACTTAGACAGGAAAGGTCTGCCTAATGGATATGTAAAGCAACCATCCACAGTTCATTTTGTTTTTGTCTGTTTGATTTAGACCACCGTAAAAACCACAGTCAAATAATTGCAAAACAGTGTTGTTCCATGATCGGTTGTGTAGAAACAAAGAAGAAATGACTGGTAATCTGTGTAGTCTTTGTGATAATACTTTATGTCTGTCTAAAAGTAATAAGTACAGACATAACTCAGAAGCAAAGTGAAAATATACAGTTATGCTCGTGGTAGAGGTTTGCATTACCGGATCTGATGTCGACATCTATTTTTATATTATTGACTTATGAATGCAAAAAAAAAAAAAAAAAAACTAAATAATTATTATTTTATTTTACAATTAATTTAATTTAATAACAAAAAACAGAAAGTCCAAAGCAAAAATGTGCACACAACACGTGCTTCAAATTATCCAATATTTAGAGCAGGCTATAGTCAACGGTGCTTTACAAGAATAGCAGAGCAAAGCGTGGAGACACTGTGTCATCAAAGGATGTGAAACTGGGACTGGAAAATGGTCAATTTAAGTGTTAAGAAACAAACCACCGGCAAGTCAGATGGGCAATGCGGGGTTGCGGGAACGGGAGCGGTTGGGAAAAAATCACTTGAACATGGAGTGAACATGGAGTAAAATTCAACAGGAGCGGGTGGGTGCAGGACAGAAACTTGCGGGATAGAAACTTGTGGGAGCGGGATGGAAAAAAAAACAGTCCTGTGCAGACCTCTAGCTCGTGGGTCTCTAGATTATATGCCACTGAGCACCTTAAACAAATATCTGCACATCAAAGATTTGATGCAAATACCCTGACAAACTTTGGTGTTTCACAAAACTTCTCACTCTATCAACCCTTGTAAATATTACTTTTCCAGGGAGACAGCTGCTCCACAACTACCAAATATTGTGTAGAAGCCAGCCAATCAGATTGGAACTGCTTATTTTCATATAGTGCTTCCAGTTTTCTGTGCAATATGCAGTAGATGGTCAGTGAATGGACTGTAGGTGTGCCATCTTAGGCTGAGATTAATGTCCAGCTGAGGCAGCCGATCATGGTGATATTGATGAAAACACGTGAGAGCGAAAGGGTGCATCAGGTGTGTGACACCCCCAACTGCTGTTGGCCACCGGAGAGCGGAAGCAATAAAAGTGGATTAGCGCTGGATTAGCTTCACTATCCGTTTTCAACCAGTACACACACTTAAATACATTCCTGCAGGGAAAACACACACAAATATGTTTGTTTACTATCATGGTGGAGACCTTGATTGAAGTCTGTTGTTTTATACTGAGCTAATGACGCTTTCGATCCCCTTCATGCTAAAAAGACCAGCAGTTGGTCAATAGTATGTTGTTTTTTGTATGCCAGTCCCCAACATGGGATGTTGGTCTGCTGGTGTTCCTAGAGGGCTTCCTAACTAGGTTATGGCAACTAGGCAAGACTCCCTTGGTCAACTAGCATCAGGAATATGACCATGCTGGTCCACCAGTTTGACAAGCACCTGACCAGCAATAGATCAGCATAATCCAGGCTGGGCCTGAGTGGAAATTCATGTTGGCCTTTCCAGCAGGGCTATGCCTGCCCTACACTAAACTAAACCCTGTCAGAGACCTTTTTTGCATGTTTACATTTTCCTTAGGACATTATTGAGTATGTTCATTAAGCTGTTTTCTTGGGGACCGGCTTTCAGGTTTTATATCCTTGTGGGTACATTTGGTTCCCACAATGTAGGCAAAACCTGACCCATAAACACACATATTCACTCATGCAAACAAGAAGAGAAAGCTGCAATAGTATTAGTGTAAGAATTAACATCTTGATATGTCAGAGGGCTCTTGTAGTGTGGGGGTGATGAATGGGTCACCGCTGCTATTGTGCTGTGCTAAACTGCAGTGATTTACGAAGGCTATTAAAGGCTGAGATGGTCACTATAAGGCCTCTTCGTCTTGTTGATGTATAGGAGGAGAGAGAGAGATAGGGATACCAAAAGTAGAAAAACAGAGAGGTGTGAATGCATGTGGCGGCAGACACTTGGGAAGGACTGTGTACAGAGGGTTAAGGTTGCTCCATGCCCAAGCTAAGGGCTGATGACTTTCCTGCTGCTGTCAAGAACCACTTTGTTCAGATTTTTATCCCCCAGGAGATTAGGGCTTGCAATGGCTACTCATTTTTACTTGTCAACTAGTCGCACAGAAAAGTAGGCAACTAGTCAGCAGGTCAACATTTACATTTTATTAATGAATCATAGTGCAGCATTCTGCATCAGCAGTCTTTGTTGTTTGTTGCTTTAAAGGAATATTTCACCAAAAAAGAAAATACTGTTATTATTTACTCACCCCATATGACTTTCTTTTTTATGTGGAACTCAAACAGTGAATTTAAATATATATATATATATATATATATATATATATATATATATATATATATATATATATATATATATTCCATACTGTGACTAGTGAATAGTGACTGGTCATTCAAGCTCGAAAAAAAAGAAGACAAAAATACACCAGTAAAAGTAATCAATACGCTATATAATTTTCTAACGTTATGTGATAAAACCGCACAAATGCTAAGCCTTTAGGATGTGCAAAACATGAAAATCGTACTTTTTTATATGTTTGATACATGTTTAAATAATGCTATGGCTAGTGGCAGCAACAATCGACTAATCAACTAGTCAGTGCAACCTCTACAGGAGATGGTGAAGGTCTGGAGTGAAACAGTGAGGTGGAGGGGCCGAATGACGCCAGAGGCTCATGCCACACTTTGCCAGGCTGCTGTATCTAATTCAGATGGCACAAAAGATAATTCAACTGTCCCGACAAGGACCCCAGAGTGCCAAAAAGCCCTATAAGACCTCACACCACGTTGACCACTTCCAAAACAGTATAAGAAAATAGGATAGAGAGAGAAATGGGGGGAAACAGAAAGAGAGAGATGTTTTGAGAGGATTTCATTGAACAACACAATGCCCAAGGCTGATCTATGAGTCTGTGTGAGTAAGATAGGATGTTTGGATGCATGCTGTGTTCCTTGTCTTGCTGTGTTTGTGTAAATGTGTGTGTGTGTGTGTGCATGACAGAGTTTTTGTTGTGGCTTGCAGTTTGTCACGTAAGCTCAAGAAGTTGCAGTCTCTCCTAGATGGTAAAAAAAACTGGAATTGTTCCTCTTTCTTAAAGCTGCAGTGTCCAATTTCTACACCACTACCAGGGATATAATATTATGTTTTGGATGCTGTTGTGCTGGTGTCCCTGTCAGACTTCTAACTAGCAAGAATTTCTTGGTCAACCAGCTTCACTAGAAAGACCTTGCTTTTTGACCAGTATTTTGTTTTACAGCTTGGATATACTGGTCTACCAACATAAACCTGCCTGAACCAGCACTAAAATTCATGCTGGTTTAAGCTAGTCTTTTCAACAGGATAGCATTACCAAACTGAATTGCAAAAATGTGACTGTTTTCAATCAGGTTTCCTAAATACTCCCCCTCTTCTCTACTATTGTTCAGACAAACAGAAAGCTCTACCCCAAGCACATGCCATTGTTTGAGCCAATGTTGTGTCGGGCGGGTTGGGATGCTCAAACATTCAGAGCAATGTTTTGATAGTGCCATAGAGTCACACTTTTTGGTGAATGTAATGTCTGAAAGCAATTTAGCATTGAAAAAAATAAACATAATTTTCAAACAAACGCACACAATTCCATTTCAGTTCTTTAATCATTATGTTATGTAAGTAGGAGTAGTTTAAAGTGTTCATTGTCAATCAGCCCCAGAGAATAGCAAACTCTCAGCCCTCAGAGATCCATGCTGTTGAGAACTGAAGTGTCCATGATCTCACATCCAGACCAGCTCTCAGCTGCCAGCACTTTTACATCAAATCCCTTCAGTGCCATCAAACTCAGCTCTGAGTCCAGGGAAAATCTGACACTCATGTCTTTATTTAAAAGGTGTTCATTTTTAAGGAGTTTACCAGATGGCCACCTTTACAGATGTGTTGACAATATTCCTGTGAAACATTTTCTTCATTAATTTCTTTTATAACCAATCACATGACAGAAATTCATGCTAATGAACACTGGGGTAATTCACTAAGAACAAATTGTTTATTTGCATGCGCTGACTGCATAGTTTAACATTAGTAGTGTAATAGTGCAATGTAAATTGTGCTGATTTGTGAAGAAAGCACAGTCTATAACAAGCTTAATTTACATTTCATGAGTTCACATGTTCATGTAATCTTTGAAATGGTGAGAAGGAAAACATAGGTGGCTCGCTGTCCATAATGGAAGACTCGTTCTTATGTAACTGTGGAAAGCGTCTGAAAACCAACGGCCGAGAGACTGAATTTGCTGCTTGAGTACACCTTTGTGCAGAGGTGGTAGCTGCTCTGTTGCAGAATGAATGACTGGAATAACAGGTTGGTTGGGATGCCGAATGGAGAACTAGGGGATAGCAATTGGAGATAGTAGAGAACAAAATGTAAGCATTGTAAAAGCAGTGCCCGAAAGCACAGGTTCATCACCCGGACGTTTATTTGATGTGTGTTTATAAATTTTTTTTAAAATACGTATTTCAATAAGTATGTCTCGGAAGTCAATAAGACATTCAGCAGATGTCCCTGAGATGTTTGTGATTTAAAAAGTTTACAACTCTGATCTTTAATTCGCTTAGCAGATGCCAATTAGTCTGATGCTTCCAGATGAAAATAATATAATTATATGATTTAAATAACTGAAATCTCAGAGATGCACGCCATCTTGGGTGGTGGTTACCGGCGCGCGGAAATGAGCTGTTGCAGGAGTTGCATGGAGGAATCTGCATAGCCCGGGCAGGGAGGTCACCCCCCCATCCCCCCTACCGCAAGGAGGGGTGAGGACCCAGTAATGCCCATGCCTGTCCGGCCCAGGCAAAAATGCACCCGCTCTGCTCTTGCACCTCCAGGTGCAAGTCATTCGAATGGGAGGGTTCACTCTACAAAACGAATGGGCTGAATCCTAAAGCAAGGTGCAGCACAGCATTCGACGGGATAACCTATGCTTTCGGCATGAAAATAATTGATTCTGGATTTCGAACAAGAGCTCTCTTAGTGCTGCGAATGGGCTGGATCCTCTAACACAGGACCGCACAGTGTTCGACAGAAGAGCTCCTGTTTCACATAAAAATGTGTAATGCTGTATATTAAAGAAGCGTGCTTTTGAGATATAAACGGGCTGAATCCTCAAGCATGGGACCACATGGTGTATGACGGGAAGGGCCCATGTTTTCATGTAAAGTTATTTACACTGCATTTAAATGAGAGCTCACTCTGCGATACGCACTGGCTAAATCGTCAAGCACAGCGTTTGACAGGAGAGCGTATACTATATTTGGGTGAAAATGATTGATGCTGAGAAGACAACTTATGGTGAACTGGTTAGAGGTGACCTGAAACAGCTCGATTGTCAATCACTAAAGTAGTGATTAATTTGGCATAAATGGAATAATCTGAGACGGTTAATCAGAAAAGAACATCACAGTTACGGTGCTTAGTCGCACGACCCGAAAGACATGTCACGTTGCAGCACCTGCACAGCAGTGGCAGGAGCACCATGGTTGCTGTGTCGCCAGGCTTTCACGCACTGCCTGAGGAGATAATTTTTGCAGTGAGGTACCGGGGTAGTACGTATGCATTGGAGGAGAAGGGGACTAGTACTTGCAAAGCTGGGGCTCATTACGGCTGCGGTGAAGCGTAGATGAAAGCGCTATCATGAAAGAATGTTAAAATACTGCGACTGCAAAGGATTCGAATTTGAACCATTAATGAATGAGGCCAAAGAAACCCGAAGTGTTGTCAAACATACAGTATCTCACATCAGACTGCAGCTGATATTATAAGGGGCCCAAGGTTGGGCATGCATCTGCGTTCTGCTGAGATCACAGCCAGCCCAGCAATCTGATAGCAGGTGTCTCCATTATCAGAGACATTGGCACGAGGGCTACCACAACTCACTGCTTCCAAGAGCAACAGTGTTTGCATATAATATGACATTTATAGATAAAATGTGCATTTGCAGAAACTCCTAGCATTAAGAGTCACTGGTGATTAGGGTATTTTAAAAATAGTTGAGTCAGAATAGTAAAAAAATGGGCTCCTGCAGGAGCAGAGTTTAAAGCACTGCTGTAGTGGTTGAGCATTTGAACTTGAATGGTAAATGAGAGCATGGTAAAAGGACCTCTGCTGCAGTGGAACCACTGCTGTGTTTTTGCTGCTGTGGAATCCCCTGTAGGTGCACTTCTATAGAGATGTGTCAAAAGCACTGAAAGTGTGGAGGCCCTATTGTTCTTCTAAGGATTATTATTAGGGCCCAAGCACTGAAAGTGCGGAGGGGGGGCTCTGTAGTGCCATCTAGAAGATGGGCATGTTCAAGGGGCTCTGTAGCACATCCCTTTTGAGCTACCATCACCAATCTTTGTACACTTATAGATCTCATCAAGCCGGACAACTTTCGCTCTGACAGTCATAAGCTCTGCTCAACAGGAAGTTGAAAGTTCAAATTTTGTTAGAATAATGTCAAGACAGATTTAAAATTCTGAAGGGATTCTTGATATTTTAAAAACTGTTGCCATAGCAACACATTAAATGTCATTATTAATTTTTATGTATATTCTCATGTTTTTGAGGTACTTGGCATGCTTGAATTTTGCACACACCTCAGAGTTGTCGGCCATTAGGCCTGGGAAAAAGTTAACACATGGGCGTGGCTGGGGAGCTCTGTAGCGCCACCTTTTGACTAAAGTGGTGGGTTCAGTTTCTTCTACGGTCACCAAACTTGCAACATATATTGCTCTCTTCAAGCCGGACAACTTTCAAAATTACAGTCATTAGCTCCACCCAACAGGAAGTCAGCTATTTAGCATTGAATGTGAATTTTTTGAAAATTGCAGGCCCTGAAAATTGTAATACTCCTCCTACGGGATTCATGTGACTGGCACCAAATTTAGACAATATTATGCTAAGATATTAAAGATGGTACATTGCAAATTGATTTTTGATATATTGAATTGTGTTGCCATGACAACACAATAAATTAAGGGCACAAATGTCAACAGGAAATTACTTATATCTTCTGGGTGCATTGTATGATTTTGATGAAAATTCAGCTTTATGTTTGGTAGTGGGGGCTGATCACATTTATACAGCTATTATGGGTCACGGTCATAGCGCCACCAACTGGCACCAGGAAGAAAGGCAATTTTATCAGACTTTGAAATAACCCTCTTGTGTTTACATGAATTGCTTCAAAATTCTTTAGAAAAATATCACGACACTGCTGATGTAAAACTGTAAAGGGATATTTGATATCTTAAATACTGTTGCCATTGCAATTTATTGTGCAAGTGAAAGCAGTTTTTAAAGTGAAATAAAAAAGCTATAGAAGTCTAAGTTTATTGTAATGAAAATATACTGCACAAACTTTTTATTTTGTATATAAATAAAATATAATAAAAATATCAACTGAAATGTAAAAATATTAGAAAATCAAAGCCAGTTCTGTTTCAAATTTTAGGTGGAGTGCCAAAAAGCTCAGACACAGTACCAGAAGTGTCCAACAGAGCACAGCCAAGCTCCATTGGTGAATGATTCCCAAAAGTTCACATCTGCACAATTATCTGAGTGAATTAGGCAGGAATTGGCATAAAAACACAATACAAACTTGAGAACAATAATACAAAAAGATATATGAAAGCTTTTTCTAAGGACGTGACAAGTATTTTGTTTTTCATAAATGCCATAAAGTTGGGACAGTAGATATAAAGTTTGGGATCTAAACAAAACTAATAAAAACATTTTAGAAGATAATGAAACATCATGGTTGTTTAAGCCAATGAGTATTAAGCTGTGTCTTCAGCAAGTCATTTCCTATCGTGCTTGCAGTTCGTACAGCTTGGAAAAAGCAACTGCGCCGCCTCACTTTTGCAGGAGTATTTTTGACACCGTCGTCATGACATCACTTCAAGTTGGACAGATTTCTAAATGGCATGCACCTGTTGGTGATCACCAGTGATTGATTCTGCACATAACTTGCTCATCGCAAATGAGCCTATTGCCACAGTGCGTCTGATCTGTGTTGAATGAGAGCTCTGGCTGTGAATCACAGATCAAGGTGTGGGTGGGCTCAAAATACACAGAAGAGTCCACAGAATAGGGAAGGCATACATTTTGATAGCATAAAATTAGTATCACTATTTTATTGAAATTAGACATTTTTGATTACATTATAACATAAAAATAGAGGATCAGTTGGGATTTTTTCCACATTTTACCCCCTATTTTCGATGTTTTTGATAAAATGGATGAGTCCATTTTCATCAGTGGACCCTCACAATGAAATGCATGCTGTTTTTTCTTCGATCATTGGATCGGATCATAAGCAGAGAACATGAAACATAAGTACTGTCACTCACATGTCGTATGTTTTAAAAATGCACTCTTTTAACATTTTAAAATATGATTTTCACTGTAATATTCTAATTGCAAAACAGACTGCAGAAAATTAAAGTTGAGTTTTTAAGCTTTAATTTGATACCAAGTTTGTAAACATTGATGAAGATTTTGATATAAAATAAAGAATTTGTTTTATAGCCACACTCAAACGACCCACCTGTTGGCCAGTGACAGTTAACAGGTTTAAAATGGGCATGTAAGACGGCCTCTGTAACACCTCCATTTTCACCTACAGTCATCAAAATTGGTACATATATAGTTCTCATCAAGCCAGACAACTTTCATAATTATAGTTATTAGCTCCACCCAACAGGAAGTTGGCCATTTTGGATTTTTTTGAATATTGCAGTCTCTGAACTTTTAAATACTCCTTCTAGGGGATTCATGTCACCACATTATGCCAAGACATTGAAGATGCAAAATTTTGAACAGATTTTTGATATATCGAACGGAGTTGCCATGGCGAAGCATTAAATTAATGGTGAAAAATGGGAAACAGGAAGTGTGTCATATCTTCTGTGTGCAATGTGTGATTTAGATCATGGTGCTTGGGTCCGTCATCGCTGCTTGAAGCTATATTTACAGCTTATTATTGGTAGAGAAGCTGCGCTAAATTCAATGGCCTGCAAGCCTTCAAGGGTGAAGAAAGTCTAACAAGTAGTTCAATGACACCATACTGATTTGCGTATCACAGCAAACTGAGAGATGGGAGTTTAGATTACACTGACAGGGAGATTAACTTGGTCAGTTTTTCTTTTTTAGGCTTAAATGAGAGATCAGAGGCCTGCGGGCCATAGAGGGAATAACATTTAAACAGTTGAATAATGGAAGTGCATGAGCAGCCATAATGGTGATCGGTGATTCTTACTGTAATGGAAAGATAGTGTTCTCATTTCCTTATAACTGTAAGCAGGGGCAGAGGATGCAGAGAAAAACTTAACGTATTTGCTGGATTAAATTTTGGGATAATATGTGAAGCGATCAAGATACATATTTACATATGCGCACAAATGCGATGCCATTTAAAGTGATGATTTGTAATTGCATTAAAGAGACACTTGAAACTAAAGTACTTGGATGAATGTCCATGGTCTGATATTATTTAGCTTATACGTATGGTTTGGGAGTTTGGTAGATTATTCTCTGAACTTAATGTGAGTAATTCAATTAATTCTGTATTATATTAGGAGGAGATGACTCATCTCGTTATGATGGGGACGTAGTTTGTGTTTGCGCCTGAGAATTGGATTTAAAAATATATGGACACCACTTGCAGTAGTGTTGAATAAATATGGCTTCTTTATATTATAGCCTGTAATAAATTCTACACAATAATTGAAATATTCTGAGGATAAAAGCCAAATTCGAGGCCGAATCATTCGGAGTTGATTTTAACACGTTACTTTAAGATTGTGTGGAGCGCTGAATTATGACAGATTTGAGTCACTTTAAAAGGTAGACATAGGTATAAAAAGTTAGGTTCTAAGGTAAAGTTTAAGAGTCTATGATCTAGTGTTGGGTTCGAGTCCACCTTAGTCGAGTCTGAGTCAAGTCCGAATCTTTAAACAATTGAGTCCGAGTCAAGTCCAAAAGGGACAGAGTCGGATTCAAGACTGAGTCCATTACAGGCTGAATCCGAGTCGAGTCCGAATGAATCTGTTCATGAATCTGAATTAAAATTGTAACCGTAAACTCAACATCAATATTTTAAGCTTATTTTAACCTTATTTTAACCTTCATAACTAAGAAAAACAATTTGTCAATATATTTGTCATATTCACATTTTATGATTAGTATCCTGCTGAACAAACTTCAAATTGGTTTCAGAATGAAAGCATATGCTTTAGGTGTATGAAGACAAAACTGTCCTTCAACACACTTCTTATTGTGTTCTGTTGACTTTTTCAATTATTTATCCCCTCCACTCAAATGTAGACTAAAGAAAGTGAAAGCTGCATTAGTCATTACAACTAGAGTTATTATTATTTTGAATTTAATTTAGCCCAATGACGTGGAACTCTGGCTTGGCGTCCACCTCCCCCACAGTGAACGATGAACCACATATCAGTAGGGCAAGGTCGATAAATTGAGTCAGGCTGTAGGTACTCTTGCCGCCTGGCATCAAGGAGGAGATTGGCTCATTCAGCCCAAAGCGAAAACAGTCCTTGAGGGCAATCTCATTAAAATCAACCCTGCTGGCCAGAGCACAAATGTCCTCTACATATTCCTCCAGGGGATGATTCCCCTGATGTAAATGAAGAAGCTGAACTTCTGGGTTCATTCTGTAATGAATGCTGGCAATGACAGGCAGACGAAGACGATGGTGATATGAAGAACCCAAATGCAGTTTATTCATAAACGTGAAATCCAAAAACCATGAACATAAACATGGACTTGACTTGACTTGACTTCCAAACAACGTTACATAAACAATACCTGACAAGAGACAATAGCAAACATGAGGGCTTAAATACACAGACATGGGTAACAAGCAAACAAGACAACCAATCACAAGACTGAACTAATAAACAAGATAAGACAATGACCATGAACAAATGACATAACAGAACTAATAACAAGACTATAACCAATGGGAACAGGACACATGGACATGAGGGAAACAGGATAATCACATGACTTGACATGGAAACGGGGAATCACATGACATGGCAAGGAAACAGGAAATAACATGACATGGAAACACTTTTCAAAATAGAAGACATTAACACAAAACATGAACAAAAACACATCTAGACATGACATCCCTCAGTTGTGTTCTTCATTGTATTTTCTGACTTTTTTTGCCATTGAAACGCAAATGCCAGCTTTACAGTTAACACACAGAGGTTGCACTACAGATATGTAATGGACTGAGTTGCACAATTTCCATGGTCTATTTCATCTGGCATATTAGTTTAAATGTTCCTAATACGTAGCTGTGGCATGGGGGGGCGTGGTCATGTGTTGGTCTGCAGGAGAGGGAGAGCGGTAAGGCTCGTCACCTGGCTCATAATTATCTCTAACACCTGTCTCTCATTATAGTGATGGCGGAGGGAGACTTAAAAGGCCCGCCATTCGTGTCGTTCTGTCGCGTGTGTGTGTGTAAAGCAATACTGCAAATTAAAGAACTGACCTTGAACCTGCTTCGTTGTCTCCTGTCTCCTCCATTGCCCCGAACAAAGAGCTTTTCTACAGTAGCATATTTGATTTTGTCTCGATATAGTCAATATTTGTAGATAGAAATGGCTTGCGTAGTAACGTGAGTCTGTTAAACATTTGTTCTGTTTAATAATTTGCAGAGTTGGGGAATGTACTTTTAAAAATGTACTTACATTATTGATGTTTCTGGATGAGACTGACAGAGCACGTGTGGCAATCTCTTTCATGCACACACATACAGAACGAGCACGGGCAAGAGAGAGAGAAAGTACTTTGAAAGAGTGCGCACTGCCGCTCTCAGCCAGAATAATCACACGTAAGGACATAAACACGTTAAAACGTCTTGGTTACCCTCCGTTAGGGAACAGAGGTTACACCAGTAACCGAGACATTCTCTGTCTGTCACTCACTCGACATTGTGTCGATGTACTGACACTAGGGGTTCCTATACGAAACGCTGCAGGTGCTGAACTGTGTCACTAGGTACAGAGTAGCGGACACGGGCAGGCTGCTGCGTGCCTCGCAGTGAGCGCTTGACCATGTTGTGACCTTCCAGCGAGTTAGGTAAGGCGTCTCCCGGGTCCCAATGAAGGTGTGGAGGAAGCACTTACCCGAGGAAGCTACAGGCGGTGGCCTTTCCTGATTTTTGTATTAAGTAATTTCCAGCCGAGCACCTGCTAGAATAACGCTGGGGAAGTGCTCTTCCCTCTCCTGGAGGCAGAGCACTATGGAGACCACATCCTGCCGGAGGGAGGTTAACATGTGGAGAATACCTCACATGGACTTATCAATGGGGAAGTTCACATATGGAATGATGCCACTGGGGAGGACCCTATCTACGGAGAGTTTACACAAAACATTGGCCGAGGCAGAGCAGAGCTCTGACGAAGGGAAACACAGGGTTCACCTGAGGGGAAACCGAACAGTGGAAACGCATCATACGGGATTACTGAGGGGGGAATCACCACATATGGAGCACTGAGCCCAAGTACACGGGCTCACCTGAAAAGGGACATACCACGAGTATTGGGCCTGGCGGTGTCACTCCTCCACCGAGTTTACCACCGAATAGTGCTTAAGGAATTAAAGAGGCGTCCAGTGTTCACCAGTTACGGGGAACTGTTGTGGACAAGATAGCGCACATTATCACCTCAAAAGGGGAAAAGCGCAATGCAAGCGATACACCCAACCGGCCGCCGGCCAACCTGTTGTTACCCTGTAACACTTGGGTCAAAACCGGTTCTATGTGCAGGTTGTAGAACCTTGCAAAGGTATTGGTTGTTGCCCAACCTGCTGCTCTGCATATGTCTGCTAGAGAGGCGCCCCTCGCCAGTGCCCTGGAGGATGCAACACTTCTGGTGGAGTGCGCCCGGACTCCCAAAGGGCATGGCAGATCTTGTGATTGGTAAGCCAGAGAAATGGCATCCACAATCCAATGGGACAACCTCTGTTTGGAGACAGCTTTCCCCTTCTGCTGCCCTCCAAAAAGACAAAGAGCTGCTCCGAGTGTCTAAAGCTCTGTGTGCGGTCCAGATAGATGCACAGGGCGCGAACTGGACACAGCAACAAGGCCAGGGCAGCCTCTGCGACTTTGGTAAAGACGCGAGGAGACAGGGACAGACCAAAAGGGAGGACCTTGTACTGGTATGCTCGTCCCTCGAAGGCAAACCGAAAAAAGGGTCTGTGTCGAGGAAGGACCGATACGTGAAAGTACGTGTTCTTCAGTTCGATGGCTGCGAACAAATCCTGATGCGCAGGATGCGCTTCTGTGTCAACATCTTGAATGGAAGCCTGTGTAAGGCTCTGTTCAAGGCACGCAGATCCAGAATTGGGCGCAACCCCCCACTCTCTTGGGCATGATTTTTTGTTAAGACCTCCATATAAAGGAGTCACATTTGCAGGAAAAAATGACAATAACGAAATTCCGCATGCAAAAGTGGTGCAACTGTTTAGTGTACTTACTGTACCTCTATATATTTACTTCATTTTGCAATGGTGATATACTTTTTTTATTCACAGACTGATTCTGATCTCAAGGCAGTCAGGCCTACTTTTTTTAGTCCTGATTATTAAATACAGTAATAGCTTGTAGGTCTGTCCTGTCAAATTAGACAGGAATGGTCCAAAATGAATGCTTCAATGTGAGTGGCATGATCTATGAAGTCAGAGGTCGCTTAGAAGTGAAATTCTGATTAGTTTAGCATGTGGGTAAAATTCCAGACTCCAACTAAATTGGTGTATATTTGTACTCTGTAGAGACCGCCATGAAGTCATCAGCCTGTGAGTCTGTTTAGTGTCAAAGTCCTCTTCCTTTTTCAGTGATGTCGACTGTAAATTCATCACCCATGGCAAGAACAAATTAACAATGCACCACTAGCGTCAGTAAACGGAATTGCAAAAATAATGATAAAACAAATTTACAAAACTCTCTCCCCATTTGCCATTGGTCAGATGGCAGATAGTCGCGCAAGTTCAGACCAATGTTTGACCCAGTGTTGCTATGTCAGGCTGCTTGAGATGCTCAAACAAACAGAGCAATGTTTTGATATCTCCACAGAGACAAAGTGTTCATAATTTTTACTAATAGTTATCTCTGCACAATAAGTCAGAAAAGGAGAAAGATTTTTTACATTATTTTTGTATTTATTTTTTATTATCACACACTTCAGCTTTAAAGCTTTACTCCAGTGGATTCTGTCATAATTATACATGTGGCAGGCTTCATGAGATGGATGTTGTGTCATTTGTGTGCAGAGAGTTTTAATTATAAGGGAAAGATGATTCATTGCCACCACAACTCATAGCTGGAGTTTGATTTAAGAGCTGAACAAAATAAATGAAAGGTTTTCAACAACCTCATAGAATCATGTTACTATACCTACATATTTGCTTAATGATTCTTACATGGCTCGCTGTCCACATTACAGCAGTTTCCTGCTGAAATGAACACTAGAGGTGCTACTACAACAAGGACATTTATTCCTTCTCACACAAATCAGAAGTAAAAGGGTAGATTATCGGTTCATAAACACTTACTTTTCGGCCTTTTCCACAATGCTATATATTAGTGTTGGGTTCGAGTCCACCTTAGTCGAGTCCGAGTCAAGTCCGAGTCTTTAAACAATCGAGTCCGAGTGAAAAGGGGCCGAGTCGGACTCAAGACCGAGTCCATTACAGGCTGAGTCCGAGTCGAGTCGAGTCCGAGTCAATCTGTTCATGAATCTAAATTCAAATTGTAACCGTAAACTCAACATCAATATTTTAAGCTTATTTTAACTTTCACAACTAAGAAAAAACAATTGTCAATATAAGTGTAACAAAAACACCTCTATATTTTATAATTAGTTTCTTGCTTGACAAACTTCAAAGTGGTTTCAAAATGAAAGCATATGCTTTAGGTGTATGAAGACAAAACTGTCCTTCAACACAATTCTTATTGCGTTCTGTTAACTTTTCAGTTATTTGTTGCTTTTTCCCTTCCACTCAAACATAGACTAAAGAAAGTGAAAGCTACATTAGTCATTAAAACCAGAGTTATTATTATTTAGAATTTTTATTTAGTTTTTTAGTTCTACTTCATTTTCAATTTGTCCTCTCAAATTAGTTTAGTTTTATCTAAAATGATCCCAATCTAAAGAAATAATATATACTGAGATTTTTTTTTTGTCTCTATCTGCCAACTGGTTTGGGAAAATAATGAGTCAACACAGTAGTAATTAGCACTCGCTGAGAAGTTACATCTCACGACTTGACTGCAAATGCTACATCTGAAAACACTGGTAAAGCCCAGTGATAATATTAGGGCCATTTAACATGGACATGATTGTTAATTTGTGGAAAACGTGGGGCAGTTCTACGCACTGCTTGTGCACCTAAAACCCTGATGCCTCCGTGTGTTATCGTAAAAAAAAAAAAAAAAAAAAAGAGCTAGCTCAGCGAGTATTGACTCTGAATACCACCCCTGGAGTCATGAGTTCAAATCCAGGGCGTGCTGAGTGACTCCAGTCAGGTCTCCTAAGCAACCAAATTGGCCTGGTTGCTAGGGAGGGTAGAGTCACATGGGGTAACCTCCTCATGGTCGCTATAATGTGTGGTCCTCGCTCTCGGTGGGGCGCATGGTGAGTTGTGCATGGATGCTGCGGAGAATAGCGTGGGCCTCCACACGCGCTACGTCTCCGCGGTAAAGCGCTGAACAAGCCACATGATAAGATGCGTGGATTGACGGTTTCAGACGTGGAGGCAACTGAGATTTGTCCTCTGCCACCCGGATTGAGACGAGTCACTACGCCATCACGAGGACTTAGAGGGCATTGGGAATTGGGCATTCCAAATTGGGGAGAAAAGGGGAGAAAAAAGAGCTATCATAAAAATGTATTTAGTACTACCTTGAAGAAGCTATTTGACAACAGATCCTCACATACTGTATATTCCACAAGACAAAATGGTGACTGAATTTAAACAAATGATCCGGTTCAAAAGTTTACTTTCCCTTGGTTCTAAAAGGATTAGTTCACCCAATAATGAAAAATCAGTCATTGTTTACTCACCCCTGTGCTGTTATATCTCCATATGATTTTCTTTTCTTAACACAAAGGGAGACATTTTGAAAAAATAAAAAAATAAAAATAATAATAATAATAATAATAATAATTGTGCTCAGTGATGTCACACAATGGCAGTTTATGGTGACCACTTCTTCAAGCTTCAAAAGAACATAAAAGTATAATTCAGAAGTCTAATAAATTATTGTACGCGACACATGTCTTGTTCTGAAGGAATACGTTAAGGTTTGGTGAGAAACAAACCGAAATCTAATGTATTATTAAGTGAAACTCTTCACCGACCATTGCTCTCCTGTGCGCGTTCATGAGACAGACTGCACACAAGCTTTAGAGCTACTGGCAAGAGAGCAAACCCTTTAATATGGTATGTTGCTCTCTCTATGATTAATGACTGTTTGTATAATAATTGTTCATGGGTCCCTGCTTTGTCCTGAGCTGTGAAGCTGCCCACTTTTCTTAAGAAAAATATTGTACATTCTTTGGTTTCCCAGCATCTTCTGCACATTTCAGTTCTTCCCAACAGCGGCTAAATGATATAGACATCCAGCTTTTGAGACTTAGGACAATTGATGGACACAAAAAGGTGCAAACATTCATTGATGCTCAAGAAGGCAACACAAGAACCAAGAACCAAGAAAATGCAAACTTTTGAACAAGATGATTTGTGTAAATTACAGTACATTTTGTGTAATGTAGATTTTGAAGGGCAGTACTACATAAAATATATAATCTTTTATCTCTTATATTTGCATACATTCTGAAAGGGGTGTGAAAACTTATAGGCCTAAAACAAAAGGGGTATGCAAACTTCTGCAACATATAGTTAGTGAAAATGTATATTTTATTTTATATTTATATTATATTTATGTTTTTCACTATTTAACCACGTTTTAGCTTTTTTTATTTTATTTCCAAATTCATCGTAGCCTATTCTATACATATAATTTCATATTGCATGTGTAATTATGAGTAGACTTGTCATGTCAGGTACATATTTTAACACAAAATTCACAACATTGGAACCTAAAATTCAAAATACAGTCTCCACGGCACGAGCGCACATCGCCAAGACAATGAGGCAATATACGCCTATGCCAACCGACAAACAAGATGAGAGAATGCGTAGCATGGCAAACAAAGTGATCAGAATCAGAATCAGAATCAGAATGAGCTTTATTGCCAAGTATGCTTACACATACAAGGAATATGTCTTGGTGACAGGAGCAACCAGTACAAAACAATACAAAACAGATATTGAGCCATGGGGAGCAGAAAAGAACTTTCAAAAGACCTGTGAAACAAGGTAATGGAACTTTATAAAGATGGAAAAGGATATAAAAAGATATCCAAAGCCTTGAAAATGCCAGTCAGTACTGTTCAATCACTTATTAAGAAGTGGAAAATTCGGGGATCTCTTGATACCAAGCCAAGGTCAGGTAGACCAAGAAAGATTTCAGCCACAACTGCCAGAAGAATTGTTCAGGATACAAAGAAAAACCCACAGGTAACCTCAGGAGAAATACAGGCTGCTCTGGAAAAAGACGGTGTGGTTGTTTCAAGGAGCACAATATGACGATACTTGAACTAAAATGAGCTACATGGTCGAGTTGCCAAAAAGAAGCCTTTACTGCGCCAATGCCACAAAAAAGCCCGGTTACAATATGCCCGACAACACCTTGACACACCTTACAGCTTCTGGCACACTGTAATTTGGAGTGACAAGACCAAAATAGAGCTTTATGGTCACAACCATAAGTGCTATGTTTGGAGAAGGGTCAACAAGTATTGTGCTCCTTGAAACAACCACACGGTCTTTTTCCAATATTTTCAAAATCAATGCCAAAATTTCACAATTTCTGCCAGGGTATGCAAACTTTTGAGCACAACTAAATATATATACACTACCGGTCAAAAGTTTTGAAACATTACTCATTCTTTATTATATATATATATATATTTTTTTTCACATTTTAGAAAAAGTAAAGTCATCAAAACTATGGAATAACATAAATGGAACTATGGGAATTATGTTGTGACTAAACAAAATCCAAAATAAATCAAAACTGTGTTATATTTTAGCATCTTCAAAGTACTCACCCTTTGTCTAGAATGTACTCTTGACATTTTCTCAACCAACTTCTTGAGGTATCACCCTGGGATGCTTTTTAAACAGTATTGAAGGAGTTCCCATCTATGTTGGGCACTTATTGGCTGCTTTTCTTTATTATTTGGTCCAAGTCATCAATTTCAAAAACGTTTTTTTTAAATAAAATTTTAGATTGATAATGAAATTAATATGGTGGCACAATTATATTTTTGTCTACAAAACTAATTTCAAACATTTAAGCATATGCCTTCAGATAAAAAGATTTTTAAGATCATGAGAAACATTTCAATCAAGTGTTTCAAATCTTTTGACCGGTAGTGTGTGTGTGTATATATATGTACATATATACACACATACATATACACACAAACACACACACACACATATATATATATATATATATATATATATATATATACACATACATACATACACACATACACATACGTATTGCAAATCTAAATACAAATCGGTTATATAATGCAAGGGAATGTAATGGCAGAAGAGGTTGGATGTGTTGGATAAATATAAAAAGACTAAACTGTGTATTGCACATTCATTATTGCTCAATGGGGCAGTTTTAACTGTTCATGAGATGGATAGCCTGAAGGAAAAAACTGTTCCTGTGCCTGACAGTTCTGGTGCTCAGAGCTCTGAAGCGTCAGCCAGAAGGCAACAGTTCAAAAATGTAGTGTGCCACGCATTCTCACACTAAACGAAACCTGAGAGTACATCATGAGGAAAATGCCACGCGATGCACGCAACAGGCAACAAAAACAAGACAGGACACCTGTGCAAGTGTTCGGCCACATACACACCCGACACCTTAGACCGAAGTGACCGAACCTCAGCACAACATGAAGACAGCTCGCGACCCGGGCGTGCAACACAACATGAGCACGACACGAGGTGCACCCGTGTTCGTGAGAGACAGACAAACTATTGAGTGCATGCTGCCAAGATGACATAAGCGCGATGCACCCATGTCAATAACAGACAGACATGGAGCATGAATGTCTATATCCTGACACAGACCGAAACCGAACCAGACAGGAAGTCAGGATCCAGACACGTGCTCCCGACATGAAACACAAGACAGACCGAAGAGCGCACAGAAGGGAATACAACTGAAACTGTGCGCTCACACAAAGACAGACAATGAAACACAAGACAGACATGGGACGATAATGCCACAGTCCTGTCAGACAAAAACCCAGACTGACAGAGTGACAGGACCATGACAGTAATTATTAAAAAAGTTGATTAAAAGATCTGATGGAATATCTTGTGATAATATATGCAATATGAGAAATTTATAAACAGTCTTATTGGGTCGTTCATTTTGACCCATGAGCATAAGAAATGGTAGCCAATGAAGAACACAGCAAAAGGGTTTAGCATAAATCTAACAAAATGTTGTTAGGTTTATGCTTAAATCAACAAGAAGAAAAAAATGGTAGAATATAAACAATTTCAAGCTATATTTTCTGACAACAAATGTTATTATCGCCTACAATTTAAAATTTTTTTTTTTTAAGGTAATATAGATATTTTTACTCAAAAATAAATGAAAAAATACTGGTAAAGAAATGTTTTTCCAGTGTTGGTTGAATCAATGTTGTTATGTCCAACCAAGTCAAGTCACTCAAACACAGAATCCCATTCTGTTCAGTGCTGCAGGAGGTGCAGAAATTAAACACTTCATTATCATTTATTTTGTTCAACTATTTAATCGAAATCTAGTTGAGACTAGAGTTGCAGTGGCAATCATCTGAATGAATCATCTTTCCCTTTTAATTAAAACTCTCTGCACACAAATGATACAACATCCATCTCATGAAGCTTGTCACAAGTATAATTATGACAGACTTTACTGGAGTGCAGCATGCCCTTCCCTCTCTTCTTCATGAGGATAGAAAAATCCACCCTCAGTCTTCTTCTATACTTGACTGATAAAAAAAAAAGAAATGAGACAGATGATAACACACTAATGTGAAACTAGTATCATAAAGGCTCCTTTGGGAACTCACACAACCTCCTGCTGATGTGGATATATAGACCATTATGGTTTGGCTGTGTTTCATGAAGAAAACCTCATGCTGCACACCCAGGCCACTGTGACAAATATGTTTGTTGTCCTAGATATGTTCAATCCACTGTAATTTCTTTGCTGAAAGGATTATTTATTATTGTTTGCTCTCAAGCTTAAATGATTCACACTTAATACAATGAAGACAATGTTTTTGATGTCTACTTAAAGTGAGTTTGCAGAGTTGCAGTGCCAATATACTGTATATATATGCACTCCATTTGATGTACACTATTGATAGATAGGACAGAAAAATCACAAACAAGATATTTTAAAACCTCAAATGTTTCTCCGAGAGTAAATGGAGAGTAAATGAGACATTCACTTAAGTCTCAGATTTTTCTCCTTAGAAAAAGACTGCATAACCTCATGTGAGTTTGATGGCTAACCCTGAGGTACTCTAAAAGAAACACAAGGACAAGTACCATGAGAAACATCACTGTGTATATCACAGGTGGATTATGGAGATACTCAAAGCTTGCCCTTCACCACTCGGTGTGGTATTACACACTAAATTGACTGTGATTTAGGCATAATTAATCTCTATTCCTGTGCCATGCATTTTAGACCGCTGTCAGTTCCTGTGGCAAGGGCAACGCTAATACTGCTTAAAGGCAGAATAGCAATAGACCTTATTCACAGCAGCGGCAACTTTGATTTTTGAAAGGAATGAGGACGAGGCTGTGAGGGATAGATGTACAGTCTCTTCAATTGGCTGTACTGCAATTTAAAGCAGACAGAACACTGAAAAAAATACATATTTTATTAGAAAAAAATAAAATAAAAAATAACTCCAGACAACATGAGTTGTGGAAAATCAGACCTGACCTAGGCAGTACCACTGCTCCCTATACACATATTACACAGTCTGCGTAGGACACCAACTCCCTAGGTGGTCACCATCTTACACTAGGGGGGCACCAGAAACTCCACCGGCTGCACGTTATACGTTATTCAAGGACCCGATAGCAGTCGTGGAACACAGATGATCGCCTTGCACCTTACAAACCCCCTACCCCCCATCCCATCCGACGATCGCGGAACCTCATTGTAGGGCATTAATTTGGCTAGTGACGGCCCTGGATCTAGGAGCTTTATACAGCTTTTTACCGTGCGTGCCATTGAAGAGATGGTATATCTATCCCTCACAGCTTTGTTTTTAAAGATGGTGCTACTGTTAATAAGGTCTATGGGCCTGTATTCACATGTTTTTTTGTTTTTTTGTTTTTTTCAACTGTGTTAAATGTGCTGGACTGCTACCTACATATAATATAAAGGGATAGTTTATCCAAAAAAAATTATAATTCCGACATCATTTATTCATACATTTTTATTTAAAGGAGATGTTAGGCAGAATTGAATGGACAAAAATAAAAAAATAAAAAAATAAAAAAAAATAAATAGTGACTAAGGTTAACATTTTGCTTACCATCTCCTTTTGTGTTCCACGGAATAAAGAAAGTCAAAAGAGTTTGGAACAACATGAGGTTCAGTAAATGATGAAAGAATTTAGTTTTATTTTGGGGTAAACTATTCCTTTAAGCAATATTTTTCTTCATTACAGGCTTCTAAAATGCAGCACATTATTCTGTACCCTTCAGCAATGTTTTTGTTTCTTTTATCTTTTCCTTCTCTCATCAGCCATCTCTGGAGCTTGAATAGATTAAAAGATTTCTACATTCAAAATTCAGAATTTCAATAGCATATTTTTATCTTCACAGTTGCAGCTGCAGTTGAAGGACGAGCATAACTCAGTACTTTCCTCAAGGCTCAAAATCACATTATGAGGCTGAAATATCTACGGCTGAAAGCTTATGTTGCTATTTTGATCCTGTTCGTTAACAGCTCTAAGGATCCAGTGCACTTCATGCGAGAGCACAATAGCAAATTCATGAATTCTTTGTCTCAGACTATAATTGGCATGTCTTTAGGTTGTAATTTGCTTATTTGTTTCATCCAGGCACCCATAACAACATGTTGTCAGGGGTTAGTCTGGTTAAATGGAGGCAAACAAAGAAAGAGATCAATAAATGTGGATCCATCTCCAGCCTTGTAGCATGTTACTGATTATGTTGTGAAATCAGTGTGTTGATCATATGTGTTGAAGCAATTATCACTTATGTAATAGAACACATTTTTTCAAGATTCAGTGGTGGATTATTGGTGAATCGTGTCAAGTATACAGCTCTGGAAAAAAGAGACCACTGCAAAATTGTCAGTTTCTCTGGATTTACTATTTATAAGTATGTGTTTGAGTAAAATGAACATTTTTGTTTTATTCTATAAAGTACTGACAACATTTCTCCCAAATTCCAAATAAAAAATTGTCATTTAGAGCATTTATTTGCAGAAAATGACAATTGGCCAAAATAACAAAAATTATGCAGTGTTTTCAGACCTCGAATAATGCAAAGAAAACAAGTTCATATTCATTTTTAAACAACACAATACTAATGTTTTAACCCTGATTTTCACATAACCTTGTATGTGGCTTGATTCATGCTTCCTTCACAAAGATGAATCTGCCCAAATCTAGCCTTACTGAAGCACCCCCAGATCTTCACCGATCCTCCACCAAATTTCACAGTGTGTGCGAGACACTGTGGCTTGTAGACCTCTCCAGGTCTCTGTCTAATCATTAGACGACCAGGTGGAGGATCGGTGATTATCTAGAGGTGCTTCAGCAAGGCTGGAATCGGGCAGTTTCGTCTTTATGAAGGATGCATGAATCAAGCCACGTACAAGGTTATCCTGGAAAAAAACTTGCTTCCTTCTGCTCTGACAATGTTCCCCAACTCTGAGGATTGTTTTTTCCAGCAGGACAATGCTTCACGCCACACAGCCGGGTCAATCAAGGTGTGGATGGAGGACCATCGGATCAAGACCCTGTCATGGCCAGCCCAATCTCCAGACCTGAACCCTATTGAAAACCTCTGGAATGTGATCAAGAGGAAGATGGATGGCCATAAGCCATCAAACAAGGCCGAGCTGCTTTAATTTTTGCACCAGGAGTGGCATAAAATCACCCAACAGCAATGTGAAAGACTGGTAGAGAGCATGCCATGATGCATGAAAGCTGTGATTGAAAATCAGGGTTATTTCACCAAATATTGATTTCTGAACTCTTCCTAAGTTAAAATATTAGTAGTAGTATTGTGTTGTTTAAAAATGAATATTAACTTTTCTTTGCATTATTCGAGGTCTGAAAACACTGCATCTTTTTTGTTATTTTGATCAGTTGTCATTTACTGCAAATAAATGCTCTAAATGACAATATTTTTACTTGGAATTTGGGAAAAATGTTGTCAGCACTTTATAGAATAAAACAAATATGTTAATTTTACTATGAACACGTACACATTCCTATAAATAGTAAATCCAGAGAAACTAATAATTTTTAAGTGGTCTCTTATTTTTTTTCCAGAGCTGTTTACTTGATAAGAAAAATACATTATTATGTAATCAGTTTCATTTCTTATATGTTAGTCATGACTTAAGTGACCTGTCCTCTCATTGATATTCTCAATACCTGAGAGTTGTTTGGACGATCTAGCATGTAATTTTTTTTTTTTTTTTTTTTTAACAGTGGGGTGAGCAAGAATTTGTCTGAAACTGACTTCTCTAATAAATAATGAAAAGAAGAAAAAAAAAATCTCCTCTCTCTGGGTTTTTCTATTTTAATTGCCTGCATATCAGATGTTTTTTTGTTTTTTTCTCTGATTCTTTGCATAATCTCTATGCAACAGCAGTTCTATTAAACCTAGCACATAGCGGTTCTCTCTAAATGGTGCTGCTGTATTTTAGATGTTGAGAAGTATGTTTTCTTGTTGGTCTATCAAGCATTTATACATTGGAACTGAATAAACAGCATTGTGAATGCCTCATAACATATTTATTATTTATTTAATCTGCTCAGCTTTTATGAAGAATCCTTACTTTCTGTAAGATGGAGCCACAGTGTGACTGTGAGCTGATTTATTTGATGGTATTCATTAGATGCAGAAGAACACATGAACCTGAGTCACTGGAGACTTTCTTCATGCTGTATAAAAGTTCACATCATCATTGAGAAAGCTGGATATACAGTATGCTTATTCAGGAACAAGGTATATTCAGCTCCTGAGTATACTATTTCAAACTTGTTTATGTAGACTGGGAGTACTTGTGGGCATGGCTAAAATTGTGACTGTTTAAAGGTGAAGTGTGTAATGTTTTTCCAAAGCTAAAATACTTACTCCTATCTCAGCTTAATGTGGATAGACAGCTACAAGTAAGCCATTTGTACACTCTGTGGTGCTATCAGAATATTGCTCGGTTTGTTTGTGCATCCCGATCAGAGATAGCAGCATTGGCTTCACCAATGGCATGGGACTGTCTGTTTGTCTAATGCTTACAATAAGAACAGGAATGTGTAGTAAATTGGGTAAATTTTGTTTTCATGTTGACTTAACCTCGTTAGACCCAGCGTCTACATGCATGGACATTACTTTTTGGCTTTGCTATTGGCTATTCTTAATCTATTTTTTTTTTTTTTTTTAATACAACTGATCTCAGTTCAGGAGACTCTAGGCTGTCATTAAAGGGTTAAACTTTCAGCGCACCAAGTCATGTGACAAAACAACATGGTTCCAATCTCAGCCAAGTATTTTGGAGAAACAGCAATAAAACTGCATCTGGTAAGAAACCAGCTTAAGTTTTCACATTAAAACCTGTTTTAGTCAAAAGTTAAGAGTCTCATCTGATATTCCATTTTTAAAAAATGCATTGATTTATCGCGAAACGGCACGCTGTTAAACACATAGGACTAACTTTCCATAAAAATCTTATTTTCACTGTGCATTATCACATTGAGAATCAATGGATGTATCTGAAAGCTGGAAATGTTTCTTTCAGAGACTGTATATGGAGTTAGGATGGAAATAAGGTGCATTTAAAACTGTTTTGACACCAGTGAAGACAGACAGCACACTGGAGGTTAGGTCATTCACTAATTAGGGAGTAAGGGAACATCCTACAGCTTTCCTATGCAGCCTAGTGCATTCACTTCTAACATCTGGCCAAAAGTTCAGTTTCATGCTGCAGATGATGTTTGGACAACTCAGCATTTTTGGCAGACATGAGACAATGATAATCAGTACATAGATTCAGAATTTTATATAATTGGCAGTGATTTGATGATGCTAGCCATTACTTTTAATCAGAATTATTTATTCAGCTTTAAAGAAAATCAGCTGTAATATCTGTAACTTCTCAAAAACATCAATGACCAACACTCCTGGACACATAATAAACTATTTGACTTTCTATAGCTTGAAATGACTTAAAATTTCACAACTTATGTGGATTTGTTTTTTTATTTTCTTTGCTTGTTTTTTTAGGTGCTACTAGTTACAAATCAAAAAGGGAAATGAAAAATTCACACAGCAGTCACGCAGGGGTCTCGGGAGGTTAAAGCTTGAGACAATATGGACGTTTGGAATATTATTGAACCAGCTTTGTTTGACATTGTGATTAACTGAACAATGCAAAGTGGAAAGATTTTAACCAGATAAGTTTACCAAGAAGGAAAATGGCTAATTGCATTGATGGTCAATTGTAATAAGTCTTGGTCCAGAAACAGAATGCCATCTGTTTGGAAAGATAATCACAATTCCAAAACAACAATTTCAATAATATTATTTTACAGAGTGTTTTCAATCAAGTACCCTTAACTAAACTTAATTCAAGTGTCTTCTCACAAGAAACTATGTAAAGTCTTTGATTGTGTCCTTTTTTAACGGCTGGGTAAGCACACTGGATTGTGGTAGTTAGACTGTGGAAAATCTCGAGTGCTTTTGCCCACACCATATGCCAAGGTCTCTTAAGTTTCTTGGAAAATAATAATGGATAACCTGCTTTTAATTTGGTGCTTTCAGTCTTCTGACTTGTTGGGGAAATTGGACCTGTAGCTCAGCCTGGGATGTGCTGAGCCAAAACATCTGCGTCTCTCATCAACCCACTGAAATGGAAACCTATAGCAGACTCTCCCGAATACAAGGAAAATGAGAGAGGGAGACATGCCTGGATTGCATCAGGTCCGTACTGCTTCTAAACCAGGTCCGCCTTGGAGTTCAGCTCGCCTGGCTGTCATTAGCCAAGGGCAGGCCCGTATCTGGATATTATTCCTAGATTTGATAGTAAACATGTGTTTACTCTAATGTGCACACCACTGAGGCTCACCAATTAATTGGAAGGGAAGGGAACATATGGTGTTGCTATAGCTCAGTGACCCTGTCAATCATGCTGCTTAGTGCAGACATGCGTCCCTCTAACATACGTAGCTCCAAAACAAACATGAATGTGTAGAACAGGTTTACTTTCCTAAAAATCTTAGCTTAGAGATACAGGCTGCATTCAAATTCCCATAGTTTTAAAGTATGTATTAAATTTAATAAAGAAATTACATCTCAACTATTGATGAACAAATTTGGTTACTCCATTAAATCCAGTAAAGAAAAATCTTAATGTTTCTTTATGTAATGGCTTGGGCTTTGTGTGCTTCCAAATTTGTGGCAACAGTTTGAGGATAGCCCTTTTTTGTTCCAGCATGACAATGCCCCTGTGAACAAAGTGAGGTCCATAAAGAAATGGTTTACTGTGTCTGGCGTGGAAGAAATTGACTGTCCTGCACAAAGCCCAGACCTGAACCCCACTGATCACTTTTGGGGTGAACTGGAACAGCAACTGTAAGTCAGCCCCATCGACCAACATCAGTTCCTGACCTCACTGATAGCCTTGTGTCTGAATGAGAGCAAATCCCTGCAGCCATGTTACTACATACAGTATTGTGGAAAGCCTTCCCAAAAGAGTGGAAGCTGTCATTACAGCAAAGGGGGAAATTGATGCCTAAGGTTTTGAAATCAAATGTTCATCAAGCACATATGGTGTCCACAAACTTTTGGCCATATAGTGTATGTTCTGTAGGTATGCCGTGTGTGGTATAAATGCATTCCCAGACATACTACTGTCATGTCTAGAAGGTATTCCTTGATCTGCGAAAATCTCACAAGAGTTGCTTTTGCTGCGACTAAGGTTAGAGTTGGGTTTAAGGGTCAGGGTTAGGGGTAGGTGTAAGATTTTCTGTGGGACCCCACAAACACAATAAACACAGCGTATGAATGCTGCATGCAACTTTTGCAAGACTTTTTTCAGATTTCCTTGAGGGATAGCAAAGTGTCCGCTGGTCGCACACTTCAGAATCTCAGCAGATGCAGTATGTTGTCCTAGTATTTTTCGCCTACTGTATTATAAAAACTGAGTTTCGGACATCCTGTTTATATGACGAACTGCTTTTTGCATATTGTGTAGCACGGAAGTATGCATAATCGGACACTGGGACTTTCAATTTTCATTTGTCTGCAGGGCAGCCACTGCTATGGCTTCTAGTGATGGTGCAAAAAGACAGATTAAGTCAAAGTTAAAACCGATATGGTATATTACACCTTGGATACTGTCCGCCGTGGTGGTGGCCATCATTTTTTCTTGATGTTTGTCAGCTAATGTATCTTTTTTATGGCCTTGGGTGTAATGTCCTTGCAGAGGACTAGATGTACAGCAACAAATGCTTCAGTAGTATTTCAATGCATGTGGTGACACTAGGCATGAGCATTTTCCATCAGAGGGTAAGTCCGTGGGACATTGCTATATGCAAATGGCGAATATTTGTGCCACAGATGGCCTCCTCGGTGTGGAGCTCTCCAATTCTTTTGTTGTTTTTGTTTGATTGTCCTGTGTTTAGTCATTTTTTCCAAGCAGCTGTGTTGTTTAAGCGCACTATGAGATGCAGACGAGGGAAGCGAGCCAGTGCGCTGGTCAAGCTCCATCAGCGCGGCTTTCGAACAGCGCTGCCGAGCATTCATTTAGCAAATCTCCACACTTACCCTAACAAAACGGGTGAACTACATCTCCTCACCTGAACAAACAAGGACTTTTCAAACTCTGCTGCCTTGTGCTTCACAGAAACCTGGCTGAGCGAAGCCAATCCGGACAGCGCGTTACATCTGCCAGGCTTTCAGTTGTTCAGAGCGGATCGCATTGCAGAGCTAACGGGGAATATGAGAGACGGTGGAACGTGTTTTTACATCAATGAAAGTTGGTGTACAGATGTAACAACGTTAAAGAGGATGTGCTGTCCTCATTTGGAAGTGCTCTTTATCAACTGTAAGCCTTTCTACTCACCACAGGAGTTTTCCTTGTTTATTCTGGTGAGTGTTTATATTCCTCCACACGCATGCGTGAACACAGCACTGCAACAACTGGCTGATCAGATCACAGACACGGAGCAACAACACCCGGACTCACTAATTATTCTCGGCAATTTCAACAAAACCAACCTCAGCCGTGAACTGCCAAAATAAAGACAGCACATTACATGCCCCACCAGGGACAGAAATATACTGGACCACTGCTACACAACAATAAAGGATTCATATCGCTCTGTCCGTAGAGCAGCTTTGGGACTCTGATCACTGTCTGGTTCATCTTCTTCTGACTTACAGGCAGAAACTTAAATCAGCTAAAGCTGTAGTAAAGACTGTAAATAGATGGACAAATGAAGCAGAGCTGGTACTACAAGCCTGCTTTGACTGCACTGATTGGAGTGTTTTTGAAGCTGCAGTCACCAATCAGGACGAGCTCACAGATACTGTTATATCATATATTCATTTCTGTGAGTATATGTGCATTCCTACTAGGATTTATTTAACGTTCAACAATGACAAACCATTGTTTACAGGAAAACTCAGACAGCTTCGTCATGGCAAAGAGGATTCTTACAGAAGTGGGGATAAAATCTTGTATAATCAGGTCAAAAACACACTGACTAAGGAAATTAAATTGGCTAAAAGAAGCTACTCTGAGAAGCTGAAAAACAAGTTTTCAGCTAATGAACCTGCATCAGTGTGGAGAGGCCTGAAAGACAGATGGTGTTTCACCCATTTGTCTAAAATCCTGTGCTGACCAGCTGGCCCCCATCTTCACTCAGATCTTCAACAGATCACTGGAGCAGTGTGAAGTTCCCTGTTGCTTCAAATGCTCCACTGTCATCCCTGTCCCAAAGAAACCTAAGATCAAAGGACTTAATGACTACAGACCTGTTGCTCTGATGTCTGTGGTCATGAAATCATTTGAGATACTGTGTTGGCCCACCTGAAGGACATCACTGGACCATTTCTAGATCCCCTTCAATTTGCTTATAGAGCAAACAGGTCTGTGGATGATGCAGTCAACATTGTAGCAGCATCATATCCTGCAACATCTGGACAGACCTGGGACATATGCAAGGATCCTATTAGTGGACTTCAGTTCGGCTTTCAACACCATCATCCCAGCTCTCCTTTGGAAGCTATGGATAAATCGCGATGTTCGCGCGGCATTTGATGCGTGGACCTCCGCTTTTAATTCCGGGAATGCGGAGGAGCATAAACAAGCCAGTTATGCACTCCGCAAAACTATCAGAGCAGCCAAACGCCAGTACAGGGACAACATTGAAGGACAGTTTAACACCACCAACTCTAGAAGCATGTGGCAGGGAATTATCATTACTGACATTAAAGAGAATAAAAAATCTGCCGTGAACATCGCTGCCTCTCTCCTGGATGAGCTTAACAATTTTTATGCCGTTTCGAGGGAAATAACACCGCCTTCGCGGAGAGCGCTTTCACGGCTGAAGCTACAGAGGTAGTTCACTCTCCGTCTCTGTAGTGGATGTGACCTGATCCTTCTGACGGGTGAATATCTGTAAAGCCACGGGTCCAGACGGCATTCCAGGCCACGTCATCAGAGTGTGCGTGAACCAACTGGCTGGTGTTTTTACGGACATTTTCAACCTTTCCCTCTCCTTGTCTGTAGTCCCCACATGCCTGTACCAAAGCAATCGAAAATCACTTGCTTAAATGACTGGCATCCTGTTGCTCTGACCCCATCATCAGCAAATGCTTTGAGAGACTAATCAGAGATTACATCTGCTCTGTGCTGCCTCACTCACTGGATCCAGTGCAGTTTGTTTACCGCAACAATCGCTCCACTGATGATGCCATTGCATCTACACTATACACTGCTGTCTCCCACCTGGAAAAAAGGAACACTTATGTGAGAATGCTGTTTGTAGACTACAGCTCAGCATTCAACACCATAGTGTCCTCAAAGCTTGATGTGAAACTCCAGGCTCTGGGCTTAAACAGCTCGCTCTGCAGCTGGATCCTGGACTTCCTGTCAAGCAGATGCCAGGTGGTTAGAATGGGCAGCAACATCTCCTCATCACTGACCCTTAACACTGGAGCCCCACAGGGCTGTGTTCTCAGCTCACTCCTGTATTCCCTGTACACACATGACTGTGTGGCAACACATAGCTCCAGCACCATCATTAAGTTTGCTGATGATACGACGATGGTAGGTCTGATCACTGACAATGACGAAACAGCCTACAGAGAGGAGGTGCACACTCTGACATGCTGGTGTCAGGAGCACAACCTCTCCCTCAACGTCAGCAAGATAAAGGAGCTTGTGGTGGACTTCAGGAGAAAAGACAGAGAATACAGACCCATCACCATCAATGGAGCACTGGTGGAGAGAGTCAGCAGCTGTTCCTGGGTGTCCACATCACTGAGGAACTCACATGGTCCGTCCACACTGAGGCCGTTGTGAAGAAGGCTCATCAGCGCCTCTTCTTCCTGAGATGAATGAGGACGTTTGGAATGAACCGCCACATCCTCACATGGTTTTACACCAGCACTGTAGAGAGCATCCTGACTGGCTGCATCACTGCCTGGTAAGGCAATAACACCGCCCACAACAGCAAAGCCCTGCAAAGGGTGGTGCGAACTGCCAGACACATCATTGGAGGTGAGCTTCCCTCCCTCCAGGACATATATACCAGGCGGTGTGTGAAAAAAGCTCAGAGGATCATCAGAGACTCCAGCAACCCGAGCCATGGGCTGCTCTCACTGCTACCATAAGGTAGCCAGTATCACAGCATCAGGACCAGCACCATTTGACTCCATGACAGCTTCTTCCCCCAAGCAATCAGACTTCTGAACTCTTGATCTCTCATGATCAATATACATCAGCACTGCACTTTATTAATCTTATTATCTCACACTGGACTGTCATAAATTATATTCTCTCTTAACAACACACTGGCAACTGACTATCAACCGACAGCATGAATGTCAATACAGTACAATACAACCTACAACCTACTGTATATTTTATATATACTATTATATACTATTTTTATTGTATAATGTGTATTCTATATTGTGTGTATGTGTATTCTATATTGTGGGTATTGTATACTGTACATTGTATATTATTATTTGTATATTGTGTTGTGTGTAATTATGTGTATATTACATATGTAAATTGTGTTGTGCAAATCTGATGTTGATTGTAAATTGGTATGTCTCATCACTGTCATGACTGCTATGTTGCTCGGAAATGCACCCAAGACTTTCACCCACTATTGCGCTTGTGTATATGGTTGTGTGACAATAAAAGTGATTTGATTTGATTTGAATAAATTAACCCAGCTCTCTGTTCCCACATCTATCTGTCAGTGGATAACCAGCTTTCTGATGGACAGGCAGCAGTGAGTGAGACTGGGGAAATTCACTTCCAGCACATGTACGATCAGCACTGGTGCTCCCCAAGGATGTGTGCTCTCCCCACTACGACTGCACCGCCAAGGACCCCTCTGTCAAGCTCCTGAAGTTTGCAGAAGAAACTACTGTCATCGGTTTCATCCAACATGACAATGAGTCTGCATACAGAAGGGAGGTTGAACGGCTGGCTCATTGGTGCAGTCATAACAACCTGGAGCTCAACACGCTCAAAACAGTGGAGATGATTGTGGACTTTAGGAGGAACACCACAACATTGACCCCACTCACCATTCTAAACAGCACTGTGGCAGCAGTGGAGTCATTCAGGTTCCTGGGCACTACCATCTCACAGGACCTGAAGTGGGAAACCCACACTGAGTTCAACCTGCCACAGGCGGTTGGAGTCGATTCGACAGGCACAGGTGCACCTGTTCGCCTCCCAAGAATCCTCCCCACTGCCCGCTCTGGTACGCCCTGACCGAGGCCTTCCTCGGCATAGACGCGCTGGCACACCATTGGTCCCCTGGCATTCGCAAATATGCGTTTTCCCCCAGTGAGCCTGCTTGCACAGACCCTGTGCAAGGTCAGGGAGGACGATGAGAAGGTCGTCCTGGTAAGCACCCTACTGGCCCGCCCAGATGTGGTACTCAGACCTCACGCCCTTCGCGGCAGCTCCCCCTGGGCAAATTCCCCTGAGGAAGGACCTTCTTTCTCAGGGAAGGGGCACCATCCGGCACCTGCGCCCAGACCTCTGGAATCTCCATGTCTGGCCCCTGGATGGGACGCGGAAGACCTAAGCTGTCTCCCACCTGCGATGGTAGACACGTTCACTCAGGCTAGGGCTCCCTCTACGAGGCGCCTGTATGCCTTTAAGTGGCGTCTGTTCGCTAAGTGGTGTTCTTCCCATCGGGAAGACCCACAGAGATACGCAGTCAGATCAGTGCTTTCCTTCCTGCAAGAGAGGTTGGAAGGGAGGCTGTCCCCTTCCACCTTGAAGGTGTACGTTGCTGCCCTAGCAGCACACCATGACGCAGTCGACGGTAAGTCCTTAGGGAAGCATGATCTGATCATCAGGTTCCTAAGAGGTGCCAGGAGGCTGAATCCCTCCAGGCTGCGCCTCGTTCCCTCATCAGATCTCTGTAGTTTTTCAGGGTCTACAGAGAGCCCCCTTTGAGCTTTGCAGTCAGCCGAGCTTAAGGCATTCTCCTTGAATACTGCCCTCCTGACTGCGCTCACTTCCATCAAGAGGGTAGGTGACCTGCAAGCGTTCTCTGTCAGCGAAACGTGCCTGGAGTTCGGTCCGGGCTATTCTCACGTGATCCTGAGACCCCAACCGGGCTATGTGCCCAAGGTTCCCCCCACTCCTTTTAGGAACCAAGTGTTGAACCTGCAAGCGCTGCACAAGGAGGAGGCAGACCCAGCCCTGTCGTTGCTGTGTCCGGTGCGCGCTTTACGCATCTATTTGGATCGCACGCAGAACTTTAGAGTCTCTGAGCAGCTCTTTGTCTGCTTTGGTGCACAGCAGAAAGGAAGCGCTGTCTCCAAGCAGAGGATCGCCCACTGGCTCACTGACGCCATAACTATGGCACATCTCACCCAAAACATGCCGCCCCCGGTAGGGCTACGAGCCCATTCTACCCGTGGTGTAGCGGCTTCTTGGGCCCTGGCCAGAGGTGCCTCTCTAACAGACATTTGCAGAGCAGTGGGCTGGGCAACAAACAACACCTTTGCAAGGTTCTACAACCTCCGGGTGGAACCAGTTTCGTCCCAGGTAGTGGCATGCAACATAAGCGGATAAGCCCGTGATAGCCAGCTGGGTGTATCGCTTGCACATAGCGCCTTCCTCCTCCTTTTGAGCTGAAGACGTGCGCTGTTAATTCCCAGTAGTGTTCACAAAAGTTGTTCCCTGGTTGACTTCCTCCGAGCCCTGTGGCAGTCGAGTTTTCGGAGAGACTCGCTGCCGGCCCAGTACACGCGCTAACTAAGAGCCCGGTTCTGGGGTAGGTGCTCCGCATGTGGCGGTTCCCTGTAAGGCTAACCCCATGCGATCTATATCTTCCGCTAATTCATTTCCCTGCTGGCAAACTGCGTCTTCCTTGGGCAGAGCCCCTCTGCCCCAGTCTCCATGTTGTAGTTACTCCTCCCCCATTGGGCAGGATCTACCTTGAAGGCTCTCCACATGGTTGGAAAGACCATGTGATGTATTCTTCCACTTAAATATTCCCCCCTCTCTTGGGGCGAGGTGTGGTCTCCGCGGTGTCCTCCCCTTGGGAGGGACACCCCCCGACTAGACCTGGCGGCCCAGTCGGATAATCCCCCTTCTTTTTTAGGGAGTGGAAAAAGAGAAGGGGAAAGAGGCCACGACTGGGTTAAGCCTGTCTCTATCTCTGGGTAGTCGACTTGTCCCCAAAAAGGGCCGTTCGACACTCATAACTGTGTTGGGGGAGGTTACGTGTCGACCTGGTGTGCTGGCTATGAGGCTCACAGCAAGTCTGTCCACCACACACCGCCAGTTCACGTAACACAGTTCAGCCTTGTGGCGTTTTGTATAGGGACCCCTAGTGTCACTACATCGACACCAACGTCGGGTGAGTGACAGATAGGGAACGTCATGGTTACTGGTGTAACCTCCGTTCCCTGTTGGAGGGAACAAGACATTGGTCCCTCCTGCCACAACGCTGAACTACCCGCTGAAATGGCCGGACCTTATATCGGCTCCTCAGCGTAAAACCTGAATGAGTGGTTGCATACCAGCAACTTTTATACCCGTATGTTCGGGGGAGTGGCATGCAAATACCACTCACCAATTTTCATTGGCCTTTTATCAAAGACCAGAGGTGTCTCGGGCTCCCAAGAGTGACCCCTAGTGTCACTACATCGACACCAACGTCTCGTTCTCTCCATCAGGGAACGGAGGTTACACCAGTAACCATGATGTTTTTTTCCCTCAGGCTATCCATCTAATGAACAGTTAAAACTATACTCTAATCAGAGTTGGGGAGTAACGGAATACATGTAATGGGATTATGTATTTAAACTACAAAATATAAGTAACTGTAAATAATTGATAATTAGAATACAGTTACATTCATAAAGTATTTTGATTACTGAAGAGAATACTTTGCATTTTATTGTCATTTGGTTCATTTAATTTTTAGTACTTTCAGATGGAAAACATTTATACATATAAATGATGCGATCCAAAGTGCTTTTGAACAGCGGTGAAACACTTTCTTATGATGTGTTACATTCATACGAGCAGATAGAGAAGTAAGTTTGAAGTAAGTTTGGAGCAGAAGAAATAGAAATAAACCTTGTGTAAATTGTCAGCTTTACGCTAAGCTAAAATGCTATTTCTAGCCATTTTACATGCACGTTACCAGGCACAATCATATTTTTTTATCAGGAAATTTCATGTTAGATCATAATTTCTTTTTTCTCGTAAGATCTTTGATATTAGGGCAAACATTTTATTCTTGATAATAATTTTTGTATTGTTTTCCTGTAAAAATATTTAAAAATCTTAAAACAAGATCAATTTGATTGATCTTGTTTTAGAAACAACACTGCATAAGATATTTAGGTTTTTAAGAGAATGTATTTTAACATGTATTTTGTCTTATTGCACTGGCAGAGTTTTTATAGTCAAAACAAGTGAAAAAATCTACCAGTGCTGAAGAAGTATATAAAAGTATTTAGAATAAGTTACTGACCTTGAGTAATCTAACGGAATATGTTACAAATTACATTTTACAGCATGTATTCTGTTATCTGTAGTGGAATACATTTCAAAAGTAACCCTCCCAACCCTGACTATAATTACATGCAATAGACAGCCTAGCCAATTATATTATTAAACATATCCTACCTCTTCTGCATTACATTCCCTTGCACTGTACAGTTTTAACAGATATGTATTTGTACATACTATATGTATATTTTTCTCTCATTGTGTATATCTATATATACTTATATTTCTATTCGCTCTTTATTTTTATTCTATTTTTTATTTTATTTTTCTTCACTATCTCTGTCTTGAATTGTTTGTGCACTGGAAACTTCTGTCACCAAGAAAAATTCCTTGTATGTGGAAGCATACTTGGCAATAAAGCACATTCTGATTCTGAAATGACAGAGAGAAGTCTTGAGCAGGTCTGACACGTATCCTGCTGTAGAAGCCATTCTGGAAAGCAATAGTATTCGCTTTTGTTAGTTAATTAAGACAACAGGGAAGATTTATTTTGAGATGGAAACAGGCCTTTATTGGATTCCTCCCCCTTTCTGTTTCGTTGGGCTTCAGTGGCGTCTATCCACAGGGTGTGTAGCCACTGGCTTTGGTCCAGGAACTGCAGTGTTCCTTAAGGTTTGTGAGCTTCATACTCCATCAGCAATAAACAGCTGTATAGATGGAGGGACATGGCTACAGAACCCTTCCTCCAGTACAGAGGGGTTTCTGCAGTAGGTTTTGAACTTAAGTGAGATAAAAGCTTGTTCTCTCTCTGTTCTACTGCCTTACAGAGGCGATCCTTCATCATCCATTTGTAACGTTTCAGGGGCAGACTTACTGACAGGAGTGGGAATAAGTTGCAGTCAGGCTTGACTTTCCCCACATCCTAGCATAATGGCCTGTAATAAAGCTCTGATGGCAGAGTGGATATAAAAGAGATGAGTGTGGATGGAGAAGCCTGGAGCATGGAGAGCAATTGTAGTCTTAGGCCAGAAACATACTCTATGCAAGAACGTGAACAGGTGCTTCTAGCTATGCAAATCTTGCTGAAATGTAATCTTTTAAACATATTTATAAGCTAGCTACCAAAATATAACTTCATTGACTTTAATGGCACAGTCATTTGAAGATAACTTTATCGCCCCCTTGTGTCTTAATCTGGTATGATGTAGTAAATTTCAATTGACAAGCAATTTGTGTCTCCTGGGTAAAAGTAAAAATGCTTTTCAATGTGACACAATCACAGCCAATAAAAAAACATGTTTGATGTTTAATATTCAGTTATGGGAAGCAAAATTTTAGACCAGTGGTGGGCAGGGTTGCCTGGCACAACACCAAGCGTTCTTTTGCTTGTTGTGGTCATGACCTTTTGTTATGACAAAAACACAGATTTACATGTAGAGACAGCTTTTATTGCTTCACATCTATTTAGGACACATGCAAGAATCCACTTTGTTTAAGTACAATGCTACCACGCACTTGCAATGCATTTGTCATGCATTCTTATTTGCATATTTGTGTACTTGTCTCTGGCCTTAAGGAAACGCCTAACTGTGAAACATCTGTGCGTGGGACAGAGGGGTCACTGCAGTACCTTGGCACCTTAGGGAATTGGGTTTGGCTCTTTATAACACAGTCTGGCAGGCACTGGGTAGTCTGGATCTTAGCCAGTGTGTGGTTTGTGTTGCGGCTGACGTGTGCATATGTTCTCTAACTGCAATGTGAGGAGAGACATACTTTATCATCACAATGGCTTCTCTGAGTGTTAAGTCAGCACAGCTGTGAGATTCATTAGAAGGTCTGGAGAAGATTCCACTCAAACATGATATGCATCCAAATCTCCATTACTCCTCTTTATGGGGATTATATCATGGTCATTTGCGAGTCTTTGACCTCCCTTGTGTATATTACGGGATACGATTGCGATCATGGGATTTTTTTCCATTGTTTCACCACACTGATGACATTAAATCCATATTAACAAAGTGCAAAAAGAAAGCCATAAAAGTTTATATAATGCATCATAGCAAACTGTGCTTTGAATAAAGGTGAAGTCAAAGTCCCAGCCAACAGAGGAGATTGACCAGACTGGGAGACAAGCTAAGACCAGCAAACAAGCTTAGGCTGGTTTAAGATGCGTGTTTCAGTGGGGTTGTCAGACAAAAAGAGCCCAAACTCACGGCATTGGTTGAGCCAATGTTGCAACTTGCTGTGTTGGGCTGGTAAGGATGCTCAAACAAGCAGACAAATGTTTTGATAGCACCAAAGTTACAGTGTTTACACTTCAGTTGACTATTTAGTTGACTGCACATTAAAAAGGGTTTGGAGAATTTATTAAAATTGAAAAAATAATTACACATTTAGCAATATTTCTGAGCCCTTCCACATATTTATTGCAGGTGGTTAGATACACAATGGCTTTTTCACCTTGTCTCTGTGGACCACTGTGTCTTAATATGCATGGCTCAGGTTTACAGGCAATGTGTGAAATGCTGCACGATGCTAATTGGCTCTGCCTGCCTGCGTGTTTGTGTGTGTATGATGTGGGAACGTGGTGAGGCAGGCTGTTTAAAATGCAGAGCAGTTATGGCTGGAGGAATGCTCCAGTTCGTTCTCGCCATCTGGTCACTTTCACTGTGACTCAGAACTATCACCCCTACCACACGCTGCTAACCTCCACGCACACGCACGCACGCACGCACGCACACACTGTGTTGCAAAACCTAGTGCCTTGTTTCTACTGCCTGCTTAGGCAACTTCCTCCTAAGGCATTCTTACCCAAACTGAACTTCACTAGTAACCGATATGGAACACTCTACATAGTTATACAAATAGCACTCATCACATGAAGCCCACAAGAGACAATTGATTACAATAATGTTTGGCATTAGCATGTTGCTATGCTAATGATGTGATACAAGCATAAAAATAAAATACATAATAAGCATGAAAATACATTGCACACAAAAATATTGGATGAAATAAGACCATTTTAATTAAATTTGACTACTTTATACTGTTCAGTATTGAATGGATTACAAGTTTATTTATAACAAACATTCCTCTTACTTTGTCCAACATAATCGTTGTTGTTGCTCATTTTAGCTTGTTGCAATGCATTTTGAGATTGCCTTCTCTGCGAAGCATACATGCGATGCTGCTAGAATTTGACCAATATGTATCTAATAATAATTATGCTGCCTACCTTTGGGAACAGCATTTGTGATGGGAGCAAGCCTATGGTTCCTTAAAATGCAGCCTATGTAGGTTTTAGGCAGGATTGGGAAGCAACGTAATACATGTAACGGGATTACGTATTTAAAATATAAAATATAAGTAACTGTATTCCACTACAGTTACAGTTTAAATCATTGGTAATTAGAATACAGTTACATTCAAAAAGTATTTTGATTACTGAAGAGATTACTTTGTATTTTATTGTCATTTGTTTCATTTAATATTTAGTTCTTTCAGATGGAAAACATTTATACACATAAATGATGCAATCCAAAGTGCATTTGAACAGCGGTGAAACACTTTCTTCTGATGTGTTACATTCATACGAGCAGACAGAGAAGTAAGTTTGGAGCAGAAGAAATAGAAATAAACCTTGTGTAAATTGTCAGCTTTATGCTAAGTTAAAATGCTATTTCTAGCCATTTTACATGCACATGTTACCAGGCATGATCATATTTTTTATCAAGAATTTATCAAGAAAATTCACGTTGGATCATAATTTATTTTTTCTAGTAAGACCTTTGATATTAGGGCAAAAATCATATTCTTAATAATAATTTTTGTATTGTTTTCCTGTAAAAATATCTAAAAATCCTTAAAACAAGATCAGTTTGATTTATCTTGTTTTAGAAACAACACTGCATAATATATTTAGGTTTTTCAGAGAATGTATTTTAACATGTGTATTTTGTCTTACTGTACTGGCAGAGTATTTAATAGTCAAAACAAGTGAAAAAATCTACCAGTGCTGAAGAAGTAATCCAAAGTATTTAGAATACGTTACTGACCTTGAGTAATCTAACGAAATACATTACAAATTACATTTTGCAGCATGTATTCTGTAATCTGTAGTGGAATACATTTCAAAAGTAACCCTCACAACCCTAGTTTTGGAACAGAGCTGTACACACCCTAAAAGTTCAGACACTGTGTCTATGTATACAGACTTCCATGTCCTCTCTGCACTTTATATAGTGTTAATACACTCACTCTGCTTATCACAAATGAGTTGTGTGGCCAGCGATGGATATAATTGACTGGTGCTCAGACTGCTGTGAGGAAAGAATACACAGGGTGAGAGGAGGTGATTAGTTTGTCTGGAGATCAGTTAGATTTAGATGTCAGAGACTTCATCCTTCTGGCTTATTCCAAAAATAAATAAAATGAGAGAACAGAGAAACCGACGTGAATAATTGAGAAGAGGGAGGTGCAGAAAGAGAATTTTTAAGGCATCAATCCTTATTTACCCCCAGATCCTTTAAAATACGCTTAGACTCAATATAATGAAGAGTCACCGATGTGTTCTCTGTTGTAGTCTAGTGGTTAGCACACATACTCTAACAAAGAGGTACTTAACTTGCATCTGAATATAGGGGAACATTTGTGATTGAAAATGAACCTGATTGTGAAATGACTAAAGGTAATGTTTTTATTTTTTTTATTTAATGTTTTGGCCAGGATTATATGCTTGCTGTTCGGGAAATGTGTTTGAAAATATTTTTTTTCCCAATACCATTTGATAACACTAGTGCAAGTTATAGTTTAAGATGAAGTGAATTCTATAGATGTATCACATCACTCAGAAAAGCTGAGTTGGGCATAAATGTGTCATCTATTAAAGGTGCCAATAAAGTATTTAATAAAATATGCCATCAATCTTTATTTAAGATTTAAAATATTATGCCAGTTTGACTACTGAGCTCTGGAGATGAATTGTTAACTTTCACACTGTCAGTTTATATGATATTGCACCAGACACTAAATTAAAAGCACACTTTTCATGTGAACTTTACTCTTATATTGCACTTTTCTGACACTACACTCAAAGTACATTACATAGTATTGGGGGAATCTCCTCCACCACCACCACCAGTGTGTAGTATCCACCTGGATGATGCGACAGCAGCCATTGTAAGCCAGAACGCCCGCCATATACCAGCTATTGGTGGAGAGGAGAGAGTAGAGAGATACAGCCAATTCAGGAATGGGGATGATTAGGAGGCCATGATTGATGAAGGACCAATGGGGGGGATTTTGCCAGGACAACAGGGTTACACCCCTACTCTTTACGAGAAGTGTCCTGGGATTTTTAATGACCACAGAGAGTCAGGACATTGGTTTAATGTCTCCTTTGAAAGACGAAGACAAAGATGTGACTTTGGGGGCCATTTGTAATAAGTATACATTAATGAATGTAGCCACTATCTCTGTTAATAAAAAGGGATAAAATTTCACGTACATGTCTGCAATGTACATGAAAGAAACAACTATATTTATTTTCTTAGCAAATGGTTTCTCACCAAAAACGAGATGTTGTGTTGTGGCACCTTGAAGTAGTAAAATGAAAACATAATACAAAAAGGAAAAAATGAGTGCCGATAATCTTTTTTAAAGAAGACAACATCTAATCTGCAAGTGTGTTAATGCATGCTGTGAGTCTGTTGACCCATAAATATGGATTCATCATGCATTAAATTTATGTGCACATACTGTAGTTTAACATGCTTTCAGACTTGGAGCATTAAAGCTTGTGTATGCAGGGCCAAATCCCATGGGTCGCCTGGAGATCTGCATATGTGCATGAAAGTGCAGGTGCTGGGCTTGGGAAGATTTGACGTGATAGTTTACTATACTTTCGGCCAAGGCCCACTCTGCAATGAGTGTCAACGTACAGGGGCAACAGATGGAGCGAATGGACAGATGAGAGGAGAGAAAGAGGAAGGGGGATGGGAAAGGAGAGAGTGTGTCGTAATTCTGCAGTGGAACAGAGCATAAAGTTGGTGACATGCAAGGCAATGTGCCCTGAATCTGGAAGGATTATTATATTGTCACAACAGACTACACAGACACAAGATCTAGATCTAACATGTTTAGTATTGAGAGATTAATGAATTTAGCTTAGAGCAGGCATCCCCCACTTGCTGACTTGACACAAGTCGATTTGGATAGGGGATGTCACAACAACCCACTGTTTTTGCTGAAATCTCGCCCTTTTCTGTCAGAGGTCTGTCACACTCTCTGATTAAGTATGGAAGAAGGGTGACAAACTAAACAACTGTCTCTGACAGTTCTCTCTCACTCCCTGTCATGGACTGCAATGCCGCATTTTGCAGGCAAATCAGTTTGAGTAACTTTACCCTGAGAATGGGTGTAATTGTGTATTTGTCCTTTTGGGGTGTTTACCATTAAAAGTATATGTTAATGTGCAGCTTCAGTGAGAAAATGTAAATTAGAAAAGGTCAAATTGATCCATCCGCTTTTACATTTTTATAATTTTTACATTTAAGTGTAGGAGAACTCCAGAAAAATACTTTGCAAATGTGGCTTTAGGTTTGTCGCGAAAACATTTTGTAGTGGATCTGAGCAGAACAATCCCAGATAGCAAACAAGCATTCAAACAATGTTTAGTTGATGTTGATGGATCAACGTTTATGTCATTGAATCTACGTTCCAATCTGATGTTGTTTCTACATCACTTTCATTGAATCAACATCAAATTTTCAACCAAAAAATCAATGTTGATCCAACATACTTTTAACATAGAAATTTCGATCTCAACCAAAATGATGATTTTGATGAAAAATCAACATTGTGTTGATGTCACCTTGCCATCTGGGATGCCTTGTCAGTTGTGCTGTGTAAAAAAAGAAGCTCATTGGTCACTGTTAAGACCATGAGAGTCCGCCCCACAGACTGCCACCGATAATATGAAACAAGTTGAGAATGAAGTTAATATTAATGATGCTAATTACTGGAAATCAGCAGAAAAATCAGAGTAAAAAGAAAGACAAAAGGGCAGATTCACTAAACAGTTATTTTAGCACAAAAACCTGCATCATAAGGCACTTCCAGATTAAATGTGAACAAAAAAAGTGACAAATTGCCAACAAATGGCCTTTTTAAGCCAAAACCGACTCGTATACTTGTCATTAAGTTTGTACTGGTACAATAGGTGGCACAACGCAAAAGGCAAACATCTGCAAGTTCAAGATTCTCTGTCTAATATCAGCATTAAAAATAACAACCTGTTATGAGATTCATGATTAAAAATTGTTCTATTAAAGCAAAGTTACAGCAATAAATGCGAAGAAACCTGTGAGAACAATGAGAACCATTTGAATGTTTATCGTGCAAATCAGAATCAATACTCAACAGAAAGGTCTTCTGTATCTTCCATGGCGTAGCACTTAGAACCAATCTGCAAGATGTGAATTTTCAGCATGCAAACTAAGATCAGCACTGATTTTGCAGACGTGTTTGTGCCTTTACCAAATTTGCATAATTCCTTTAGTGAATTATTTGCTAAAACAAGAGACACCATGTGCACATAAACAACAGGTGGGCACAATTCATTGTTAGTGAATCCACCCCCCCCCCCACACACACACAATGTTGAGTGGGTTCAGAGAAATAAAAAGAGTATTCAGGTTGACTGCTGGAAATGGAAAAAGAGGGAAGAAGAGAGGGATCATCACTGAAAGGGTGGAGGAGGGGTGCAAGAAGACATGAGGAGTTGACTTCCGTTGCATGCTTCTTTGTGTCAGGTGTCTGCAAACACAATTGCTCACATGTGTCTTCATTACTAGTTGAGAAGGTTCTGTTCTGACAGTAGCAGGCCGGCTGTCCACAGGCTTTCCGATTCCTCCAGAACACTTCCGCTGGCTGCTACAGACACGCTAATTAGTTTTGCATTCTTTAATGGCTAAACTGATGACTCTGTCCCCATGCTGGGGGCTTACGACATAAACATACAGGCCTGCTTTCCTGTCATATAATATTGCTGATGCTCGGAAATAACACATTACCATACAACTTATTATCGTAGAATAATGCTTTTACTGTTTAACTTACTATTTTTCAAAAATAGAATGCACTACTAGGTATTCAGTAGTGATAGACCAATATATCAGCCAGGCTGATTAATCGGCCCATATTTTGCAGTTTCAAAATTTTCAGCAGCCAATAACTGTACCCGCTTGGATAAATATTAAATATTGTATAAATATTGTATTGTATAAAATAAGTGTTAAAATTGAGCAGTTCTACCTTATTTGCAATCATTCAATTGTATTGAATATTTTGGCATAGCCCACTGTGCTCTATAGATTTAGAATCTATATATGCCTCTAAAAAAAACATACTGGTTGACCACTAGTATTCGGCAGGTAGTAACATAGTATTCAATTCCAAACATAGCACTGGCCAGAGACAGAACAAAGAGAAATGAGCCAGAAATTAATCTCTGTTCTGCTTTGACATATAGATACAGATCTTGCCTTGGTGCGAAAGAGTGGATAGAGGGCAGCTGAAAGACATGGCGATGCTTCATAGCGAATGCCAGTTACGTGGAAGTTGTAGGGCAGTGAAATGAAATGGCCAGTCAGAGAGGATCAGGCATGGCTCTTGGCTTCTGCTCTGCCAGTGGCACAGCATCGACTGCCAGTCACAGCATGCTTTTTCATTTTTACATACATGAAAATAATAGAGGAGATGTCTCTACAGCAATTTCAGCACTGCCCCATTTGTCCTCACTGTCGATGACTGCTCGTTTTTCTTGCCTGCTTAGCTACAAATGTGCTGTACAAAGTGAGAGAAATATTTTGCAATATATATATATATTTGTATTTAGTGTCTGAGCTTTTGTATTCCTTTATATTTTTGTTGTATTCATCCTATATATTTTGTCCTTTGTGGCAAAATAATTTATTAATTTATTATTAAAGAGGTGTGAATTTTCACAACCTAATGTGTTGTTGTGCCTCCATATTTAGGGCTCTATATTAAGAGCGCTAGCGGTAAGCGCAGCGCAATGCTTTAAGTCATAAGCGCAAAGTCAGTGGGCATGGCCATGAAGTTTTGGTTTTTTTGTGTAATCATGCTCTAAGTCTAGGCGTAAGTGGGTTTGGCACAAATGGGCTGAATTAAGTGCAATTTAATTCTGAGGTTCAATGAATTAGAAGAACAGAAAATAACGTTCTATTGTGCATTAACTGCATCCTTGATGAATCTCAGGCATATTTCTATGACAGTGACACACTCCTTTTATATGCACCGAAAATGTGGTTCTCATCAGAATTTGAAAGTACACTTTGTTAAATTGAAGAGAATGTAAATCATCTACTGACACACAAATCATGGCTAGTATTAACAGTGACTGAATCGGAACACACTTCTACTGGTCAATTTTGATTTTGAAACATTAAATAAATGTATTGAAATACCAAAAAATTTAATCAAAAATATTTTTAATTCAAATTACACTTCAAACAAAACAAAAATATAATGAAAATAACGAAGTGGTAAAAATATCACATCAAATCCAAACATTTTAGTCTCTCCATCTTCCACCAGCCCATTTTGCAGTGATTTAAAAATCAGTCTCAACAACAGGTGGAAAATTACTAGTAGACTACAAATTAAATCATGAATACAATTGTAAATTTAGTGACCTCTAGAAAGTTTAATTGAATTAAAAATGTTTTTGAAAATTGCGATTAGAATTAGCACTCTCACAAAAATTTGATAAGATGTTGCGCACAGTCATAGCACGTAGCACTGCGCTTTGTGCCCTCACGAAAATAGAGTCCTTAGACTTAAATATATTGTGCTCACAAGTTTAATTAAAGCAGCATGATCAAGTCCACAGGTTGCTATCGAATGTTCCAGTTATTGACCCCATTCTGCTTTTACTGACATGTACCATTTCCCATCAGACATCTTTGCATCAATTCAAATGTGTTTTTCTATCAATGATCAGTGCCTTTCAGAGGTTGTATATTCGCTCTGAGATTATGAGACATTTAAGTTTAGGGATGTGATTTGGCCTCAGTTGTATGGTTAATAAAATATGCATTCCAGTTGGCCTTATTAGATCATTTACAACTAAAAACAACTCGCCTTTGGTGCCACTCAATGGAAATCTTACCTGGGAACTTGAGCTCACATGTGCCCTCATACAAAAACACTTCCAGCTTTGGCCACTGGGGGCAGTAGTTTGAGTTTAAGTAAACAAACTAGCTGTGCCCGAAATGGCTCACTTGTTCACTCATTCACTATTTTCTAAATAGTGGATGCCTGTGAGTGGCCTGTATCAGGCAAGGAGTGAATAGAATGAGTGAGTGAATTCGGATAATAACGTGTACACGGAGCATCGGAGAGAGCGCTGGAGATGATGCAGAATCAAATTTGACACATTTGTAGATGTAGGATAATAACAATTATAATGACCACAATAATAATACTTGTTATTCTTATAAAATAGTTTATACAATAAATCTTCATTCTATTTGTCATGTTTAACCCGTTAATATATATTTTCATAATGATTAAAATATTAATACTGCTGAAAACTGCTAACAAGAATAAAAACATGTGTACAAGCGTACATTATTGTATTTATTTTTATTATATTTTTTCAATCTTGACACTCTCCCATCCAAACTCGGCAGCATTTCTGAGCACCGAGAAGAGATGAACATGTGTGCATAGTGCCCTCATGCAACTGTAATACAGTACTAAAGTTACTAATAACATCCACTGATTATTAGACGAATACCTACAGTACATGTGATAACCGAATATCTGAATAATTTCCACTGTGCACATTCTTAACAATAATATCTCCTCTTTGAATTAGTGAAGCAAGAAATCACTTAGCAATTTTATGGCAAAATAAAAAATAACCATATTAAATATTACATCTTTATAAATAAATAATAAATTGTTTAATTTGTCTGAATGATTTTAGATCCCTATATTTTATCATGATATTTTTAATCAAGTTTTGATATGTCATGTAAAACACTACAGCCAGCGTGAAATAAAACATTGCATGAATGAAATGAAGCTGTAAACTGGCATCTCTCGCGCTCCCTCTCTCTCTATCGCTCACTCACTCACACTCTCTCTCCCTGCACGTCAGTCCACCCCACGTTGGATTATGGGCAAGACAGCATCGGCGAGTATACATGGACTGTACACTTGAAATCAGAATGCATTGTGAGAAAGAATGAGTGAACAAATGTAGGGAACGAGATGTAGGGAACGAATTCGGACACTACAAAATGGCTGACACCCAAAATAGTGCACTATATTGTGGATTGGGGGCAATTTCGGACACAGCTCTGGATTTCAGCTGAAGAACTTTCAGCACACTGCCATCAAATTCACAGTGAGATCAGTCTGATTAACGGTGCTGCAAGGGATTTTTTCCTAATCATTTAGAATTTTTTTTGTAATACTATAGTAATGTGATTACATGAGACCAGGTTGAAATTGCAGCAGTGCATTATGCATCATTCACTCAGATTGCTGACAATTTCAGTTTTCCATGCATTCATTTTCATTATATTCCTGCATGTGGGCTGAGACAAATTTGAGTGAAATCGCTCCCAGTAACATGAACTTCTCCATCTTGAACACATAACTTGACTACAATCTAATAGGAGATGGATCACCTATTAGGAAATGGGCAAACCTCTGTCAATGTGAACGTCCTTAAAAGTGACAGAAACATAAACAAAAAATTACTAAGTGCACCTTTCATGGTGAATGTATTGGTCAGCACCAATAAGGATCTCATAGGTGCAAAAAATTTAATATGGAATTGTATCCCACTGGCCCTCATATTAATGACCGTTCATCCCCAACAGCACTAAAAAGATTAGAAAGAAGTGCTGTGCTTCACTGGATCTTAACCAATGCACCAGCTACTCCTGAAGGAATTACATTTCTATAAAACATACCCAGGGATTCTCCAGCTTTTTCATCTCACTAATGGGATTAGGATAATGCAAAGGTATGCATGCTTCCGAGGAACAGTGTGGGAGAAAAAGAGGCTTTAGAAATCACAATCAAGAGCACTGCTTGTTTGTCTGCCCAGTTCTCCTGCATAAACATCTGTGTCTTTTCTCAAACACTACTGTTGTTGCTTAGTTTAAGTACATATGCTTCCTCTTGGATGTGGCAGCAGTGTTTTTGATTCGTGTGTTGTCAGCGTGCTTAAGCGTGCAAGCACTGCGTGTTCTCCTTTGTCAGTCGGCTGAGTGAGGTCTAGTCATATGCTGAGTGTTCTTTTGTGCTTCTCTGCCTCTGTTTAGAACGAGCAGATTGAGAATTCCTTCAGGATGCAGACAATGCTTTGTTTGGCATTTCATTCAAATTAAGTAGCTGTATTCACCACAAGCTACAGATATGAGAGCCGATTCTAGACTATGTGTGCTAGGCTCGAGGCCAACATTTTTTTTTTTTTTTTTTTTTTTTGCTTTCTGGATGTTAATTCTTGGTAGTAAAATTGTGGTAAAAGCTTGAGCACAGTTGCCTTAGTTTTTAAAGCATCTTCTGGCTAAGTACTGTTAAGAAAGCTACTTTTAAAGGAATAATTCACAAAAGAAATTTTTTTTAAATAATTTTCATATTTCCTCACCCTTATGTTGTTCCAAACCCATTCTTTCTTCTGCGGAATATGAAAAGGAGATGCTTTAATGAAAATCCCCCTCCATCTTGCCAATACAATGCAGTGGATAGTGCCTCACTTTAATGCTCATAAAAGTGCTGAAATGTATCATAAAAGTAATCCATGCAACTCATATTCCTGATCACTCTGTCGGGGGTTTATTTTTGCGATAACAATTGGCTGTCTATACATTATGCAGCTTATTACATGGCTACTATCCAAATGAATAAATGAATGGACAAAGTATTGATTTGCATTGAAATTATGTATTCATGTAAAAAGAAAGAAATCGCTGAACAGCTGAAAGCCACCTCCGGTTTGTGTCAGAGTTCTGTTGTTTTTTATTTTGTGAAAATGACTGTCTGACTCCTCATTAGCCAGCTTATTACAAGACTACTTGCCAAATAAATAAATGCATGGACATGAAACATTGATTTGCATTGAAATTATGTCATTATGTGAGAAGAAATAAATTGCTGAACAGCTGAAATCCATCTATGGTTTGCGTCAAAGTTCTGTTGGTGTTTACAGTATTTTGGAATTAATGAATGTCTGACTGCTCATTATGCATCTTACATTCATTTTGAACATGTAAGACAGAATACTACTTTGTGAATCCCTCCATTGAGGCTGATGCCTGAAGTCAGGCTGCAAGTGTCATTTAGCATGCACATTAGACTCTGCCATTAATCTTATGTTGTATGCAGGCTGCAGGTTGAGCATACTATTTGTTTGCCCCAAAACATTACATACATCAAGGATAGGTTACTATGGATTATTGATGTAGTCGTGATGTTTCATTAAGGACTGCATAGGTGAGAATATTTGCTTACGTACAACATGCTGTGCAGAGCATAAAATTCATTTGTTCTTTCCACGAGAGGCATTTGAGTATGCGTATAACGCCTCAGATGAATAAATAGATAAACTTAATTCTGGATAGCTGAAATCAGTAACACTTTACATTAAGGTTCCATTTGTTAGCATTAGTTAACTGCATTAGTTAACATGAACTAACAATGAACAGTACTTTTACAGCACTTATTACTCTTAGATAATGTTAATTTTAACATATACTAATACATTTTTAAAATAAAAAATGTGTTAACATTAGTTAATGCACTAGGAACTAACATCAACTAACAGTGTATAATGTACAATATTCTTCAAAGATTCTCCTTTTGTGTTCCAAGAGCAAAATAATAGCATATAGGTTTGGAACAGCATGAGGGTGAGTAAAACATTACTTTAAGTAATTTTTCAGTGATTTTTCCTTATAGATGGCTAAATTAAATTTGTGCACTATGACCACTGAGTGTTGTCCTCTTTGCTCACCAAAAAAAAAAAAAAAAAAAAAAAACAAGAACAAAAACATCATTATTTAAGTTCCAAACCAAGTATCTCCAGTTAATCAACCTTTTCATAACACTGGGTTCTCTGAAAAAAGACGACAGCTATTTTGACCTTTGAGTGGTATGTCCTGGAATTGAAAGTTAGCTTATAAAACCAATTCATATGAAATAGTTAAAAAAAATTTTTTAAATTTCATCTCTTGTCATCAACTTCCTGAGGAGCATTTGGGAATGATCAAGCCACTTGCACATGCATACAGTATTTAAAGCTTTTTTTTATGTTAAATTACTTTCTCCTATCCCAGCTTAATATGCAGACACAGCTGTTAGTAAGCCATTTGGTTATTTTCCTGAAAATAAATAAATAAATAAGCACTCTGTTTTTTTTTTTGTTTTTTTTTTTTAATAGCAACGATTTACCAAACAATGTATATCAACCAATGGTGTAAGTTTAGGGCAGTGCTATTTGTTTAATTCCGTTTGGGGACATTAGTGATGCAGATATTACACACTTCAGTTTTAAGATCCTTTTACTTTCTTCTTGTCACATTTACCTAATGATTGACTCCAAATTTAATGTGGTTTTGGAGTAGAATGCCATTAGGGAGCGATATGCATGAAGGATGTGTATCACCGAAGTCTAAAATTTAAATCAAGTGTCCTGTACTTGCGCAATGCACATAATTGATTTCAATATATTTTTTATGGATGTTGTGTCTCTTTCTCATTTGTGAGTCACTTTTGATAAAATGTCTGCTAAACGACTAAATGTAAGTGTCTCTTAAAAAATGGTTACTGTCTCTTTAAGAATAGCACATCTCCTCACATTGAACACATGGTAGTTCTGTGCAGTTTTGGAGAGCTGAAGATACAATGGCATGACGTAATACTATCAAGTAGGATATTGTTTTGTTTTGTGACAAAGAAGATATTAAAGATATTTCTTATCATAGACCTAGGCTACACATTGTCCTGGATTTCACTCAGTAGTACCATTTATTGGGACTGCCAAATGTAATAGGATTATTTTATTAAACAATTCTGTAAAATGTTTTTAAGCATAGTTAATGCATTTAGCCTACTTTTATTTGACATTAAAACTGTTTTCCTGTTGTGATATCAAAAACTTGAATTATACTTTTGCTTCTTTTCTTAAGAGGCGATGGAATAACATTACATTATGAAAGGAAATAAAAGCTACGAAGCACATTTCTGCAAATTAAAAAATTGAGAGGCCTATTAATTTAGTTGACTCCAAAATATGATTATGATTAAGAACCTGCCGAAATATGGCATTGTATCTTATGGTTATTAAAAACTTTCAGTGATCTGTTTTTAGGTAGATAGTTGCATGTAAACAAGATATCCTTACGTTTGACAAATTAATTACAGTATGATGCACACAGATGTTATACACACCCCAAAACGGGGTTTAGTCAGAATAAGAAGATGAAATATGAAGAATTAGTTTACTGCATTACCGTTTATGTCTAGCTGGCAGGGCAGAAAAGGGATTTTTGAGAGTACTGGTCTGTTCATTTATAGTGCTTGTCATAATTTTGTGCGGTATTTGTTGTTTAATTTGAAATGCTCCCTCACCTGACTTTTATCAAGCCCGCTTCAGTGGTCGCGTTCACATATAGTGCACGTTCAAGCCATATTTCATTTTGGATGACTGTACGCACTGTTCCGCGAGTCCGCCTATGTACCTCCCATTTTTTGACACTGCTTCCCACTCCGTTTTAAACCAACTAGGTCCTGTCTGGGCGGTATTGAATGCCCACCTCCGACTTTGGAGCTGGCCAATCATAGTGAAGATTTTGGGGTGGCACCTGGGATGGCTAATGGAGCGAACTTTCAGACATTACTTATTTAAAGGTCATTGAAGTACGCATATACATTAAAAAAAAAATTCAATCACTTATACTCTCTACTTTTCAAATAAGCTATATTTTTTGTAATGCAAAAATAGAACAAAAGATTTTAAAACAAAAAGATTAATTAAAAACTAAGAGCTACATCTCTCTCTCTCTCTCTCTCTCTCTCTCTCTCTCTCTCTCTCTCTATACACACTACCGGTCAAAAGTTTTGAAACACTTACTCATTCTTTATTATAATTATTTTTTTTTTTCACATTTTAGAATAATAGTAAAGTCATCAAAACTATGGAATAACATAAATGGAACTATGGGAATTATGTTGTGACTAAATAAATCCAAAATAAATCAAAACTGTGTTATATTTTAGCATCTTCAAAGTAGTCACTCTTTGTCTAGAATTTGCAGACATGAACTCTTGACATTTTCTCAACCAACTTCTTGAGGTATCACCCTGGGATGCTTTTTAAACAGTATTGAAGGAGTTCCCATCTATGTTGGGCACTTATTGGCTGCTTTTCTTTATTTGGTCCAAGTCATCCATTTCAAAAACTTGTTTTTTTTAAATGAAATTTTAGTTTTATAATGAAATAAATTAATATGGTGGCACAATTATATTTTTGTCTGCAAAACTAATTTCAAACAAAAAGTCTAACGTATTTGCTTGATTCTGAATTCAATTTGACATTATTTGCAACACTATTTGCATTAACATTTAATAAAGAATTTCCTTTTTTATTAAAACCATTTACTTAATGTATGGATCAATTTGTCAATTGAGAACATCCCCAAATGTCCCCAAAGGGAGGTTTTGTCAGCTTTAGCTCACTTTTGGTGACAATTTTGACACACAGTAATCTTTTCCTGTTCCTCATTTCTCTCTCTTTCTCTCTCTCTCTCTCTCTCTATCTCTCTCTCTCTCTCTCTCTCTCTCTCTCTCTCTCTCTCTGTCACACACACATACACACACACAAACACTGGACATCTTATGGGTCACAGGATGATGTGTCAGTTTGACAGAAGACTGATAGCTCAGCTGTAAGTCGTTTAAAGCACATGCACTGACAGAATGTCTCAAAGTGGCTTTAAGGATCTGCATGTCCTAGAAGGCTTTTCATGCATCTGATAAAACTACTGGACCCTTTATGACAGTAAGAGCTCACACATTACCAACCGATAATGAGAGATTGTGTGATATTTCTCCTCTAGCGATTATAATTACTATTTAAAATCTAGATCTATTTGAAGAGTAATTTGTAGCTGTGCATTTGGCTGGACCGTTGGGAACAGATCTGCCTTAGCTGCATTATATAGTCCTGATAAATGTAAGGCCGTGGTGTGAGTGTTTCAGTGGATTTAGTGTGTTTTAGAACTAAATTTACCATACACTATCAACAAGCAAATATTATTTTTTATAGTATGTGTATATTAATATACTATTTATTAAAACCAAGTCACATCAAAGTCTTTCAAGTTAATGTGTTTTAGCATTTCTTTAACCCTCAAATGCATGGGTCCAGATGTCTCTGGTCTTCAGCAACCCGGCACTTATATCACAAATAGATCTACAAAATACCCATATAGTGTCAAATTTGAAAGAAAATTAGAAAATAACAGAATATTATTTATTCTGATTTTAATTTTATTTTCAAAGAGATCATGCAACAGATATAGACCAGGATTCATTACTTCCACACTGCAACACATATTCAGCTACACATAGTACAGAAGCTACACATATGTATTTTCCCAGGCATTTTTTGAGTATAAATAGATGCACAACTTACATAATTTCAGTAGTACACTCAAATGACAATAGATATCATACTGTTCATGTGTTACACTTGCTATAGTTTACTTCCATGTTGTTTCAAATGTAAATCAACTGAATCAACTGAAACATCAGCACCACCTTGAGTAAGAAATAGCATGTAAAAAAGTGTGTACGCTTATGGGATACTGATAATTCACCACTGTCACACAGAAAATCAACATGATATAGTAGTAATTTATCTGAATATAGTACTAATTTATCTTGTAGTATACAAAGAAATATTCATTAAACTTTTATAGATATGAAATAATCACAAAAATATGATTTATGGAAGAAAAACGATATTACACATCTCAGGTCTTTAAAGACCCTATACACTTTTGGATATCAAGCAGTTATAATATATATATATATATATATATATATATATATTATGCAATTTTGTAATTTTTTTTTTTTTTTTTTTTTTTTTAACACTATTTAGAAGAGACATTTTGAGGTATACTAAAAAGTTGTTGGCATAACACCAAAAAAATAGGTGAGGTACAGGTGGTGGAATGAGGTTCTGGCTCAGTAAAGACCCGATGTATGCATTTAAGGGTTAAAAACATATTTTGTGTATCTTTATTGTGTTATTACTGTTTTTTTGGCTATTGTTATAAATGTTGTCCTGCAAAAGCAATGCAATAACTATACATTTTGTCAAACTTGAGTATGACCGAAATCGAGTCTTTTCGACAATGATATGTCCTGTGAAAGAAGTATTTGGCTCAACTATGCTCAGATCCAGACAAAACAGAGTGAGCCAATTTTATAATCCACATTTTACTTTACATTCAAAAAACTTTAAAGCTATTTTTCTCAGTTCCAGTGTTGGTGCGTAGTTACTGTGTTTTAGTTTGTTGGGCAGAATAGTCACTTTCTTTTCAGACCATTTTCTTTTAATACATGTTTTTTGTACTGGCGATTATTTTTCTCATTCAAATGTCCCCCTTGCCTCTTTGGAGAAGTGGTCCTGCAGTGTTTAAATATTCTCTCTCAGCACTCATATGTTTGTGTCATTTTTGTGCTGCAGGTTTTGCTGAATGCTGTGATGAGCTCCTGAGTGCCGCATTCTCCTCGGCCAGCTGTCTTGGAAGAGTGAGGACTCTGTTGACAGCAGTGGCACCCAGACAAACAAACACAGACGACCGGCCATGGCTAGTGGTAACTAACCTGCTCTAATTATGACCAATACACACTCTGTTTAGCAGACCAGTCACACCATGCATGCTGGCTCTGTTTCAAAACCTGTTTGAAACTGTTAATACAAAAGATATGTAACCACGTAAGTCACGTGACTTATTTACCTGTCTTCTTGTCCCCGTTCTAACACACACAAATGTCACAATTAAGGAACAATGAATGATAGCACGAAAATATGATAGCACGAGTGACTAAATGTGGGAACAACAGGACAGTACACTGGTACACAGCTAGAGTTACAGTTTTGACAAGAGCAGATATCTAACAATGGTGTGATACAAAGCATAGTAAACAACAGACTGTCAACATTGATTTGTGGATGGGTTTTTAAACAGGCGGAGTGATAGTGGATTGGCAGAGGTAGGTGATCTGCAATGATCGGTAATCATGAGTGATGCTTCGATGATCCAATGGTGAGTGTCTGTGAGCATGATAGGAGGAGACGGGGAGAGAGAGAGAGAGAAAGAGAGAGAGAGCACAACACAACATCAAATGAAAACACAGACACATATACGAGACGTAACACAAACTTTCCACATATTATCGTTAGCCCTAGTTCTTCTGGTGTTTGGGACTACTACTATCTACGTTGAATCTATTAGTTGTCCTTTTTGCTTAATTGTGACTGTTTCTAATCATCCATCAGGGTAGAAACCATATTCAATTTTAAGCAAATGGAAATAAGGCTGTGAGGGATAGACGTATTCTGTTTAATGGGTTGTACAGCCGACAAAACATTCAAGTGGATAATAAACCTAGAAAAAACAAAAAAAACAAAAAAAAAAAACAACAACAACCATATAACCCGTTGAAACTATGGAACCCAAAAAGACTGCATGTCTCTCTCTCACAGCCTTGTGTTCATTCTGACTAAGCTCCATAGGCGTCATTGGCTAGGTTTCCATCCACATAGATTTATGTAAATTCTGCAATATCGCACATAACATACTGGATGGAAATACCAAGATCTAAAAAAAATCTCCAAAATGTGCATAAAAAACTTACAATATACACTCACTTAAGATAATATTTATTTTATTACATTTAATAAATTGTATAGAATGAGCCACAGTGGCTTCAACTTCCATTTTCATTTCTATTTTTCATTTCTTTCCACAGAAGTGACGATTTTTTTCTCTTAAACACATGATATGGAAACGCTGCTACATTCACAAATTGATTTTGCAATATTCTGACTTTTTGGATAAATTAAATATGTACAGTAACTTGGATGGAAACGTAACTATTGACATGTAAATGTGGGTGGTCATGTGTTGATGCATTTATCTCTGTGACGTCAGATAGTTGCAGAAGTTCAGAACAACTAATTTTTGCAGCTCAGGTTTTATAAATTCTCTTTTTTGACTTGGGAGAATTTTTTTTTAGTTCTTCAAGTTACAGTATTTTCATTTTCATAATACATCAATCTCTTTTATCTCAAAAGATCTAGAAAATCTTATTGCTTATGATGTAACCCCTTTCAATGTTGTCTTTACTATTGACAGAGACACTAGTAATTTTGCATGAGGGTTTGAAGGAGTGTGTTCTTTGTGTTTTCTCTGCAGCAGCAGATGGTATTGGCAGTTTGGGAACCGAACAGAGCCACATCAATGTGCCGGTAGCCGATCCCGGCGCCTGGGCCACGGCCATGAACAACCTGGGCATTGTGCCGATGAGCCTAACCGGGCAGCAGCTGGTATCAGGTAAAGCCCTGCGCACTCCCTTCAGTTTACTAATACTGCTGTTCCACCCACAGCTCTCTGTGCTCTTCCTTTTACAGCTGGGGCAATATAAAGCAAATATTAAACCGGTGTTCCTATATTCCCCCTCTGGCAAGCTGCACAGGCTCCAGCCACCCAAGCCAAATGTGTGACCATTAGAAGCAATACTACACATTGGATTTTACATTAAAACACAGCCCAATTATTTGAGCTTTATTCTTCTGCTGAGATATTGGATTGTTGTGGGTCTGAAAAGCTCAAGCCCTGGAGTGATGGTGGCACACACACTGCTCTTTTACCAGAAGCCCTGAGAGCACTCTGTCTTAATCCTTACAGCTGACTGAAACTCAGTAGTAAGGTTTGTCCGAGAGCTGTAACACTCTCTTCTGACTGACCACTGATCATCCTCAGACAGCCAGTAGTCTGTAGTCAGTCAATACAACAGGCCTGATGATTTTTCAAATACCAGCCTTTAATGAGTTGTGTCAAAAAAAAAAATAAATAAAAAATAAAAAAAAACAAACGCAGAGAAGTCACTGGTCAGCAGATTACACCAAAATTAGGGATTGATTTGTATGGCCCGGATCCAAACAAAAGAAACAAAACAAAACAAACCAACAGAACAACAGATTTAGAAGAAAATTCTCAATTTTGTTTTCCTAAAAATAGTAACAAAAAATGCATTTGTACTCAGAGGCTACAACTATTCTGGAAAAAATAGCATCCTTTTTAAAAGACACACAAAATAAATCTCCCTTTTTTTTCTCTCTCACAAACACTTAATGCCCTTTTATAACATAGGCTTCTCCCTTCAAATTCAGATAACCCATTGAAAAGAGCAGTATAGTCAGAAACAACCAATAAGAGAGGGTTAAGGCCCCTTCACACCAAGAATGGATATTTTAACAATAACTATAACCATAAAGTTTTAAAAATCGTTCTAACTCTAAAAGAATAGCAGAGTCCACACCACAACTATAACGATAACATCACTGAGGAACAATATTATTGGGATGACTTTCAGAGCGATTTTCTTTCAGCTGATGAACGATAAAAACATTGACAACCAATCAAAATCCATCCAACTTTAAAGAACTCGAGCCACAACATGCACTCATCATAACATTCAATATAACGCACTCCAGCACTGGAACGCCACTTATTATAACATACGCAAACGAAATGGAAACTCCAGCTCAAGAACCGGCAATGTTTCTTTTGCATTCTTCTTCAGTATTAACGGAGATAAGATAATGAAAAGCTAATGCAAGTTGGTACCAAAAATTACCTCAGGTATCCAGCGCTAATGTCACTGAACAACATGAATGTAGATAATGCAATTCATCTACATTCATTTACTTGACTGTGAACATAACTGCAGCATGCGCATTGAATAAGTAGAACGTTGGTGTGGACGCTAATGTAGTTATCATTCCAGTTATCATTATCATTCTTGGTGTGAACGGGACTTTATGCAGGTAACACAGGTTCTATGAATAAGGTCAAACAGTATGGGTCAGCCTCACTGAGGTTAAGCTGTCAGGAGATGTATAGCAAATTAATCATGCCCCTGCATGCAATTAACCTCTACAAATACAGGTGCAAGCCGGCCGGCACTTTCTCTTTCCCTAAGTGACAACACTATGTGGCATGGTGACCTTATTCATAGAACCTGGGTTACCTGTGTAACCCTCCATTATATTTCACCTCGGTCAACACGCCACAGTATGACCTCACCAGAAAAGTGACCAGATCTGGCATCCATGGTTAAAAGGGCCAGTCTGGTGCAACCAACAGAAAACTTGCTTGCAAAATCCTGACTTTGGCCTGGACCACTGGTAGAAGTGGGAAAGGAGGAATAACTTGAAGCCATCATTCGCCAAAGCGTCCACCCCAAGGTTCCTCTGGGCCCCACCACTGAATACCACAGGGGACAATGTGTGGTTTCCTGTGAGGCAAAAAGCTCCACCTGGGCTTCCCCGAAGCGAGCCCAGTTGGCCTGAACAATGCCTAGGTGAAGCCACTATTCCCTTGGCCTGGGACCTCAGTGACACCCCCCGAGCATGTGGCCATAGGAGACTCTCAAGCCTTTCTGTGTAAAGTTGGTGAGCGCACCCCACCTTGGTGATTGATATGAGACCACCATGGTACTGTCTGAATATATAATCACTTGTTTCTCCCTAAACTGTGGAAGGAAACCTCCAGGAGGTTTATGTGTGCTTTCACCCAAGAGGCTTCCCACTTACCTCGTACTCAGGATTGTGAGGGTTACTTTTGAAATGTATTCCACTACAGATAACAGAATACATGCTGTAAAATTTAATTTGTAACATATTCCGTTAGATTACTCAAGGTCAGTAATGTATTCTAAATACTTTGAATTACTTCTTCAGCACTGGTAGATTTTTTTCACTTGTTTTGACTATAAAAACTCTGCCAGTACAGTAAGACAAAATACACATGTTAAAAATACATTCTTTGAAAAAACGAAATATCTTATGCTGTGTTGTTTATAAAACAAGATAAATCAAACTGATCTCGTTTTAAGGATTTTTAGATCTTTTTACAGGAAAACAATACAAAAATTATTATCAAGAATACGATTTTTGCCTTACTAGAAAAAAAGAAATTATGAGTCAACATGAATTTTCTTAAAAAAAATATGATCATGCCTGGTAACATGTGCATGTAAAATGGCTAGAAATAGCATTTTAGCTTAGCATAAAGCTGACAATTTACACAAGGTTTATTTCTATTTCTTTTGCTCCAAACTTACTTCAGACTTACTTCTCTGTCTGCTCGTATGAATGTAACACATCATAAGAAAGTGATCTCTTCAGTAATCAAAATACTTTTTGAATGTAACTATTCTAATTACCAATTATTTAAATTGTAACTGTAGTGGAATACAGTTACTTATATTTTGTATTTTAAAGATGTAATCCCATTACATGTATTCCATTACTCCCCAACCCTGCTCGTACTGGATTGCCTTGCCAGACAGCTCCCCATCCCATCATTGAGGCATCCATTTCTATGGTTACCCTTGATCACACTGGGCCCAGCGTGATCCCCTCCTTCAGACCTGGATTCGAGAGCCACCACTGTACCATTGGGAGACAATCCAGGTCCCGCAGAACCAGCCGCTGGCCATCCTTTTATGGATCTCATTTAAAATCAAGCCGAGATAGGTCACCACCATGGTGGGAGTGAGACAACTCTTCTCCCTGTTCAGTGTCAGCCCCAGTTTCTGTAGGTGAGCCAACATGACCATTTTGTTGCTCCTGGCCTGCTTTTCTGTGGGGGAACAAATTAACCAATCATTGAGGTAATTGGCTATATGAATACCCTGGTGACAAATTGGAATGAGTGCTGCATCTATGTACTTTGTGAAAGTGCATGGAGCTAGAGACAGACCAAAACGGAGCACCTTGTACTCATATGCTTGCCTTGAAAATAAAAGCAGAGGTACTTCCTGTGACTCTTGTGGATTGGGATGTGGAAGTAAGCATTGCGGAGATCCACTGTAGTGAGACAGTCCTTATAAAGGTGATGATTTTTTTTATTTTTTTTTTTTTTGGAAAGCATACAATAAGGCAGTCGCTTTAGATGATGATTGAACCTCTTGAGATTTAGAATGGAGCGAAGATCCCCATACTTCTTTGGAATTAGGAAATAGGTGGAATAAAACTCTGTCAACTCTAAGAGTAGGAGAGTTACTGCTCCCTTTCCTAAAAGCACTGAGACTTTTGCTGTAGGAGACTGGAATTATATCTCATTTCTTGGGACAATAGGAGCAATTCCTTGAAAACGGGGTGGCTTGGTTCTGAATTGGAGCCTGTATCCAATCTCCAGGGTGCTGAGCACCCACAGACACTTGGTACACTGCCGCCAATGAAGAAGGTGATGAGTGAAGTGTGAGGCCGGAGGCTGACAACCGTCAGCGATGGTTCCTGCCTTCTAAAATTCATGTGTTGGGTGGATCTGCCTGCCATCTCCTACGAAAGGAATGCTGGCCCCCATGACTTGAGCCCATTAATGAGCCATGGGCAATGGTCCTACACAGCCCTGGGTGGGACTGACCTGACGACCTTCGGCCCGTGGACAGCTGGCACCTGACCTGCAGAGCTATTTATCTCCCTTGTCCTGTGTGACTGCTCCAGGGCTGCTTCCGATGATGGCCCAAAAAACTCACTCGGAACCACTGGAGCCGCAAGGACTGCTATGCAGTCTTGGTCTGTTGAATTGGATTGGGATAGCCATACCTATGTGCCTGAACCATACAGGTCATGGACTGCCCCAGAGCCTGGGCATGTCTACTACCCGAAGAGACACCAGGATCTCTTCACTGGAAACAGTGGAGGACAAATCCTGCAGCAAACCCTTTAGATACACTAGCAGGAGCGAGTTGGTGCATGTAAGCCTTGTTGACAAAGCAGAGGCATGATAAGCTTTCCATAGCTGATTGTCAACTGCTCTGCAGTGTCTGTTTGGATGTGTAGCATCCTGACCAGCCCTGGCTATTGCCCCTGCCAGCATAGCAAATGTGGGCCCTACCTGGGGAGCCGTAGGCTTTAGCCCCAGCCAAGTTGCCTAGCTGTGTCCTGGGGATGGTGCTTGAGCTAGGGGCCTTCCAAGAGGACTGTAACTCTGACATAAAATCTGTAAGTACAGGTAGCCCCTCCGCTCTGTGGCATTGAGGGCCCCTGTCGAGCACAGAGGTTACCGGTGTTACAGCTTGGGGAGGCAGCTGTGCATGCTCTGCTGCTCTAGCAATCACAGCTTTGTCTGAAGTATCCAGTGGAATAGGATCAGATGCCTGAGAGGCGCTGTCACCCAGCTCTGAATCCGAGAGATCCTCTGGGTCTGACTGAAGAGGGTCCTCTTCACTTCCTAATATTCCAGAGGCTGCCATTGTCAGCTCATCTGGGTGGCGGTATGGATGTTTCGCTGCAGGCTCTCCGGAGACTGGGAGTCCTTTAGGCCAATGCTGCACCTGCAGAAGACCATGCAAGGTCTCTTGCATTTCTTGCATCTGCCTATGGAGGTGCTCCATATCCCCCCCTGTGTGCTTTCACCTGTTATCCTGATTTTGTGGCTCCTGTTCTGGCTGTTGCACTGCTTGTGCAACAGAGGAACCTCAGAGGAAAAGCTTTCCAGGTAGCTTTCGCCCTCTCGGACAAAGAGGCTCCTTTGGTTGTTTATTTATTTATACCTTCCTTCAATAAATAAATATTACTATTCACGATAGTGTACAATAGCCATATCAAAATGATTATATATGCTAAAACAATGTGCATGTGGAAATATAATTACTTAACCAAACATATAGTATACAGTATATACTTTATATAATTAACATATACTGTATACATATCCAGCTCAGAAAAGCAACAAGCCTATAGTGAGACAACTGCTAAATTAAATAATGTTGGTTGAATACTCACTTGCAAACTGCAATGCAAATTCAAACAGCCGACGCGGTACCATTCACCCTCGCGGGCGTAGACGCTCCATTCAGCATATGAAGAATGAATGAACTTTCACACGCACAAGGGTTCTCTTCACTTCCAATTTCGCTCTTTTTTCACTCCTATAGTTTCTTTCACTGGATATGTTTTAATCCCCAATAACAACGATTTGCAGTTCCAAACAGCTTGTCCTTCAAGAGGCAAAAAAAAAAAAAAAAAAAAAATTGCCAGCCGACTTGCACTTGTATTTGTAGAGGTTGATTGCATGCAGGGGCGTGATTAATTTGCTATACGTCTCCTGACAGCTTAACCTCAGTGAGGTTTTCACACATTTCACGATAAAAAGATATTCAACAAGAAAATATATATATATATATATAGGGTGGGCTTAATTTTAGCCATCAAATTATTTAAACTGTGAAAAGTGGGCACAACATACCTAAGCGGTTGGAGGGGAGTGATTTAAAAATAAGAGATATTTGTGATGACAGAAGAAAAGAAAATCATTTCAGAGGTGGAGAAAGTCATTATATTTTGATTGAAGATTACAAAGACTTTTTAAAATATTTTTTTATAGTGTGCACTTATGAATCATATACAGTAAGACCAGAATGTGTATTAAGTAATGCATTGACTTGAAGTTGTATGCACTGTATGGGAGTATAATTAAAGAAAGACTAATGTTGCAATGGAATATGCACTTTTCGTTGGACTTAATGCATTGTAAGTATTTGTTATAAATAAAAAAATCTGTAAATTAATGAGACATGGCTGTGTTGTGTAGTCTACTGAAAGTTTAAGAGATATGTTAGAGCAGGGGTCAGTAACCTATGGCAGGCGTGCCAGCATTGGCACGCGCAGGGGTAATCACTGGCACGCCAGCAACAGTGAGAGAGGAGTAGATTATTTTTTTAATATCAATTCACACCTGCATTCCAATCTATATCTTGATGTAATCCTTCCTCATGATCACGCAGCATGTTTTCATGAGCTGAATGGGAGACTAAACAAAAAGTTCAAATGTGATGAGTCTGCAGTATACCCAACAGACTCATGCAGCGCTTGCAAGCCATTCGCGCATCACGAGCCAGAAGCACTTCACTTCCAGTTAATCGCGAGAGTAAAAGTGCCCGCTGTACTTTGGTCAGACTGCGCGGATAACATCCTACAATCTGTGTTTCATTTGTTTCTTTTTGCTATCAGAACAACACGTGATGTAATAAGGAAAAGACAAATATTAATCCTTGACATTTCCAACCCATCATACAGGTACATCCTCCTTAAACTATGGTCACACTCAGAATTACATTACACGATAAAAGAGAAAACATAAACCCACATCGTGGGGTTAAAATATCTATTCAAAATATAAATTAAACCTGGAAATAACATTTTAGGATTTTGCAGGTGCGAAGGGTTAAACAGTTGATCGGCTTGTGGTGTGCAAATGGCTTGCACGCACAGCGTGAGTCTCATCACAGTTTAATAGTGTTTAGTCTCCCATTCAGCTGATGAAAACATGTGCGTGATCATGAGGAAGGATTACATCAAGATGTAGATTGGAATGCTGGTGCGAAAAACATCATATAAATAAAATAGCCTGCCCCTCTCTCGCTGTTGCTTGCGTGCTAGTGATTACATGATTACAATGACATAATATAAGACATATATCATGATCAGTAATCAAATAAGAAAAAAATGTGTGACATTAACTGTGTTAACTCATTTTGTACAAAAGGACAGGTTTTCTTTCATTAAAGAACTTTCAAAAGATTTGATTTTTGGGCTTTGTGAAATTCACATGCAGGATTGTGATTATATCATAATCATTGGGTTTTGCACAAATTTTCACTTAAACTGTTATGCTGATAATATCATTTGAAATGAAAAATAAACGATTAAATTAGAAAAATGCAAAATAGAAGCATTTTCACAAGTTGGGGTGGGGGTGTTGGCACAGCCATTGACCAGGAAAATAAAAAAATGGCACTCCATGTCAAAAAGGTTGCCGACCCCTGTGTTAAAGGATGTTTTCTATGTGACAAGTATTTACAAGTATTTATGTGCCGGCTATTGTCTCTTATAATCATATATGTTTATATTTTCTTCTTAACAAGCTGTGGACACAGTGAGTGGATTGCTTGACAACTTTCTACATAAAACTGCCAATTCACCTTTCATGCTTGCTGGCACTTATATCAGTTTTCCAGACAAAATAAAGTTTCTCCTTGGTTTAAAACCCATTATATTTATTATCACACCAGAGAAGCCATGGATTGAGGCAAATTAGTCTCAGATTAAAATGCATGAGCCAGTATTTCAGATCATGATTATTTATGAGAAGTTAGGATGGCACAAGTCATTTGAATTGCATATGGGATTTTTATTTATTTATTTATTTATTTATTGTTATTGGGTGATTTCAGAAATCTTCTATGAATGAATATTAAAGCTATTATCCTGAGCTTCTTGCGTAAAGCCTCTGGTAATATGCCACAGCTGAAAGAGACACTACCCACAATTCACATGAGGATTTGTAAGCCTTTTTCATTTGGTATCCTCTTTCTTTCTGTGTCTCTTTCACACACACATGTAGAACATGTATGCTTTCAGCTATATGCCTCCAGATCATGTATTGTATTTGATTCTTTCTCACGGAAAATGTTTTGTCAGGAAAAAATGTTTTGTAACAAATAAAATACCCAATTTTATTCATCAAAAAAATATTAAATTGACCAAATCAACCTGAATACATTAGGTTACATCGATGAAATGATTGATCAGGTACACTGTAAAAAAGTTTTTTGTCAGCCTAAAATTGTGGCTTCCTATGGTAACATCTAAATGATTTTAACTGGTTTCATACAAGTCAAAAATATTATTTAACATCACTGAATCAACCTGAATACATTAGGTTACACCAAAAAAATATTTTAAATATTAAGTAAAGTAGAAATGTAACAATTACGGGTTACCACTTTTTACAGTGTATGCTCTGGATACCTCAAAGATGGTTTTGTCATACTCGTTCAAAATATCTGACTCCAGTAGGATTATGATATTGGAGGAAAAAACAAACAAAACAACAAAACAATGCTAGCTTCAAAGGAATGTTTGGAAAAGATTTGTCTTGTTTATGTTGAATATGACAGATTATGCTGAAATATCCAGAGAGGTTTTGTTTTAATTCCTCTTAGCATGTTTCCAGGCACACTTCAAAATCACACATATTGCTTGGGACACACAGCATCTTTTTTCCCCATAACGGCTCATAAATTTGTTGCTCACAAAGCAGATGCCCACTTGCACAGTTTTTCCTCGCAGGCAGATTAATTCTCAATATTTCAGCACATTTTTTATTTATTATAAATGTTTATTTATAATAAACCAGCTCATTGAAAGACACACTTTGTGCATCTTTTTTAAAGACAACAATTATCCTGCTGGATGTGTGAGGCACAACAGTAAATACGACTCTAAATATAGATGAATTTCCTGCAGTTACGAGTTGCTTTTGTTAGAGCTCCATTGTGAGAGTTTTAAACTGAGCATGCTGGGAGATTTGGGTTCAGAATTGTTGTAAGCCCTGAATGTATGAAAGCACAGATTTACACAGGATTCATCATCGCTGCTTTGAGTAGTTTAAAAAAGAAGAAAGACCGAAAGAATAAAAACTACATCAGGCTCTACTAGAAACAGTTGAGTGCATTCAAGATTACTTATTTAACCACTGCTCCATTTTTACAAAGAAGCATCTTCTGAGTATTGTTTATGGAGGCAACAGATGTGAATACAGCTGACAAGAGCAAAGCTTAACCCTGTTAAAATATTACCGAACAGATATTCTACCTGTTTTAACTTCGGCATTTATTTTAAAGCTAACTTGTTATTTATAGTTTGGCTATTAAAGCAATAAATAGATATCGACCAATATTGTTTTTTACAACAGATTTTTTTTAAATGAACTGAAAAACTGATGTAAAAACTTCATTTTTTGTGTAATTACAACCGATTTGGAGAACTGATTTTTAATTGTTGTTTTATGTCTGTTTTCTGACCAAATCATAACTAAATAATCACATAATAAACAATAAAAACATAGTATACATTGTGGATATACTGTAATATATAAATAAGCAACTTTTCTTGTGAAATAATTGTTTCTAGATGAACACAACCATTTCACGGAGTGGTGGTGGTGTAGTGGGCTAAAGCACATAATTGGTAAGCAGAAGGTTGACGGTTTGATCCCCACAGCCACCACCATTGTGTCCTTGAGCCAGGCATTTAACTCCAGGTTGCTCCAGGGGGATTGTCCCTGTAATAAGTACACTGCAAGTTGCTTTGGATAAAAGCATCTGCCAAATGTATAAATGTAAAACACACAGTGGTGTAATGGCATTGAGTACAGTTCCCTATCTGTCACTCACTTGACATTGTGTCGATGTAGTGACACTAGGGGTCACTCTTGGGAGCCCGAGACACCTCTGGTCTTTGATAAAAGGCCAATGAAAATTGGCAAGTGGTATTTGCATGCCATTCCCCCGGAGCTGGTATGCAACCACTCATTCAGATTTCCTCTTCAGAGCCAAACGGTCATGGTCACTGAGCTGAATTCCCATGACTGTTCATTCACCTCTGCTGGATCTGATGGCGCATTTCAGTGGCTTCTCCCGCCTCTGCACTGGTACACTGCAGAGAATGTCCCTGGGTGCTTCGGCAGAAATTAAAGAGTATATTTCTCTAAAAGAGTATATCTCTCTAAAAGAGCGGCACACAGGGAATGTCTTTTTAAAGACGCGTCTTTTTAAAGTTGACTTTACAATTGTGTGTTATTTCTTGTTGCGCTCATTATCTCTCGCCTTCTGATGGTCACGATCACTGTCTTTCATGTCTGGGCACTACTCACGTGGAGACAGTGTTCGTGGATGGTCATGTACTCATTGCGAGGACATGTCCATGGCAACGATGCGGTCGTGGCTCGCCTTTGTAAGAAAGCAATCCACCCCAGAGGCTCCCCACCTCGGTCCTTTTACCCACGGGTATAAGGCCAGCGCAGTTAGCACTGGGGGCGATTTGGGACCCCAATGGGACCGCCTCTGCCGGGTATCCCCCCGTGGACCTCCTATTCCCCAGCATGCTCATCTGCCCCGATCGGGCTTCCAGATGAATCCGCCGGCTCGTCTCACGGTGAGTTCGACCTCTTATTCGGAGCCCGCGAAAGTGATGAGCTCTCGAGCGCAGCATCGGAGAGCGGGCTCATCCAGTCGGACACGGAATCCTCAGCTGGGCTCCTCCCTTCGGGGATGATTGCCCAGTCACAGGCTGACACGGAGATGACGACATGCTTTCCCGGGCAGCCGTGAGCGTCGGCTAGAGTGGAACCCTCCGCTCTTCCCTGAACCCTCGCGGCTTGATGATTGGTTTCTGGGCTCGCGGTGCAGTTCCTTTCTTCCTGGAAGTGCATGAAGAGCTGACAAGGTTGTGGGAGGCATTTTTTTACTGCCTGGTCCCGATCTTTTCAGCTTCCCCACCCTCACTACCCTTGATGGTGGGGCGGCCAAGGGATATTCGGCAATCTCCCGGTGGATAAAGGCGCTCGCGGTGCACCTATGCCCGCAGAGCGCCGCCACCTGGCGCGGGTGCCCAAAGCCCCCATACAAGGCCTGTAGGTTTACGTTGTCTCTGACGGCCAAGGCCTACGGTGCCGCTGGACAAGCCACCTCCGCCCTGCATGCCATGGCTCTCCTGCAAGTCCGCCAAGGCACTAAAGGAACTGCACGAGGGTAGTTCCGCCCCGGGATTGATGCAGGAGCTGCACTCGTCAACCGACCTCATTCTCTGAGCGATGGAGGTCACGGCACGGTCTCTCGGGTGGACGATGTCCACATTAGTGGTCCAGGAGCGCCACCTTTGGCTCAACCTGGTCGAGATGGGTGAGGCAGACAGGACACGATTCCTTGCTGCCCCCATCTCCCAGACTGGCCTATTCGGCGACACCGTCAAGGACTTTGCCCAGCAGTTCTCAATGGTGGAACAGTAGACGGAGGCTATCCGGCATATCCTGCCCCGGCGCGGCTCAAGATCCCGCACCCCATCTGCTCGTCGCCAAGGGCGTCCCCCAGCAGTTCTCAATGGTGGAACAGTAGACGGAGGCTATCCGGCATATCCTGCCCCGGCGCGGCTCAAGATCCCGCACCCCATCTGCTCGTCGCCAAGGGCGTCCCCCTGCGGTGACTGCACCAGTTCTGCCACAGCCCGCCCCTTCGGCCCGGCCCTGGCATGGAGCCCACCGCAGGAAGCAGACGCCACCCGTCTCGCGGCCGCCCAGAACCCGTGAAAGGCTTCAAAGCGCCCTTGAGACGGGCAACCCAGGGACGACAAATCCCGCTGCTCTGGAGCTGGTAAGCAGACCTCTCCATCTTTTTGTTACCTTTGCATTTAATTGCGTTGCATGCCCAAGTGGCTGCAGTACTCAAGAGTTCAGCAAGGCTAACCCCATGCGATATATATCTTCTCTAGTTCGAATCCCTGTTGGCAAACTGTGTCTTCCTTGGGCAGAGCCCCTCTGCCCCAGTCTCCATGTTTGTAGTAACTCCTCCCCCGTTGGGTAGGATCTACCTTGAAGACTCTCCACATGGTTGGAAAGACCATGTGACGTATATTTCCACTTAAATATCCCCTCCTCTCTTTGGGCGAGGTGTGGTCTCCACGGTGTCTTCCCCTTGGGAGGGACACCCCCCGACTAGACCTGGCGGCCCAGTTGGATAATCCCCCTTCTTTTTTAGGGAGTGGAAAAAAGAAGGGGAAAAGAGGCCACGACTGGGTTAGCCTGTCTCTATCTTTTGGGTAGTCAACTTGTGCCCAAAGGGCCTTTCGACACCCATAACTATGTTGGGGGAGGTTACGTGTCAACCTGGTGTGCTGGCTATGAGGCACACAGTAGTCTGCCCACCACACACCGCCAGTTCACGTAACACAGTTCAGCCAATTGTGGCGTTTCTTATAGGGACCCCTAGTGTCACTACACACAACGTCGAGTGAGTGACAGATAGGGAACGTCATGGTTACTTGTGTAACCTCCGTTCCCTGATGGAGGGAACGAGACGTTGTGTCCCTCCTGCCACAACGCTGAACTACCCGCTGAAATGGCCGGACCTTATATCGGCTCTTCAGCATAAAACCTGAATGAGTGGTTGCATACCAGCTCCTTTTATACCTGTATGTCCGGGGCAGTGGCATGCAAATACCTCTCACCAATTTTCATTGGCCTTTTATCAAAGACCAGAGGTGTCTCAGGCTCCCAAGAGTGACCCCTAGTGTCACTACATCGACACAACATCTCATTCCCTCCATCAGGAAATGGAGGTTACACAAGTAACCATGACGTTTTTTAGAGACACATCAAATGGTGTCATTTATCCGTAGACCTGATATTAAAGAACCGCTAACTGATTAAGTAGTTAGGTATGAGTATTGTTTAAAAAAATGCTCAAACTGACTGTTTGTCTCAAACAATAGCCCCCTTAACTATGGCAAAATAAAATTACTGTAATGTATGGCCATAATGTATGTGGATATATGCATTTTTAAAACAGTGGAAATAGCAATATGATATAAAAGAAAACACCAAAAGACATTTTTTTTAATAAAAAGTTGCATGTATTAGTATTAATCGTAGAAATAAGCAATTCTTTCACCAAGTTAATTTCCTTAACTGAGTTAAGTTTGCTAACATAGCAACTAAATTCATTTAAATGGATTGTTCATTCACAGATATGTGATTATCAGCATTTTTAACTGCTTCAAATGTGCCTCATCCAGTTAGAATAAATTTTGTTGTCATTTCTTGTTGTCTTTTATTTTTCATTTTTTATAATTTCAATATCAAAACAACCAGGGTTGGTAGGGTTACTTTTGAAATGTATTCCACTACAGATAACAGAATACATGCTGTAAAATGTAATTTGTAACGTATTCCGTTCGATTACTCAAGGTCAGTAACATATTCTAAATACCTTGGATTACTTCTTCAGCACTGGTAGATTTTTTTTCTCTTGTTTTGACTATTAAATACTCTGCCAGTACAGTAAGACAAAATACATATGTTAAAATACATTCTCTGAAAAACCTAAATATCTTATGCAGTGTTGTTTCTAAAACAAGATAAATCAAACTGATCTTGTTTTAAGGATTTTTAGATATTTTTACAGGAAAACAATAAAAAAAATATTATCAAGAATATGATTTATTATCCTAATATCAAAGGTCTTACTAGAAAAAAAGAAATTATGATCCAACATGAATTTTCTTGATAAAAAAATATGATCATGCCTGTTAACATGTGCATGTAAAATGACTAGAAATAGCATTTTAGCTTATCGTAAAGCTGATAATTTACACAAGGTTTATTTCTATTTCTTCTGCTCCAAACTTACTTCAAACTTACTTCTCTGTCTACTCGTATGAATGTAACACATCATAAGAAAGTGTTTCACCGCTGTTCAAACGCACTTTGGATCGCATAATTTATATGTATAAATGTTTTCCATCTGAAAGTATTAAATATTAAATGAAACAAATGACAATAAAATGCAAAGTAATCTCTTCAGTAATCAAAATACTTTTTGAATGTAACTGTATTCTAATTACCAATGATTTAAATTGTAATTGTAGTGGAATACAGTTACTTATATTTTATATTTTAAATACGTAATCCCATTACATGTATTTCGTTACTCCCCAACCCTGAAAACAAATGTAGTTACATATGTAAACATGAAAAGCTGAATCACTTTCAACAGAACCTGAGCAGAGACATTTAAATGTACGTCTGTTGTGTGATTAAGGGCTATGCTGGTGTCTGACTTATACACTGTCATGTTGGCTATGCTGAATAATTATTCATCACATGTTAGCTGTGGTGAGCAATGACTGGAAACCTTTCAAGCCCTAAAAAAAACAAGACTGTAAAAAAACAAGCGAGACAAATTTCCTTACGGAGTATATATTGGCTATGCAGGCCCTTGAGATAGAGGGGTTGGCACTTTGAATTTTGGCAATGGTGTTTTTAATGAGCTCTGATTAATGGCGTCTCACCTCTGCAATGATGAGCAGCTGTGTCCTATAGGAACTAAGTGTTTTGGAAGCTTCAGGCTTCATGGTGAATCCTGTTTTATGGGAAAAAGATAATAATGAAAAAAACAAAAAACTCAAACAGGCCTCTCGAAAAGAAGTGATAGCTGTGAGCCAGAGGATTCTGTCCTTAAATCATTCTGACTGAAGAAAAACAACATTAAGAAGCGATAAATGTGAATGCACTTGTTTACATTGTTTACCTGTTTACATTTTGATGAGTTTTGCATGGAACTCCTGTAGCTCACATTTTGCAGCCGCAGAGATTTATTGGTCGTAATTTTAATTTTCCTGTTCCCCAGCAAGGATTTTCAAGATCATCTTCCTGTTAAACCATTTCATGTGTTCGGTTTATTGTTCTCCTTCGCATTGTGCCACTGCAGGACAGAGTAAGGAGGATTTTTCTCTGATTAAGGTTAAAATATTAGCACCCACAGCTGTAATCTGCCAGAGCTCATATCAAACAAGGAAAGCAGGCAGGGATGTGCAGCATTCAGAATTGAATTTAGAATGGTGTTTAGATTCCAATAAAAGAGAATATTGTAGAATTGTAATTCAAATTTGTATTTAAGGAAGAAGATTTGAAATGGAATGAAATAAAAAATAAAAATAAAAACAACTTCTGTATGTGTAGTTAAATATAAATTACTAATAAAAATGTTCAGTATGTACTACTAATAAACATGTTACATACATACAATATATGGGTTATTTCTTGAAATAAATAAAAAAATCTAGATATAGATAATGAATGTTTGAAATGCCTGCTCAAGAAATTTGTGTATATACAGGTGCATCTCAATAAATTAGAATGTCGTGGAAAAGTTCATTTATTTCAGTAATTCAACTCAAATTGTGAAACTCATGTATTAAATAAATTCAATGCACACAGACTGAAGTAGTTTAAGTCTTTGGTTCTTTTAATTGTGATGATTTTGGCTCACATTTAACAAAAACCCACCAATTCACTATCTCAAAAAATTAGAATACATCATAAGACCAATAAAAAAAAAACATTTTTAGTGAATTGTTAGCCTTCTGGAAAGTATGTTCATTTACTGTATATGTACTCAATACTTGGTAGGGGCTCCTTTTGCTTTAATTACTGCCTCAATTCGGCGTGGCATGGAGGTGATCAGTTTGTGGCACTGCTGAGGTGGTATGGAAGCCCAGGTTTCTTTGACAGTGGCCTTCAGCTCATCTGCATTTTTTGGTCTCTTGTTTCTCATTTTCCTCTTGACAATACCCCATAGATTCTCTATGGGGTTCAGGTCTGGTGAGTTTGCTGGCCAGTCAAGCACACCAACACCATGGTCATTTAACCAACTTTTGGTGCTTTTGGCAGTGTGGGCAGGTGCCAAATCCTGCTGGAAAATGAAATCAGCATCTTTAAAAAGCTGGTCAGCAGAAGGAAGCATGAAGTGCTCCAAAATTTCTTGGTAAACGGGTGCAGTGACTTTGGTTTTCAAAAAACACAATGGACCAACACCAGCAGATGATATTACACACCAAATCATAACAGACTGTGGAGACTTAACACTGGACTTCAAGCAACTTGGGCTATGAGCTTCTCCACCCTTCCTCCAGACTCTAGGACCTTGGTTTCTAAATGAAATACAAAACTTGCTCTCATCTGAAAAGAGGACTTTGGAACACTGGGCAACAGTCCAGTTCTTCTTCTCCTTAGCCCAGGTAAGACGCCTCTGACGTTGTCTGTGGTTCAGGAGTGGCTTAACAAGAGGAATACGACAACTGTAGCCAAATTCCTTGACACGTCTGTGTGTGGTGGCTCTTGATGCCTTGACCCCAGCCTCAGTCCATTCCTTGTGAAGTTCACCCTAATTCTTGAATCGATTTTGCTTGACAATCCTCATAAGGCTGCGGTTCTCTCGGTTGGATGTGCATCTTTTTCTTCCACACTTTTTCCTTCCACTCAACTTTCTGTTAACATGCTTGGATACAGCACTCTGTGAACAGCCAGCTTCTTTGGCAATGAATGTTTGTGGCTTACCCTCCTTGTGAAGGGTGTCAATGATTGTCTTCTGGACAACTATCAGATCAGCAGTCTTCCCCATGATTGTGTAGCCTAGTGAACCAAACTGTGAGACCATTTTGAAGGCTCAGGAAACCTTTGCAGGTGTTTTGAGTTGATTAGCTGATTGGCATGTCACCATATTCTAATTTTTTGAGATAGTGAATTGGTGGGTTTTTGTTTAATGTAAGCCAAAATCATCACAATTAAAATAACCAAAGACTTAAACTACTTCAGTCTGTGTGCATTGAATTTATTTAATACACGAGTTTCACAGTTTGAGTTGAATTACTGAAATAAATGAACTTTTCCACGACATTCTAATTTATTGAGATGCACCTGTATATATATATATATAATTTAAATATATATATTATTATATTTAATAAATTAACTTTATGTACCATGGTGGAAAAAGATATAATTTCTGAGAATGCTCTAATTTACCCCAGAGTCTTCAAAAAGGATCCAAACAACATTTAACGCAAAACAGATTTGCAAGATTGAAACTTCAAATAGAACACCTCAAAAGGTAGGATGAAATAAAGTAGTCAATTCAATTCAAAATCCAACTCATGTGTTTAATCTCCTGAGACCAGAGTGTGACTGCTGTGTGCATTTTACATTTCCCTTTTTGATTTGTAACTAGTAGCACCTAATAAAATTACAAAAAAAAAAAAAAAATTCCTAAAATTGTATGTCCTCATATGGGGACAACGGGACTAAGTTGTGACATTTTAAATAATACCAAGCTATCAGATTTATTTCTTTATTTATTTTTTATCAAATTGTTAATTATTTTTCCAGAAGTGTTGGTTATTCATGTTTTTGAGATGTTAAAGACATTACGAGTTATGTTTACTGAAGGCCAGAGGTAGGCAACTAGAGTGGCAATATAAAAAGTTTGGACTAACAGTTCATAGGCATATGTTTGTTCAGCACCAAACTGATTATCACAACTCTCTCAATGCTGCACGTAAAGATTACTACTCTAAAATCATTAGTGATGGGGCAGATAATCCAAATGTATTATTTAAGATAGTTAATAGACTACTTAAACCAGCCAATATTCCTACTTGTTGACCAGTATAATATGTTTCTCAATTATTTCATTGGTAAGATTGAGAATATAAACAACTCAATAGCTTCTGTCCCTCTGTCTGAGTCGCCTCAGATTCTACCAACAAATCCTTTGATTCATGCTTTTTCGAGTTTTGCAATGGTCGATATTGATTTCACTGTCAGAACCATTATGTCCATGAACTCAACTAACTGTATTCTTGATCCCCTTCCATCATCTGTTCTCAAGGGCTGTCTTCTATCTATTAGTCCTCATATCACCTCAATTGTGAACTCCTCATTAAATTCTGGATCGGTTCCCCCAACACTCAAAATAGCAGCAATCACACCAGTCCCAAAAAAGCCTGGATGTGATGCCTCTGATTTGTCAAATTATAGGCCCATATCCAATCTCCCTTTTTTGGCAAAGGTTCTGGAGCATGCTGTTGCAGCACAATTACATACTCACTTATCTGGAAATCATTTATTTGAACAATTTCAATCAGGTTTTAGAACTGGGCATAGCACTGAGACAGCATTGGTGAGGGTCATGAATGACCTCCTTATTGCAGCTGACACAGGTGCATGCAGTATTTTGGTCTTGTTAGACCTCAGTGCTGCATATGACACTATATCGCACACCATCTTACTGGACAGGCTGCACAGCTGGCTTGGTCTCTCTGGGACAGTGCTGGACTGGTTCAGATCTTATCTTACAGATCGCTCTCAGTTTGTCATCTTGGGTAATAATAAGTCTGAGACTATATCAGTGCATCAGGGTGTTCCACAGGGGTCAGTGTTGGGCCCCACTCTATTCAGCATTTATATGCTTACCCTCGGGCAGATTATTGGGAAGTATGGCCTTGGTTTTCACTGCTATGCTGATGATACACAAATCTACATCAGCACTGGCCCTGATATTAACTGCACTTTAACTGTGCTGACGGAGTTTCTGCATGAAATTAGTACCTGGATGCAGCATAATTTTCTAAAGCTGAACTCTTCCAAAACTGAGTTCATGCTCATTGGTACACTGGCTGCTACACGTGAAGTTGACCTAAATCTTAAATTGATGGTTGACAACAGCCTTGTTCTTCCCTCCTCTCAAGTGCGGAACCTGGGTGTCATCTTTGATGCTCAGTTGACATTTGATGCACACATTAAAAATATATCCAAAACAGCCTTTTACCACCTTAGAAATATTGCCCGACTTAGGCCCTTCCTCTCTCTGGCTGATGCAGAAAGGCTTATCCATGCCTTTATCACCTCTAGACTGGATTACTGCAATGCCCTCTTTTCTGGCCTACCAGCAAAAACCTTAAATAGGCTTCAGTATATTCAGAATATACTGTATATTCTGCTGCTCGTGTTCTTACACACACCTCACCATGTCTACACATTACCCCTGTGCTCTTGCAGTTGCGCTGGCTTACCATCCATGCTCATACTGATTTTAAAACTCTCATTTAAACATATAAAGCAGTTCATGGTATTGCACCAGAGTATCTTTGCAGTCTTGTTGCGCCCTACACTCCCTCCCGTTCTCTTCGTTCTGCCAATTCATTTGCACTTCAGCAGCCCTCCTGCAAACTTAAATCTATGGGGGAAAGAGCTTTCTCTTTTAGAGGCCCTAAGCTATGGAATGCTCTTCCTTTTACTATTAGAAACACCCCAACCTTGGATTGTTTTAAGAAGTTACTTAAGACTCATTTATTTAAGGTAGTCTTTTAATAATTATTAATGTTAATTTTATGTGTGGTTGCTGCTGTATGTTAGTAATTTTGTGTTTAGTCTTAAATTAGTTGGTATGTGTTTATTCAATCTTGTAGCGCATTGAGTGTAAGAAAAGTGCATTATAAATAAAAGGTATTATTATTATTATTATTATTATTATTATTATTATTACAGCTGATTAAAAAGAAAAGCACAAATAAAATAATGTACAAATAAAAAATTATTTGACTTGATTTGACTTTTATGATACAATATCTTTTTCTACTTTGGCAACAAAATCTCAATATTTTCTCTTTGCACTGTCAAAGCAAACAAATGATGAAGCATTTTACTAATCAGTAATTAGCATAATTAATTCTAAAATGTATTAGAAATGACAGACATGCTTTCCCGGGCAGCCACGGGTGTCGGGTTAGAGTGGAACCCACCGCTCTCCCCTGAACCCTCGCAGCTTGATGATTGGTTTCTGGGCTCGCGGCGCCACTCAAAGCAGCCGCACCCCGCTCCAGTGCCATTCTTCCTGGAAGTGCATGACGAAGTCGTGGGAGGCACCTTTCACTGCCCAGCCCCGACTCCACAGTTTCCCCGCTCTCATTACCCTTGATGGCGGGGCGGCCAAGGGCTATACAGCAATTCCCCTGGTGGATAAGGTGCTCGCGGTGCACCTATGCCCGCAGAGTGCCGCCACCTGGCGTGGACGCCCTAAACTCCCGTCCAAGCCCTGTAGGCTCACGTCGTCCCTGATGGCTAAAGCCTACAGTGCTGCTGGACAAGCCGCCTCTGCCCTGCATGCCATGGCTCTCCCACAGGTCCACCAAGCCAAGGCACTGAAAGAACTGCACGAGGGTAGTTCCACCCCAGATTTGATGCAGGAACTGCGCTCGGCGACCGACCTCGCCCTCTGGGCGACAAAGGTCACGGTGCGGTCTCTCGGGAGGACGATGGCCACACTAGTGGTCCACAAGCGCCACCTTTGGCTCAACCTGGTCAAGATGGGCGAGGCCGACAAGACACGGTTCCTTGATGCCCCCATTTCCCAGGCGGGCCTACTGGGTGACACCGTCGAGGACTTTGCCCAGAAGTTCTCGACATGGCTCAAGATCCCGCACCCCATCTGCTCGTCGCCAAGGGCATCCCCCTGCGGTGACTGCACCGGATCCTCCGCAACCCGCCCCTTCGGCCCGGCCCCGGCGTGGAGCCCACCGCAGGAAGCCGACGCCACCCGTCTCACAGCCGGCTATGAAGAACCCATCCCGGGCAACCTCAACACTACAGCAGATGCACTGTCATGGCAGGTTTCCCTCAGGGGAGAGTGGAGACTCCACCCTCAGGTGGTCCAGCTGATTTGGAGTCGATTCGGATGGGCACAGGTGGACCTGTTCACCTCCCAAGAATCCTCCCACTGCCTGCTCTGGTACGCCCTCACCGAGGCTCCCCTCGGCATAGACGTGCTGGCACACAGCTGGCCCCCTGGCCTACGCAAATATACATTTCCCCCAGTGAGCCTGCTTGCACAGACCCTGTGCAAGGTCAGGGAGGATGAGGAGAAGGTCGTCCTGGTAGCACCCTACTGGCCCACCCAGACATGGTTCTCGGACCTCACGCTCCTCACGACAGCTCCCCCCTGGCGAATTCCCCTGAGGAAGGACCTTATTTCTCAGGGATGGGGCACCCTCTGGCACCCATGCCCAGACCTCTGGAATCTCCATGTCTGGTCCCTGGATGGAACGCGGAAGACCTAAGCGGTTTGCTATTCGCTAAGTGGTGTTCTTCCCGACGCAAATACACCCAAAGATGCGCAGTCGGATCAGTGCTTTCCTTCCTGCAGGAGAGGTTGGAAGGGAGGCTGTCCCCTTCCACCTTGAAGGTGTACGTTGCCGCCATAGCAGCACACCACGATGCAGTCGACGGTAAGTCCTTAGGGAAGCATGACCTGATCATCAGGATCCTAAGAGGTGCCAGGAGGCTGAACCCCTCCAGACCACGCCTCGTTCCCTCATGGGATCTCTCCGTAGTTCTTCAGGGTCTACAGAGAGCCCCCTTTGAGCCTTTGCAGTCAGCAGAGCTTAAGGCACTCTCCTTGAAGACTGCCCTCCTGACTGCGCTCACTTCCATCAAGAGGGTAGGTGACCTGCAAGCGTTCTCTGTCAGCAAAATGTGCTTGGAGTTCGGTCCGGGTTACTCTCACGTGATCCTGAGAGCCCGACCGGGCTATGTGCCCAAGGTTCCCACCACCCCTTTTAGGGACCAGGTGGTGAACCTGCAAGCGCTGCCCCAGGAGGAGGCAGACCCAGCCCTGTCGTCGCTGTGTCCGGGTGCGCGCTTTACGCATCTATTTGGATCGCACGCAGAGCTTTAGAATCTCTGAGCAGCTCTTTGTCTGCTTTGGTGAACAGCGGAAAGGAAGCGCTGTCTCCAAGAAGAGGATCGCCCACTGGCTCATTGACTCCAAAACTATGGCATATCTTGCCCAGAACATGCCACCCCTGGGAGGGCTATGAGCCCATTCTACCAGAGGTGTAGCGGCTTCCTGGGCCCTGGCCAGAGGTGCCTCTCTAACAGACATTTGCAGAGCAGCGGGCTGGGCAACACCCAACACCTTTGTAAGGTTCTACAACCTCCGGGTGGAACCGGTTTCGTCCCAGGTAGTGGCATGCAACACAAGCGGATAAGCCCGGGATAGCCGGCCGGGTGTATCGCTTGCACATAGCGCCTTCCACCTCCCTTGGAGCTGAAGATGTGCACCATTAATTCCCAGTAGTGTTCACAAACTTTGTTCCCTGGTTGACTTCCTCCGAGCCCTGAGACAGTCGTTTTCGGAGAGACTCGCTGCTGGCCCAGTACACGCGCTAACTAAGAGCACTGTTCTGGGGTAGGTGCTCCGCATGTGGCGGTTCCCTGTAAGGCTAACCCCATGCAATATATATCTTCCGCTAGTTCGTTTCCCTGCTGGCAAACTGCGTCTTCCTTGGGCAGAACCCCTCTGCCCCAGTCTCCATGTTTGTAGTAACTCCTCCCCCATTGGGCAGGATCTACCTTGAAGGCTCTCCACATGTTTGGAAAGACCATGTGACGTATTCTTCCATTTAAATATCCCCCCCTCTCTTTGGGCGAGGTGTGGTCTCTGCGGTGTCTTCCCCTTGGGAGGGACACCCCCTGACTAGATCTGGCGGCCCAGTCGGTTAATCCCCTTCTTTTTTAGGGAGTGGAAAAAGAGAAGGGGAAAAGAGGCCACGACTGGGTTAAGCCTGTCTCTGTCATTGGGTAGTCGACTTGTCCCCAAAAAGGGCCGTTCGACACTCATAACTATGTTGGGGGAGGTTACGAGTCGACCTGGTGTGCTGGCTATGAGGCACACAGTAGTCTGCCCACCACACACCAGTTCACGTAACACAGTTCAGCCAGTTGTGGCATTTCGTATAGGGACCCCTAGTGTCACTACATCGACACAACGTCGAGTGAGTGACAGATAGGGAACGTCATGGTTACTTGTGTAACCTCCGTTCCCTGATGGAGGGAACGAGACGTTGTGTCCCTCCTGCCACAACGCTGAACTACCCGCTGAAATGGCCGGACCTTATATCGGCTCCTCAGCATAAAACCTGAATGAGTGGTTGCATACCAGCTCCTTTTATACCCGTATGTCTGGGGGAGTGGCATGCAAATACCACTCGCCAATTTTCATTGGCCTTTTATCAAAGACCAGAGGTGTCTCGGGCTCCCAAGAGTGACCCCTAGTGTCACTACATCGACACAAAGTCTCATTCCCTCCATCAGGGAATGGAGGTTACACAAGTAACCATGACGTTATGTACTTTGGGTAGTTTTTTGTTATATCTGATGTAGTTAAGTTAATGTTTATTGCATTATTTAAATTTCACGTGTTACCCTGATGGTGTTTAGTGTTTGTGTGAGTGACACTGAGCACTGTCTCTACATGTTTATTGGTCATTGCTCCTGGAAGGGCCTCTATTGATGAACTTCATGTCATCATGTGCCCTTCTGTAATTACTACAGTGATTAACAATACATTATAAAGTGAAAAGCAGATTTTTATAGCTTCAGAAGTTTAATATATCAAGTTGATCATTTAATAATATAAACAACGATAATGCACTGTAAAATATACAGCAAGAACAACAGTTGTTAACTGTAAAATGTACAGGTTGGTCTGTAAATTTGTTAAAATGTTTACTGTATTTTTTACATAATTATTCTGGCAACCACAGCTGACAGTTTTTTTTTTGTAAAAACAGATTTATTTATTTTTTACAGTGTAGGATAGCAAAATAAATAGACTTATCAGTTTTTTAAAGGAAAATACTTCCCATATCTTTTGTTTTTGATGTCAAAGTGAGTAGGTCTAGTCAAATTCTGCTGTATTTTGGTTAAAATTCATCCTTCACTTCATAGAAGCAGGGCCGTAGTAAGGAATTCTGGGCCCCCTGACTGTATATTGCTCTGGGCCCCTTACCTATTCAAACAATACAGTTTTGAATTTGTTGTGGGGCCCCCTGGACCTTTGGGCCCCTAGAATCGTTATCACCTTTCACCCCACTAGCTACGGCCCTGCATAGAAGCACACCAAATTAGGCAGAAACCAACATGGAAAAGTTGCATGACATGCCCTTTTTTGCCATACTTGAACACCATGAACTAAACTATACAAGGTTAAAGAAAATACAACCCAGACAACATTAAATACGGGTTCACTTGCTGCAAGGATAAACATGGTGTGTGCTGACCACATTTTTTTGTACTGTGTATTATTGGCTACCGAGAGCATGAAACCATAGAAATGTAAGTGACATTTTGAAACCAAAGTTGCCAATTTTCCAATTCAGGCTATGTTGTCTTAGTAATTTTGCATATTTTTTTGCATGTGCAGTTCATGGTGATAAAAATGTTAATGTTTGATTTTAAGCAAATGTTTTGCTTGCATTTGTACAATAAACAATGTTGGTATTGTGTTGGGTCGCCAGTGTAAAATCTGGGCTCTGAAGTAAAACCAGTTGTAAACCACAGTTGTACAGCCTTTCCCTATTGGTTTACGGTGCACAAAGGTTTCCTTTAGATAAATCCAATGCATTCCAAACGCAGATTCTTTATGGCTTAGTATGATGGAAGCTCAGTGATTAAGAAACTAATCTTAAATGGATTTTCTTGGTTTTGTCATCTGTGGTGTTTGAGTTTAGTGCTGGCCTGGTTTCTTCCCCCCATCTCTGTAAAGTCTCTTACCAGATTGGCTGCCTTATTTATTTGGATTCTTTGTGGTTCTGCTCGAATGGTTCAAGTCCAAATCCAATGGCTGCATTCATATTCTTCCACTCTCTTCATGTTCCCCCTCCAGACTCCATCTGTATACAAGGATTTGACCCCAACCTAGGGATCATCACCCCAATCAACCCCATGATGGCCGGGATCAGTCTGTTACCTCCTCATCCTGTGGCAGCAGAGCTTCCTGTTATTAAAGAAATCATCCACTGCAAGAGCTGCACATTGTTTCCACAGAATCCCAGTAAGAGCCACAGCATTTTTATATTACCCTACCGAAGCAAAATTATTAGACGTTTTACCATAACTGCAGGCACACAGATGAGCATAGTCTACCCTCATTTACTTCTTGTGATGTAATAGTAAATATATACAATCTGTGCCATTTTGAATGACCTGCAGTTGTGTGAGGTTTTTGGGGTAATTTGTTCCACTTCAAGACCTGTAACTTTATGCCAAATGCTTTACGTTTATAGAGAACGCAGGTACCACATGGCAGCATTTATTAAATCCTCTAATGTGGAAAATGAGAGAGAGATGAAATGTTAAATGAGTAGAGTTTGTTTTTTAAAATATCTTAAAGGTGCTGTAAGCGATTTTAGTGTTCTGAAGCTTTCACATGACTGAGCCATTGAATTTGCCATGCCCCCTCATTCCAAACCCCGCCCTCCAAAGATAATTTTGAGACCAAAACCGAGCAAAAGAGCAGCATTGTTTGTTCCTGTGGCTGTCAATTTCAACAGTGGCACAATAGCGGCCTCAACGGACAAACATTTTGAATCATAGCCTCAATTATCCGCTTCAAATACAACACCATGAGAACTAGAACATTTTTGTTTGCTGTTTACAAAGTCTACTGCTGTAACAGAAACCAGTGAGATATCTCAGGACACTTATTTCATTAATATCTTTAAGAGAGTTGGAATATTTTTTGCATACTTTTCCATGAAAAAAATAGATTACAGCACCTTTAAAGGTGCTATATGTAATCATAAATCATAAAATGACCATAATATGTCATTAAAGAATTAGGAAACATGCTAAGTTGAAATACGGGCTTCTCCGATAACAATGCTTCAGCCAGTATATTCTACTTTGAAGTTTCCATTCCGGGTCGAAATGTTTGTTTATGTTTTGGCCTGTGTGATCCCGCCCACTGCCCACTCACCAATAGTATTTAGACACCGCCAGGTTGCCAGATTTGAACAAGTTTGCAGGCAAACAACAATGCGCGCTGCAGCCATGGAAGCCAGCAAACTAACTGGATCAAAGATAACTGATTCCACCTGACCTAAAAAGCCTCGCCATCCATCTTAAAACCACCATGACCAGAGGCGTAGTAAATAGGATAAATACTGGAGATACCTTTGGAAGATGGAGACAGCTTAAAGCTCAGAAATCCTTTAAAACGAATGCTGAGTTAGCTAATTTGTGTGTCAACATTCTGGCAACCCGCATGAGCTTCGAGTCTGTGGCGGGGCATACAATGCTCCAATATTTTGAATTTGGGCTGCAGTACCCATTTTAAACGCTTGTTGTCAATCTTACATATAGCACCTTTAAATATAAATGAACCCTAGCTAACTATAGAATGCACATGTGGGTTTTTATTAGATGCAAATTCTTTATTTTACTTGTTTTGTCAATGGAAATAAATTGGTTGCATTGTTGAGGTATCATTTATTTCACAACATGAATTTAAACACATTTAATTCAAAGTAGTATTGAACAATAGCGTGACAAACAATAGGGTGACAACAAACCCTGTTATACAATAGAATCTCAGTGTCTAGTTGTTATACAGTAGATGTTTTATCTCAATTACCTCCCCCACACAAACACACATAGACATTTAGATTGCTGGAATTTAATGTTTCTCACTAATTTCTCATTAATAAACTGGTAATACTATGACTTCATTTTAGCAAATAGCTATACTCAATGACAATTTACTCTTTACAGTGCTTTCTAAATGTAAATCTGGATATGGACATTGTATTTAATATAGCAAATATGTAATTGCATGATAAAAATAAAATAAATGAATAGAAATTACAGTGAAAAAAAGACATTGCCAATATAATACCAGTTTGATTCCATTGAATTCCAACATGAAACTAGGCATATAAACAGCTTTCATTATATAATATAGCAAACTAAATGTGAAAATAGTTCATATTATTAAAGACACTTTAATTGAGAAATTATCAGAATATCAAATGAAAAGATCATTTTATATAAAAAAATCTTTGGCAAAATATAGAGTTCTAGGACAATGTCTGAGTGCAATAAGAGGTCTGAGACTCTTTGTGAATCTTGCAGATCTTCCTCCACCCTCGACCAGAGAGAGGCCGCCAGGCTGCAAGACTGTGTTTGTTGGTGGGCTTCCAGAGAATGCAACTGAGGAGATCATAAGAGAAGTGTTTGACCAGTGTGGAGAGATTGTGGCCATACGCAAGAGCAAGAAAAACTTCTGCCATATTCGCTTCAGTGAGGAGTTCATGGTGGACAAGGCCCTCTACCTCTCTGGTGTGCCTTTGTTTTCGCATTTATATATAAAAAATTACTTGTATTAAGGGCATAAAATTAACTTTTTGGATGACCGGCCGCTTTGGCTTGTGTTTTTCCAAAGTCATTAGCCCCACATCTTTTTCACTAGCCAAGTGATCCCTCGCCCAAAAAAATCCCTTTTCCATGAGAGTGAAGTCTGACAATCAATGTCATATGATTTTTTAGCTTAAAAAAAGCATATCATAGCAGTAGCAGGAATGTCTCTAGAAACTTTAGGAATATATCAGTATAATCAAACCCTGTTTTGCATTCATTATATTTGTTCCCATGAATTGACTTTGTCTCAGTTTACTGGTATTTGGTATCTTTGTGGAAATGTAAGCTGCCTGTGTGATATTTCTGTTTGGTGAATGATGTTTGTTGTTCTAGGCTATCGGATGCGCATTGGCTCTAGCACAGATAAAAAGGATTCAGGCCGCATACATGTGGATTTTGCCCAGGCAAGAGATGACTTGTATGAGTGGGAGTGCAAACAAAGATTACTTGCACGCGAGGAGCGGCACCGACAGAAAGTCCATGAGGAGCACTTCAGACCTCTTTCACCTCCTCCCATAATGCACTTCTCAGAGCACGAGGCGGCTCTTTTGGCTGAGAAATTGAAAGGTAAGGTTTTCCCCCAGACTGTGGTGCCATGATCTCATCTCTCCTTTAAAGCACAGATTTGTCATCATTAATGTAGTGCTGAGACACATTTGGGTTTGCTGGAAGAGCTTCATATGCAGAGCTTTTATGCCTGTAATAAAGGCAGACTGGGGTAAGATGACCCACACAGCCAGACCTGCTTTTCTTCAGACATTCTGCAGCTGTTCTGATGATGTGACAGACATAAATGAATGGCTGCATAGTTTGAGTCTCAGCACCAGCTGCTGTTTATTCTGTGGGACTGGTGTGCTTATATGATCAGCTCGTTCCATTCATCAGCTTCAATGAGGCCAAAGATTACCAATAAATCGAACACTCAGACCAGGCTTCTGGAAAGCCAAAAGGTTTTCAAGGTTGACTAAATAGTTTTCATTTGCTGTTAGAGTGCTTAAATGGGCTTTTTTTTTTTTTCTATTCTAAAAATGGAACATTTTCCAAGAGGAAACACTTATTGCTCAGTGGTGGCTCTTTCATAGTACAGAAGACTCAATGCAATTTTCATCTGTGTTTTATTTAAAGGAGATTTTTTTTTTTGTTGATGTTTTGATTTTTTCTCATATCGCAGTTTAATGTGTGGAAGACAACTATAAATGACCCACTGGTAGGTTGATTTCCTCAAAAAGTGTAACACGAACTGTGTCTTGAAAAAAAAATTAATACAGTATTAGCAATATCTCATTTGTGATTTTTCTTTCCTGTGGATTTGAATGGACACAAGAGGCCTGTTGTATTAGAAAAGATATTCATGGGTTGGCTCTAAATATTCTGCTAATCTTCAACATTTTACCAGACAGACAGGAATAATTAGATGCGAGGTTTAAACAATTTTCAGCGTAACCATCTGGCCAGGTTTGAATGCTCTTGACCTCCTGAGACCTGAGCGTGACTCATGTGTGCATTTTTACTTTCCCCCTTTTGAGCAAATATTTTTACTAAAAATTGTTGTCCTCATATGTGGACTGCCAGACTAAGTTGTAAAATTTTAAATTTTATAGGAAGGCTATTTTGTTTTTCATCGAATTGTTTATTATGTTTCCAGGAGTGTTGGTTATTCATGTTTTTGAGATGTTACAGATATTACAGCTGATTTTCTGTAAAGCTGCCTGGAACAATGTGTGCAAAACTATACAAATAAAAATGATTTGACTTTTATTTTACAATGTTTTTTTCTACTTTGGAAACAAAATCTCAATGTTCTCTCTTTGCACAGTCAAACAAACAAGTGCCAGTGCTGAAGCATTTTACCAATCAGAAATTAGCATAATTAATTCTGATATAAAGAAATGGCTAGCATCATCCAATCACTGCCAACCATGTTAAAATAAAATTATAAATGATAAACTCTGAATCTAAGTATTGATTATCATTGTCCCATGTCTGCCAACCATGTTGAGTGGTGCAAACATCATCTGCAGCCTGAAACTGAACTTTTGACCGGAAGTTTGGAGTGAATGCACTTGGCTGCATAGGAAAGCTATAGGATGCTCCCTTTCCCCATTTAGTGAATGATTTAACCTCCAGTGTGCTGTATGTCTGCACTGGTTTCAGAGCAGTTTGATAGGCACCTTATTTTCATCCTAACTCCATATAAAGCCTCTGAAAGCAAAAATTTTCAGCTTTTGAATGCATCCATTGATTCTCAGAGTGAATACATGAATTCTAAGGCAAAATAGCCCTATAGTCCATGTCTGTGGTCTTTGTATTTAACAGCATGCCATTTCGCATTACATCACTCAAATTTTCAAAACTGCATATCAGATGTAACTAGAGACTTTCATCTTTTGACTCAAACATGTTTCAGTGTAAAAACTTAATGAAGTTTCTTAGCAGATGTACTTTTTTGTGTGTTTCTCCCAAAGACAAACTCCACTAAGATCGACGGCATGTTGTTTTGTCAAATGACTCGATGCGTCAAAAGTTTAACCTTTACTGACAGCCCAGAGTGTCCTGAACTGAGATCAGTTGGTTTTAAAAGAAATTAAATTAAGCATAGTGTATAGCGAAGACAAAGCACAATGTACAAAAATGAGGATGCGGGTTCGCACATGGTTAAAGTTTTCAATATACAGTAAATCATAATTTTCAAGGTACCATATACAGTACTGTTTTTTTCCCATCACGGTGTTACATGAATCCAACACACCATTTGACATACACACATATTGGCATCGTCAAATTTCACGTTTTATTCTTAAAGTCGTTTCCTGGCTGCCAGCTGCTGTTTTGCCATGCTTTGATTACAACTAGTGTCTCCAGGAAGGTAGTGCCAGTTGGGTAATGTTGGCTGTGGTTGTTTCCATGCCTCTTGTCTCTCTCTGGAGAGACTGCATTCATTTAGATGATGGGGACTTGACTGCAGCCTCCAAGCTCATCAGCAATCACAGCACACTGTCAAGCACTTCCCATTCTCCATGCGTTGTATCTCAAGCTCTGTACACTCTCACATTCATTTAGCCCAAAGTGCATCAGAAAAATCATCTCTGATGGGTCTCAGTATTCCAATGTCTGGCAAAGATCTGCTTATGCTTGACATCCAGTTGCCTCTTTAATGAAACCATTGTTTAAACTCCAGTTTGTGGTCAAGGCGTTGCTGGTTAATGTGGGCTTCTGAGCCCCTGCTGGTAGATACTGTAACTACACCATTCTGAAGGCACAATGGAAATCCATGTTGCCACAGAATGTTCCAGTACTTTGACATCGATCCCTTTCTACTGAGTTACTGACAAGCGCCATCTCCCATCAGATATTTTTGCATGAATTCTGATGTATTCTCCTTCCCCTATGACGCTATTAATGGCACATTGCACCAGCAACCTCAGACACGAATTCTGGTCCCATAGAAATCAGGAAGTATTCGTGTTCACATAAACAATAATGAGCGTTATTCAGAGTTTGTGTTTTTGCTTTAAAATGTATTTTTTACTCCATTGACGGTTAGGTTTGAGTTAAGGTGTATGGTTAATAAAATATGCATTTCTGTTCACTGTATTACATCATGTACAACTGGAAATACAACTCGCTTTTGGTGTAGACAGGATGTAAGAGTGGAGATGGAGGTAGTCACATAAGCCTACACCTTTCTACAAGAGTCAGCAGTAAATGTGAAATACCTTGTATGGTGTAAATACACCATTTCCCTCATCTGGCATTTCTTCAAATCTTTTTTAAAATATATACTCTTAATTCTCCCCTCTCAAAATACTTTGGGCAGCTTTCTGTTTCTGCTGCATTTAGAAACACTTTAATAGTGTTCAAACATTTAAACTGCCTCTGGTTAATGCTTTATGGCAAGCAATTGCTCATTGACCCATTATACATTCATTGAAAAATGTATATAACCACTGTTTAAAGCAAAGCTAATATCCTTACCCTAATTAATGCTGACTAAATTCACAGTAACGCAGAGGCGTATGTAGTGTCCAAGTTAAAGGGAGGTCAGATGAGGGAATGCTGGGAATATTGAGGGAGACTTTGGAGATTTCAAATTAGCATTTCTTGTGGAGGTTCTCTCATTAGAGGTGAGATTGGTAGTGCAGGCTCATTTGACTGTGAAAATTATTTTTATTCTTGTCAGATGGCATTTTTGCCTGAGGGCCAGGAGAATTCAATTTCCCTTAATTAGCTGGGAAGTTTGAGTGCCACCCTAATAACATACCTGCTCTTCATGTCAGACGCCTAGAGTCCCCTGGGTCTCTTGCCAATCGGAGATGGCAATAATATTTATTTAATTGAAAAAGGAATTTAGTTCAAATGAACTGAGTTTAGCACAAATTTAAGGGTCTGGAGTGGATGTTTAGTATAAATGATCAACGTTATCTCATTTAAATTCAAAGGATTTAATACATTATGTGTGGTTCTGGTATACATACATTTTTGTATGTTTGGATAGATACTGAAAATACGTTTACATATTTACAATTTTAGAGATGTACAAATCTTTACGCAGCCTCTTTTAGAGTTAATAGGATATTGATTTCACAAAATTCATGGTTGATTTTATTGTATTTGCAATTAATTTGATTTAATATGTGAAACACCATCACATTTATTTAACACAGTTAATGCATTTACCAAATTTGACATTCTGTTCTGGTTTCATTCTATTCTGTGTGATTTCTAAAAACAGGTCTAGACCAGGCGATCTGTAAATCAGTGGTGTTTCACTTACATTTCATTCTTGTTCAGCTTTAATAGTAATTACATTCAGACAAATAAATGAATTTACTTTTATTTTTCCCATTTGGATTTCATTTCTAAACAAATTTGCTATTAACAAGGTGTTTCTCGAAGTGTCTCCTTATTTACTGCTAAATGAGAGTCCTGAGGTTGAGCATTGTAACAAATCACAGCCATGTCCATTGCATGATTTTTGTGTATCTTTTTTTTTAGAAATAGTTTTGTTTTCATGCTGCGAGCCAGTGTGAATTTGACCTTATATGCATTATAGCAATCCATTAATTTATGAACACAGTTCTCAGCATTTTTTAATTTTCATTTAATTTTTATTTTTATTTTTATTTATTTTTTATGTATAGCCTACATAAAGAATATGGCATACACATGCCCCACACAAAATAAGCATTTTAATTTAAAATTTATTAATCTAAATTATTAGTAATAACAATAACAATAGAAATAATTGACAAATACCACATTTGTCGTAATCATACAACCCTACATGTACACGAAACGTACCTAAGAATACGACTGAATCACACTGAATTGATACATCTGTTGTGATGTCATTATTCTCACTGGTTTGAAATGCGTTTTATTTCTCTGGTGAGATGAAGAAACAACAGTCTGGTGAAAAGTGCACTGGTTGGCACAGATGCAGGGAATGATGTTGTCACTCTGTACAGGATCTCATTAAGGCAAGTATCAAAATTACTGCCAGCCCTACAGCACTGACTTTGTGGCAAAATTCAATTATTCCTCAATTTCAGTAATGTATTTCACACAGTTCCACAGGGAGCAGATTATTGAAGCCTGGGAGAGGCCACACTGAACGCCTCATGTCTCAGCCACTCAGCCTGGAATTACACTTCATGTTTAGACAGGAAAAATGCAGGGTTAGTTACTGATTCACAAGCCGTGACTGAACACTCTGATGAGATGATATTCTTGTCCAATAGAAAAAGACAATGCAGGGAAAGAGACTTTTTTGGACTTAAAATTAGGTACTATGTAAAGTCAGAGCCATGGCTTTGCAGTTAGTGTGATTGCTTTAAGGGAATGGTTCACCTAAAAAAGAAAATTCTGGCATAATTTACTCACCCTCATATTGTTTCAAATCCATATGAATTTCTATTTTATGTGTCTTTTCAATACAATATGCAAGAACTTGTTGTATGACCACACATACCACTGCGAACAAGCTTCTCTCATAGCACTTATGAATGCAGACGGATATCAATATTTTTTATTGAAAAATTACTTATATTTCAGGTTGTTTTTACCTATCATATGGCTTCAGAAGATTTTAAATATGATGCACAAGTTACATCAACTGCATTCATGTTACTTTTATTAATTTTTAAGATAAAAAATACTGCCATTGTATTGAAAAGACAGCCCGGAATGTGCATTACAAATATTCCTTTTGTTTTCCGCTTTAGAAAGAAAGTCATACATGTTAGGAATGACACGAGGGTGAGTAAATTATAACATCATTTTCATTTTTGGGTGAACCATTCCTTCAACATATGGACCAACTTGTGTCATTTCCAAATTCCAAATTCCCATTACTTCTACTCTCTATACCTTTCCTATCGAAAATATTGCAAAAAGGCCATAACAAAATGTTTTTTAATAATTCATTTACAGTAATAGCCTTTTTTAGTTATTAAATATATTTTTTCGAGCTAAACAAAAAAAAATAGCTCTTAAAATTATACTTAATAACTAGAAAAGGGTGGTTTGTCAAGACAAACTTTAAATGTTGGCTTGAATAAGCCTTGCATGAAAGTTAGAATGAACCTTTAAGTCTAAAGGTTATAAGCCTTGAGTAGATGTAAAACTTGCGCCGTTTAAAAAGAGATTTAAAGTTTAAAGGTTATACGACTTTGGCAAACTTTGGCTGCTTGGATAGAGATTTTGAGGTGTGAAGGGTATGTAGGCCTTATGTTATTGCAAATCTTATTTATGCTGCTTTATAGACCATTTCAAGGACTATTCATCAGTTTAAGGAAGTGACATCTTTGTCCCTTGAACATTCCCAGCTAGTTGTCAAACTCATTCAAAGCAACAGCGGGAGGCAATTCATTTATAGTGACTTCAACACAATTAACGTAACTAACATTAAAACGATTGTCAAAAAATGTCATTATTAAAATGTGGACCATGTTGTTCGGTGGATGCTCCCTGAATGCCGGAAACGAAATTGTTTAGATCTCCGAAAAAGCAACCACAAATGGACGCATGAACCGCACCAATGCAAGTCATTTACATTTACTCATTTAACAGACACTTTTATCCAAAACGACTTAAAAATGAGGAACATAACAAGCAATTTGTCACACAAAAGTCAACAATGTCTGCAGTAATGAACTGCTAAGTTCTCAGAGTAGCTAAAGTAGTATAAAAGCTAGCGCAGAAGAAAGAGACAAGAAAAGTATTTTTATAATTCAAAAAATAAATCCTTACCTTGTCTGCAGTTCACGCAGACAGCTGCATTGAACGGCTTGATTGATTACAAAAGAAGCAATCCAATATTCCCAATCTCTCCGCTGAGGAAATAATTGTGAGCATATTAACTACAATACAATTTCATTGCCTCTCTCGCGTTGACGCTCAGTATCAACAACACATCTGGATAAGTTACTTCTGAGTTTTTCTTCTTTGTTAACTCCTAGCCTTATTTACAGGATCTGGTAACGATACCGGAAATGCTTCAGGGTCAGTAGTGTGCTAATTGTTATTGTTTACATCCTTGAAATGGTCTATATTGCATGCTGGCATATGTCATCATATTATTATAATTCATTACAATTATCAGAAACACATGGGTTCGGAGTGCATATACTGTAGTTTTACCGTTTACTGTGCTTTGTGGTCATGAACAGTTTAATCACACACCGGTGCCATTGGAACTGTGAATGAATGAGAAGCATTGCACTGAAACTGACAGTCCTCAACCCCATCTGTGGCAGACATCAGTATATGTCATGGCATACACAACACTTACACATACAGAAATACACAACCAGAGAGCATCTGGAAAAAAGACAAGCAGCCTGACTAACTTTTATTGCTTCAACTTTAATTGCAGCAAAATGGCATCTTGTTTCACCTTGGGAAAAATAATAAATGCATTATTCTCTCCTTTCTTGTCAGAGAGAAGGGTTTTTTGTTTTTGTTTTTTGGCAAGCATAGTCCATAGACATGTTGATCTCACATTCAGCATGACTTCTGAAACAGTGACTTCAGAAATAAATAAATAAAGGCATCATCTGAGTTTTCGCAGATAAATATGAATAGAGGTTTAAATGGAGACACTAAAATACTGCATTGGCATGCTCTTCTTTATTTTTAAAGTAAGAAGCAGGTTTTAGGATCATCTCTTTTAACATTATAGAGCCTTGCAAGTTTCTGCACATACAAAACAGGGCAAATAGGCAAGGCAAGTTTATTTATATAGCACATTTCAATCACATTGACAATTCAAAGTGATTTACATATAAATGATAAAGAAAATACATTAAATTAAAACCAATTAAGAATAAGAAATGAGAATACAAAGTAATAAAATGAATTTAAAAAATAAGTAAAAAATTATTAAAATGAATAAAAAAAGAAAAAGAACACAGAAATAAAATGATGCAGTGCAATCAGTAAGTGCAGCACAGTGCTCAGTCCGTAAATGCACAGCTAAACAGATGTGTTTTCAAATAGTGAATGATCTAATTACTTTACTATAAATGCAGTTAATAGAAAATCATCCTATGTTTAGATTTATATTAAAATGTTATTCTGCAGTACATCCTGTGGTTGTGTGGCAGATTATGATCCAAAATTTGCATAATTCTACTTCTAGTTGTTTACTTTGCGGCTAATGACAGAAGAACTCACTGTTTGTACAATGGCTTGCTTACTTCTGCATTGCAAAATTATGTGGATACTCTGATTTTTTTTTAAGTCAAACCAACAAGCATAGCAGATTAGTTTTGTTGTTCAGTCCCATTCACCCTATTCACAGCATGCACTGGGCATGAATATTATAGGGGGGAGATCAAATTTACTGCCAGCCCTATTATTTTCTGGAATGACAGTTTTCATCATCCATTCTTGCAGATGACAACAAGTTCAATGAAGCAACAGCAGCGCTCTTCACATGGATAGACAGGGGTGAGGTGAACCGCCGCACGGCCAATCACTTCTACTCAATGATCCAGTCAGCCAACAGCCACGTGCGACGCCTCATGAACGAGAAAGCCCAGCACGAGGAAGAGATGGAGCTGGCCAAAGAACACTTTAAGAACTCTCTGCTCGCCATCCTCACACAATGTAAGATTCATCTAGTGTTGTCATGACAACGGCACATCCTTGGTAAAGAGCAAGATGATATAGCCATCCTTAAGTGGGCTCAGTCTCTGATCTGATTGTTGGACTGTTCGTGCACATCTTGATATGACTGTACTGCCAATACGATTGATTTGTATGTGCATAAGTGGCAATTGTTACGCTACACTTCCCCCAAAATAACTGGACAACACTTGCTCTTTTCCAAAATCTAGTGAGCTGCCATTTTAGGGCATCAAAGGCACACTTTAGACACAAAAGCTTTTCCAAAAGGTAATTATGTTAAAAGATAATTATGATGCCTTCTAAGGCACCTTCCTTTGGCTGAATTCTAAAGCAGCATTTTGTGTATCCTTCACTGAAACATTGCACTGAGTGAAAAAAATGTATGTATGTATGACGATACAGAGTTGCTGCATATGCAGAATGTTCCAAATCAGGCGCTTATCAGGTTCCATGTCAGATTGCTAGACAGCAATGCAGCTCACTAGGTTTTGAAACAAGAGCTACTGTGCTTCCTTTACATGTATGGTTTACAAACTCTGCATTTGTCCTCTATTAATGAATATCAAATGCAGAAATCATTAAAACTATATAAAAATGCACACTAAGAAATACAATGTATGCTTGAACAGCATTCAGACCTAGCTGCCTAAGTCAATGTGACTGTAGTCATAGCCCATAAAAGGGCACTAGGTAAGTACAGTCTCTGACCATAGAGCAGATGTGGAGGAGTTCAACTTAACATAAAGGTAGGCCAACATCAGATTCCCTCATGTTTTTGCTGCCAGGACAGGCGAGAAGACGATATTCCACAAGAGTGCCAGAAATGCTATTTGCTTGGATGAATATGTGTGTTGGAGAAGGTGAAATGATTTGTAATTGTCAACTTTATGTAAAACAAAGAAAAGAATAATTAATGATTGCTTCCATCAGCATATATGTGCATAAAATACTGTGAGATATTTATATATTTAGAGTTATGCTAGTTGTACTGTATTAAAAAAAGATGTAGTATGATTATTTACTAAACAACAGACATCTTTGGTCAAATTAATAACTAACAGGCAACAGTTTACAAATGGTCAAAGTTGTCTCTCTCAATAAATGTTATATCTACAATTAGTGCTGGGTGATATAGTTATATATAAAAAAATATACACTACTGGTCAAAAGTTTTGAAACACTATACATTATAATTTCTTTTATTTTTTTTATTTTTTTTTTTCACATTTTAGAATAATAGTAAAGTCATCAAAACTATGGAATAACATAAATGGAACTATGGGAATTATGTTGTGACTAAATAAATCCAAAATAAATCAAAACTGTGTTATATTTTAGCATCTTCAGAGTAGTCACCCTTTGTCTAGAATTTTCAGACATGTACTCTTGACATTTTCTCAACCAACTTCTTGAGGTATCACCCTGGGATGCTTTTTAAACAGTATTGAAGGAGTTCCCATCTATGTTGGGCACTTATTGGCTGCTTTTCTTTATTTGGTCCAAGTCATCCATTTCAAAAACTTGTTTTTTTTAAATGAAATTTTAGTTTTATAATGAAATAAATTAATATGGTGGCACAATTATATTTTTGTCTACAAAAATAATTTCAAACATTTAAGCATACGCCTTCAGATCAAAAGAATTTTAAGATCATGTGAAACATTTCGGTCAAGTGTTTCAAAACTTTTGACCGGTAGTGTGTATCTCTTTTTTTCAGCTTTGTGAACACACACACACAAACACACACACGCATATATATATATATATATATATATATATTGTATAACCTTTTTTCCTCAAAACATTGGGATCAGATTGACTGATGAATTTCTAGAGAAAGTTGTTTCTTTTTTGCCATTTTTGACCTAATATTGACCGTAAGACATGCCAGTCTATTGCATACTGTGGCAACTCAAAAACAAGCACAAAGACAATGTTAAGCTTCATTTAACGAACCAAATAGCTTTCAGCTGTGTTTGATATAATGGCAAGTGATTTTCTAGTACCAAATTAGCAATTTAGCTGATTACTCAAGGATAAGGTGTTGTTGTGATGGCTGCTGGAAATGGGGCCTGTCTAGATTTGATCAAAAATGACTTTTTTCAAAAAGTGATGGTGCTGTTTTTTACATCAGTAATGTCCTGACTATACTTTGTGATCAGTTGAATGCCACTTTGGTGAATTAAAGTACCAATTTCCTTCTGAAACAGCAAAATCTGTACATTATTCCAAACTTTTGGCCACCACTATATATAAAAAATGTGAGAAACTGAGTGAATGAGAAATTGATACACTTAAATGGTCAGTTTTGAACTGTATAACAAAAATAACTTTTTGCTTCTGAAGTTTAAATCAGAGACACATCTCTAAATCTCTATCTCAACGCTCTCATATTTGCAATTCACAAAATTAGTCTAATGACTTGCTCTTTAGGAAACTTTTTAGGCCAAATAAAAAGTCTATTAAAATAGTTTGGTAACACTTTATTTCAGGGAACAGAAATTAGACAGTAATCAATGACTAATAATTGGACTTGTAAGGGACTAGTTACGGACTTGTTTGGAATTATAAGGTATTTATTAGGCCTTTGTTCATTGATTTCTTGCCCTTGCCTAATTTTTAATCTTTACATTTGCTTTTTCCTAACAATTAACTTATTAGGTTAAAAAAAAAAAAGAAAAAAAAAAAAAAGATACCAATAGCTAGTAACACGCAAAATACATCCTTTATAGGTTCTCATTACACTATGTGAATGTGCAATTTCTAAGTATAAAATAAATATAGAAGGCAGATTCTTTTGATGCTTAGTGTAAATAAAGTCGCTTTGGATAAAAGCTTCTGCCAAATTAGTAAATGTAAATAGCAACAAAAAGCAACCTCTTTGCAGTGTTAGATGTAATTTTCTCCCCTAATTTAATACTACCATACAGTATAGGGGCATCACTGAAGCATGTTTATTGTGTTTATTTAGAGTCCCACAGACAACCTACACCTACCCTTACCCCTAAACCTAACCCTAACCTTCCCTGCTTTGTTGAAATACTATATGCATTCTACATTTATTTCATACTTATAAGCCGCATATTCACCTACAGTGAATTCAGAAATTATTCAGACCCCTTCATTTTTTCACATTTTGTTATGTTGCAGCCTTATGCTAAAATGCTTTAAATATTTATTTTTTTCACATCAATCTACACTCCATACCCCATAATGACAAAGCAAAAAACTGATTTTTGATAACTTTGAAAATGTATTAAAAAGAAATAACTGAAATATCACACTGACATAGGTATTCAGACCCTTAACTCAGTACTTAGTTTAAGCACCTTTGGGAGCAATTTAAGCCTCAAGTCTTATTGGGTATGATGCGACAAGCTTTGCACACCTGAATTTGGGGATTTTATGCCATTCTTCTCTGCAGATCCTCTCAAGCTCTGTCAGGTTGGATGGGGACTGTCAGTGGACAGCCATTTTCAAGTCTGTCCAGAGACGTTCGATTGGGTTCAAGTCTGGGCTCTAGCTGGTCCACTCAAGGACATTCACAGAGTTGTCCCTAAGCCACTCTTACGTTGTCTTGGCTGTGTGCTTAGGGTCTTTGTCTTGTTGGAAGGTGAATCTTCGGCCCAGTCTGAGGTCCTGAGCACTCAGGACCAGGTTTTCATTAATGATATCTCTGTATTTTGTTGCGTTCAGCTATTCTTCAACCCTGACCAGTCCCCAAGTCCCTGCCGCTGAAAAACACCCCCACAGCATGATGCTACCACCACCATGTTTGACCGTTGGGATCTTATTGCGCAGGTTATGAGTGGTGCCTGGTTTCCTCCAGAAATGACGCTTGGAATTGAGGCCAAACAGTTCAGTCTAAGTTAATCAGACCAGTGAATCTTGTTTCTCACAGTCTAAGAGTCCTTCAGGTTTTTTGAAAATTCCAAGTTAGCCTTCATGTGTCTCAGCCATAAAGCTGAGATCAGTGGGGTGTTGCAGTGATGGTTGTCCTTCTGCATGTTTCTCCCATCTCCACACATGATCTATGGACCTCAACAAAAGTGACCATTAGGTTCTTGGTCACCTCTCTTTCCAAGGCCCTTCTACCCCAGTTGCTCAGTTTGGCTGGACGGCCAGCTCTAGGAAGAGTCCTGGTTGTTCCAAAGGTCTTCCATTGAAGAATTTTGGAGGCCACGGCGCTCTTGGGAACCTTAAATACAGCCTAATTTTCTTTTTGTAGACTTCCCCAGATCTGTGCCTCAACACAGTCCTGTCTCTGAGCTCTGCAGGCAGTTCCTTTGACCTAATGGCTTGGTTTTTGCTCTGATATGCATTTTCAGCTGTGATACCTTATATAGACAGGTGTGTGCCTTTCCAAATCATGTCCAATCAATTGAATATGCCATAGGTGGACTCCAATCAAAGTGTAGAAACATCAAAGATGATCCAGAGAAATGGGATGCATCTGAGCTAAATTTCAAGTGTCAAAACAAAAGGGTCTGAATACTTATGTCAATGTAATATTTCAGTTTTTTTCTTTTTAATACATTTGCAAAGTTATCAAAACATCTGGTTTTTGCTTTGTCATTATGGGGTTTGAAGTGTAGATTGATCTGAAAAAAAAATAAAATAATTATAGCATTTTAGCATAGAGCTGCAACATAACAAAATGTGAAAAAATTAAGGGGTCTGAATACTTTCTGAATGCACTCTAGGATGTATTTTGCATAATAATAGCTATTGATATGTTCTGATTTTAGCTAAGAAATTCATTGTTATGACAAAAACACATATAAATGGGCTATAAAGCAATAATTAAAAATCAGCCAATAAAGGCTTAATAAATACTTTATAATGCCAAACAAGTCCATAACTAGTCATTTACAAGTGTAATTATTCATCATTAATTACTGTCTAATTTCTGATTCCTTCAAGATCATTGTGAATAAATATCACCCAGCACTACTTACAGTCTAATGCAAAAATAAAAATGCAAACTCATACATTTTGAGCTAAATCCACAATAAATGTTTGAAATCAAATGCTCTGTTTGTTAGTCATTATAAAGTAAATCCATAACTGTAGACTGTTGCCTTCCACAGCCATAAGGAATTGCATGAGCAGCTAATAAGATGTAAGTACACCAGACACTATCAGGAGTCTCTTAGTGAAGTGTTGCAAGGTTCCTGATGTGTCTGACTCTAGCTGGCACAGATGCAGAGCTCTACATAAATGGCTTGTCTTGTCTGACTTCCTTACCCACCAAAGTTGAGCAGATTACGGCTGTGTTCACCGCTGCCACCAGGCAAAAGGCATGGGACCATTTCTCAAAAGCTCAACGCAAGAACATAGACATTTGGCGAAAGCAGTGCGAGGTTGGTATTTTTCCTCCCCTCTTGTCATGCTGACTCTACATCAGGAGTCTCAAACTATGAGCCCAAGGGCTAAATTGAGCGCACAAGATTCATACTGCCCTCAAATGTTAAATCTGGCCCGCTAATCAATTTTGACTTTCTGCATTTTGATTTGGCCTTTATGTTATACCTTATGTAATGTTCTTTAAGGGTTGCTTAACAGTAACCTAATATATACAGTGACCCCAAATATTATTTTGACAATTTTGGACACTTAAGTCATCCTTAAAAATGTCTGAATGTCATCACATTAGATGCAAAAACAACACTGAAACTGAGAAAAATGGCTTCAAAATTAATTGGTTTTAGTGTGAATTTTGTTGGAACTGTACATTTCACACTCTGTTTTTTCCATTTGAGCATAAATGAGTCAAACCTGTCTGTCACAGGACAGATCACAGTTTTAGAAACCTGATTTCGGTCATAATCTATTTTGGACTGCATTCTGCCTTTGCCTGTCAGTGTATTTCTTCAAATATATGCCATTTGTTTGTCATTTTCATGCAAAAACATTTATACATTTTAACAGTAGCTTAAGTGTCAAAATACTTTTTGAGACCACAATATAAAAATACACATGTACTGTATGTAAAACACAAAGGTAAATGCGCAGTTATGACCTAGGTGACAACATCAAACAAACTTGCTACTTGCATCCATCTAAAATGTTTGGTTACACGTGCGCTAGTTGTACCCTTATGGTATTTCTGCGCTAATTACTCTATAGTTAAAATTCATGGTTGTAAAAACAGTTCTGTTTTGTTGTAACTGTTTACCACCTAGCTAGTGGCCCCAAGGTAATATAAGTTTGAGACCCCTGCTCTACATGGTACACTGACATGGCAGCTGTTTACATGGTAGTGTATATTGTGACTTTTCATTGTGAAGAGTTGTGGGCCCTCACAAACCAAACATCCCTAATTCCTAGCCTGTGCTCTTTCATGCAGAGCTCTCCTTGAAACTGCCCCCTAGAAAGAGCCTCTGTTGCTGCCATGGCAACCGATGCTGGCAGGATTATAGCAATGCTCATCAGTGATTAGCCTGAATTAATTGTTAATAACTCATCCAATTTGAATTAGGTCTCTGTGAGGAAGGAAAAAGGAGGTGGATGTTAACTTAATAACATGCCCGTACAAATATAGCCATAAAAAATTCCAGAATTCTCTGGAATGCACAGTATTGCATTTCCATATTTATATATGCCCCACATCACCAGTGTGCAAAAGTAATGTTAGTGTAAACAGAATTCTCAGTGAACTTTGCAATATAGAAATCTCAAACTGGTGATAGAATGCAGCTGCAATCTTTCCTGCAGCCATCGTACTTTCTCCACGACTCTTCAGTATAACGTGAGCAATGATGTGAGGACCAAACTTAAAGGAATAGTCCACCCAAAAGTAAAAATCCTGTCATCTTTTATCCCCCTTGTGTCATTTAAAACTTGTATGACTTTTTTATAATTTGGACCCAGTCACCTTTCTCTTTCATAATATAGAAAAGAGCTTTAGAAATTCACTGTTTGTGAAAACAATGTGGAGTTAAAAAGTACATGAGGGAGAGTAAATTACAGCATTTTAATTTTTAGGTGATCTATTCATTTAACCCCAGAAATACAGTGACTATATTGATTCATTTCTGTAAGTCAAGTCTATGAAAGGATTCCATTTCAGTTCACAGACGCCAAGAGGTAAGGCATCACTGCTGTGGAGGAGCAGTGAAAAGCTGCTGGGATGCCACCCCTGTGAAGAGTGTTTTAGTGAATAAAAGCTCCTAAAAAAAAAGTAAAAAAATAAAATAAAAATAACGTGATTATAGATTTAAATAGATGTGTTTTACTATGTTTTTATCCATAATCAAACCCTTACAAAAAATCTAGAGTTCTTGCAAATGATCAGTGATAATCAGTGGTGAATTTGCAACAAGTTTGTGGCAAATTTACCATGAACTTTTGATTTTTGTACAGGGTTCACATGGACCTGGAAAAATTTGTAAAAGTTAAAATTGTGAATTCCAGGCATGGAAAATTAATTGAAATTACTATTGTTAAAGTTTACATGTGTATATATATATATATATATATATATATATATATATATATATATATATATATATATATATATATATATACTGTTTATACAGCTCTGAAAAAAATTAAGAGACCACTGCAAAATTGTCAGTTTCTCTGGATTTACTATTTATAGGTATGTGTTTGAGTAAAATGAACATTTTTGTTTTATTCTATAAAGTACTGACAACATTTCTCCCAAATTCCAAATAAAAATATTATAATTTAGAGCATTTATTTGCAGAAAATGACAACTGATCAAAAAAAAAAAAAGAAAAAAAAAGAGAAATATATATATAGTATATTTAGACCTCGAATAATGCAAAGAAAACAAGTTCATATTCATTTTTAAACAACACAATACTAATGTTTTAACTTAGGAAGAGTTCAGAAATCAGTATTTGGTGGAATAACCCTGACTTTCAATCACAGCTTTCATGCATCTATGGCATGCTCTCTACCAGTCGTTCACATTGCTATTGAGTGATTTTATGCCACTGCTGGCACTAAAATTCAAGCAGCTCGGCTTTGTTTGATGGCTTGTGGCCATCCATCTTCCTCTCACATTCCAGAGGTTTTCAATGGAGTTCAGGTCTGGAGATTGGGCTGGTCATGACAGGGTCTTGATCCGATGGTCCTCCATCCACACCTTGATTGACCCGGCTGTGTGGCATGGAGCATTGTCCTGCTGGAAAAACAATCCTCAGAGTTGGGGAACATTGTCAGAGCAGAAGGAAGCAATTTTTCTTCCAGGATAACCTTGTACATGGCTTGATACATGTGTCCTTCACAAAGACAAATCGGCCCGATTCCAGCCTTGCTGAAGCACCCCCAGTTCATCACCAATTCGTCTTTGTGAAGGACGCATGAATCAAGCCACGTACAAGGTTATCCTGGAAGAAAACTTGCTTCCTTCTGCTCTGAAATCTTTCCCCAACTCTGAGGATTGGTTTTTCCAGCAGGACAATGGCAGGACATTTGTTTTTTTAATTTTACTCAAACACATACCTATAAATAGTAAATCCAGAGAAACTGATCATTTTTCCAGAGCTGTATATTTAGATATACAGTATACTGTACATGATATTTGAATTTTAGTTTGAAAAATATAATTCACAAAGAAATTATTTTAATTTGAGAGGGTTATATGTAAAAACCACATATAAAATCGCTGCTAGAAAAAACACATTTTAATTGGACTTTAGAACCTTATAGTTACTGAAAAATGTCATGACAGCTTCCCCATCTGACAACTAGCCCCAGTCTCCCCTATTTTATTGGCTATAAAGTGTACTTTGTTGTATCACAAAGGACTGGAAATGGAGATTCATTGATTAAAACGTGTGGGGACCCAGTGAATATAATAATGTCATATGAATTGTAAAAATTAGAAAAAATATGATCAATCAGAAACAATCCAGAACACAATTTGTATTTCACTGATACTAGAGCTTTCAAGAAAAAGATAAAAGATTAGTCAACAAAGTGCTAGAACAAAATGTGTTCTCTCACAGATATAGTAAAATTCAAAGTGTTCCCGTTCTCTTGACTGTGGCATTGCTAGGCACACTTACACTACCGGTCAAAATTTTGAAACACTTGACCGAAATGTTTCTCATGATCTTAAAAATCTTTTGATCTGAAGGCGTATGCTTAAATGTTTGAAATTAGTTTTGCAGACAAAAATATAATTGTGCCACCATATTAATTTATTTCATTATAAAACTAAACTTTAATTTAAAAAAAATAACTTTTTGAAATGGATGACTTGGACTAAATAATAAAGAAAAGCAGCCAATAAGTGCCCAACATAGATGGGAACTCCTTCAGTACTGTTTAAAAAGCATCCCAGGGTGATACCTCAAGAAGTTGGTTGAGAAAATGTCAAGAGTACATGTCTGCAAATTCTAGACAAAGAGTGACTACTCTGAAGATGCTAAAATATAACACAGTTTTGATTTATTTTGGATTTATTTAGTCACAACATAATTCCCATAGTTCCATTTATGTTATTCCATAGTTTTGATGACTTTACTATTATTCTAAAATGTGAAAAAAATTATAATAAAGAATGAGTACGTGTTTCAAAACTTTTGACCGGTTGTGTATACAGGTGCATCTCAATAAATTAGAATGTCGTGGAAAAGTTCATTTATTTCAGTAATTCAACTCAAATTGTGAAACTCGTGTATTAAATAAATTCAATGCACACAGACTGAAGTAGTTTAAGTCTTTGGTTCTTTTAATTGTGATGATTTTGGCTCACATTTAACAAAAACCCACCAATTCACTACCTCAAAAAATTAGAATACATCATAAGACCAATAAAAAAAACATTTTTAGTGAATTGTTGGCCTTCTGGAAAGTATGTTCATTTACTGTATATGTACTCAATACTTGGTAGGGGCTCCTTTTGCTTTAATTACTGCCTCAATTCGGCGTGGCATGGAGGTGATCAGTTTGTGGCACTGCTGAGGTGGTATGGAAGCCCAGGTTTCTTTGACAGTGGACTTCAGCTCATCTGCATTTTTTGGTCTCTTGTTTCTCATTTTCCTCTTGACAATACCCCATAGATTCTCTATGGGGTTCAGGTCTGGTGAGTTTGCTGGCCAGTCAAGCACACCAACACCATGGTCATTTAACCAACTTTTGGTGCTTTTGGCAGTGTGGGCAGGTGCCAAATCCTGCTGGAAAATGAAATCAGCATCTTTAAAAAGCTGGTCAGCAGAAGGAAGCATGAAGTGCTCCAAAATTTCTTGGTAAACGGGTGCAGTGACTTTGGTTTTCAAAAAACACAATGGACCTACACCAGCAGATGACATTGCACCCCAAATCATCACAGACTGTGGAAACTTAACACTGGACTTCAAGCAACTTGGGCTATGAGCTTCTCCACCCTTCCTCCAGACTCTAGGACCTTGGTTTCCAAATGAAATACAAAACTTGCTCTCATCTGAAAAGAGGACTTTGGACCACTGGGCAACAGTCCAGTTCTTCTTCTCCTTAGCCCAGGTAAGACGCCTCTGATGTTGTCTGTGGTTCAGGAGTGGCTTAACAAGAAGAATACGACAACTGTAGCCAAATTCCTTGACATGTCTGTGTGTGGTGGCTCTTGATGCCTTGACCCCAGCCTCAGTCCATTCCTTGTGAAGTTCACCCAAATTCTTGAATCAATTTTGCTTGACAATCCTCATAAGGCTGCGGTTCTCTCGGTTGGTTGTGCATCTTTTTCTTCCACACTTTTTCCTTCCACTCAACTTTCTGTTAACATGCTTGGATACAGCACTCTGTGAACAGCCAGCTTCTTTGGCAATGAATGTTTGTGGCTTACCCTCCTTGTGAAGGGTGTCAATGATTGTCTTCTGGACAACTGTCAGAACAGCAGTCTTCCCCATGATTGTGTAGCCTAGTGAACTAAACTGAGAGACCATTTTGAAGGCTCAGGAAACCTTTGCAGGTGTTTTGAGTTGATTAGCTGATTGGCATGTCACCATATTCTAATTTTTTGAGATAGTGAATTGGTGGGTTTTTGTTAAATGTGAGCTAAAATCATCACAATTAAAAGAACCAAAGACTTAAACTACTTCAGTCTGTGTGCAATGAATTTATTTAATACACGAGTTTCACAATTTGAGTTGAATTACTGAAATAAATGAACTTTTCCACGACATTCTAATTTATTGAGATGCACCTGTAGAGTCAGATATGCAAGATTTGACAGTGGTGGTGTTAAATGTCCTTAGTGCTGATCCCTATAATGGCTATCAGGGGATCAGTGGGCTTGGCAGTTTGTGTAATGTGATTTTATGGTTCTTTTTCAGAGCTAGACAAATGAACTTTCACTACTGCACAGCACTGAGAGAGCAGAGCCTTAGTTTTCCCTGGGGGTTGTGTTTTTAAGTTTAAGAATCAATCACCAGGCTCTGTGCCTGCCAAATCACTGCCTGATACATTTCCATGTTAGATTTTAGAAGATAATAAATGTAGAACCTTAGAAAAGCATTCAGTATACTGAATGCATGAATTATGTATTCTACTGCCGTATTACATATGCTACAGGGCCAAAAGTATGTGGACAAATAATTTTTGTAGATCGGGTTGTACCTTTGTTGTTTCAGCATGACAATACCACTGTACACAAAGCGAGGTCCTGTCTGGTGTGGAAGAACTCGAACTGCCTGCACAAAGCCCACATCTGAACTCCACTGAATTTACCTTTGGGATAGATTGAAACATCGACTGTGAGCCAGACCCTGTTGCACAAGTTCCTGACCTCACTGATGCTCTTGTGTCTGAATGGGAGCAAATCCCCACAGCCATGTTCCAACATATATTGGAAAGCCTTCCCAGAAGAGTGGAAGCTCCTTATTAATTCCCAATTAAATGTTCAGCATACATATATGGGTTTGGTGTCTACACACTTTTGGCCATGTAGCATGTTTGAATTTATGACATGGTACAGTATGTGTGATTGTTATGTGTTACTGCCACATGTATACAACAAATAGAGCTATAAAGTTATGTCCTTGAGGAAATGTTAAAATGCAAAATGTAATGTTTAACCATTCAAGGTCTTGGACAGAGGCCATTAATGTGATTTGTGTGTGTTTTGTGTTTAATGTGTGTATTTTTCTCCATTAGGAATTGAGAAATGCTCACAGTGAAGAGATCATGGGAATACGAAGAGAAGAGGAGATGGAGATGTCGGATGAAGATTTGGAGGAAAACCCCTGCAAGAAGATCCGAATGGATGACTCGGGTAGGTTTGTGCTGTGCTCAGCCCATAATTATAAATTTTTTTTAGCAGGCTAATAGTACTTACCATTTAATATTTATGCTTTTGGTAGATGCTTTTTTCTAAAGCAACAAATATTACATTTAAGGTATATATTTGTCAGTCAATGTGCATTCGATTCATGGGAATCGAACCCATGATCCTGGTGTTTCTTGAACCATGCTCTAGCAGTTTGAGCCACAGAGACAACTAGAAAAGAAAACTTGGTCAAAACTTTGAAAGTTGGCTTGACAATGCCTTGCCTGAAAGTTTAGAATAATTTAAAGATTATAGAGGCCTTGTGTAGTTTGAAAACAGTTATGTCTTACTACATGACTACTAAAGTGTTATGAGTGGTTGCTGTTCTAAATGATTGCTAGGGCACTGCTAAGTGGTTGCTAAGGTGTTCCAGGTGGTTGATAAGCCTTTGCTAAGGTATTCCGAGTGACTGCCAGGCAGTTGCTAGGGTGTTGGTAAGTGCTTGCTAAGGTGTTCTGAGTAGTTGCTAGGCTGTTCCTAGGTAGTTGATAGTTGGACAGACAGGTCTAGCTTGAAAAAAAATGTCTGAAAAACATTTTCAGTGGAAGTTTGTTTTTTGGGGATCTATGTGGACTGTCGTCTTCAAAGTCTCTTGGAGGAATTCAAATCTTTGGCATTAGCTTAAGAATAAAAAAACAAAAAAAAACCCTAACCCTATTATGTACAACAACAGTCTTTGGCTTTGTCAAGCCAACATAATAAATCGTTTTACAAACTATTAGTATACTGGCTTGGTCAAGCCAACATAATTTTTCCTTTATTTAATGAAATATACATTTGGTTTAATGTCAAACACAATCACTTGCTATTCTAATCAAATCAGCGCCACCATTACAACATCTTGTATTTATTTCCATATTCTGTTAGGTTTACTGCAAACTAAGTGATCGCATCCTTCATATAACCTTGAGTAAAACATTTGTGCTGAGATATCAACATGAATGATTATACTCTCCTTCCTGTGTGTATCCCACAGCAAATATGATTATGAATGATATTGCTTCAGCAGAGAACAGTGGAAAAAAGTGTCAGGGGAGTCTAAGCTCAGTGATATTTCATGACCTGTCACAGCACTCTAGCTCTGGCTCAATAAAACCAGTATTTTGGATGTCAGGAAGGAATATCTAACAGTTGAGATTCTCTGTTGACACAGCAGAGACTCGGGACAGTGACCAAGTTGTTCAGCAAAACTCACGATCAGTTTCAGCTCTCAGTGCAAACACTTACTTATTGTAAAGCCTGCTAGGATGTCTGCCACATATATGCTGATTCAACCAGGTGGCCTGTTTTTAAAATTTGTCTTATACACCGCATGTTAAAATAAGGAAAATGTCATGTATTGCATGAACTAAGGAGAAAAAGATCATTAAGGACCACTTAAGGTGGTCAAGCTGGTCAACCGGTTTAAGCTATGTTTGGGAACATGGTTAACTCAACCTGGTCTCATAAAATCACGTTACTATACCTACATTTCTGCAAAGTGATTTTTCTGCATGGCTTTCTGTATGCATTGTGGCAGTTTCCTGGTGAAATGAACACTAGAGGTGCTAAAACAATGATTTTATTCCCTTTCACCTAACTCTAACCTATCTCTAAACTAACCCTAACCCTTTGAAAGATTCACTGAGATACAGATACCCATAGTTTACTACACAAAAACAGTCAGCATCCAAAACACACATAAAGGGTTAATAAAATCTCAAATTATCCGGTTTCATAGAATTTGTTATACAGAAACACATTTTTACGGAGGCAGTTACTATTTTGTTTAAGGCACTAAGACCATGGGGTTACTCAAGATTTCTCAGATCCATTAAATCCAGAACAATACCAGAAATCCATGACGGTTCTCCCCGAGTGATGTCCAGATCCCAGAGTGTCATCCCATTAGTGACCACCTGTTCTGAAGGGAGTGAGAGGACACATTTTAAAATTAAAGAATATTTCCAGAAGATACAGCAGACTTACCCCCCTTTACAGCTACTCCAGATTATGTCAGCATACAGGAAAAATAAGTTTAAGACTTATTGTTCTGCTCTAAATTGTTCCAAATTTGCCAATGATTAACAAATTTGCTCTCTTTAAACAGTTAGGGTTTTTAATATCCGATGGGGAAGAAATCTTGATCCCACGTCGCTGTACACATAATGTGGTGTATAAATGTGTACATATTGTAAGAAATATTGGCGATATATATATATTTTTTAAAAGACTAAAACAACATCTATATAATATTTCTAAAGGTCAGACTAATATGATTTTGGTTTCCCATTATAGGGAAGTGGGAGTAGAAAATTAATTTCAGGGTTAGAAGCAAATTTACAATGGACTGTTTCAAAGGAAGAGAATGTCAGAGTGAGAAAAGAGAACCAAGAGCAGAGGAACAGTTCAAAGGATTTAACAATAAATACTCACTTCAACTGTGCTGGCGAAGAATGAGGATCCCGGCACCAGCTGCAGGAAGAAGTTTGTGGATGCGTGCGTGCCTTGGCCACGCAATGGGAAAATCCGTGAATGGTGTGTTCGTAGGCAAGTGCGTGCGTTGTGCGTTGCCTGCGAGACATGAGGGAGAGAAAATAACAAAACACACAGAGCAAACCGACAAACTCACCGGAGCCGTGACAGAGAATGGAAAGGAATTGGATTTACAAATTAAAAACTCTCAATCCGAAGGGTTTCAATGAAAAGAATTAAAGGTTATTTTAAAGGTTGGAATTGGCTATCTGTGACAATAGGCTTTTGATTTCTTGTCCTAAACCAATGGATTTTCAATAAAAGGTTTTCATGGAAGCATTTATGTATGTATTTATTTATTTACTTATATATTTATATAATTGATTCATGCTCCTTTATGAATTATGATATGGGGACCAAAATGAAATAAAGGTTTTATTATTTGTATCATTGTTTATGGTAATTTAATCCTAATAAGGGTAACGTACTGATTAAGATTTGCTTGAGGTTTGTCTACAAAATGATTTTTTTTCTTGTGAATAAAATCACTTTTTCACCAACTATGTGTGGTCTTCTGTGTGGAGAGAAGCAGGTTGGAACCTCAGGTTGGAGTTTTAAGCACTTTTTTATATGGGCACTTGATACTGGCACTTTATACAACATTAGGCACTTAAAACTCATTATGTATTTCAAACTTCAAAATGTAAGTCTGATTTTAACCTCAAAATGAACTTATGATTTAAATAGAGTATATATTTACTCGGACCTACAGTATACTCCCATTTAGACTGACTATTGAATCTTATTTAGTCCTCATTCTAATTTCATTTTTTTATCTAAATTTAAATGGATTTCCATTTGGATGCACTAGTTCCTAAAGGGATTAGTCCTTATTCCAAGTTCAACTCTGACCTTAAATTTAAACCTATTTCAAATCATAAATTTTGAATCGAAATTGAAGATTAACCCTAATTCCAAATCCAAACCTAACCCTAATTGTAACTCATAAGACATAACTTTAACCCTAATTGGGAGGTCCATATTTGTTGGGTGTAGTGTGTTGGAGAACCTCTGGCCCAGGCTATACCATCAGTGGTGAAGGGTTACATACCGAAGGACCACCTAGGTCGTTACGTGAGGTGGACAGGCTGACCGGGGATGTAGGCTTTAAATGGCCTACATTCTCCACCTAACAAAATTTTGCAACATGAACATCTTGAAGATCCAGGTGGGACAATGACTAGAAAAGCCTTCTATGGTGTGGGTGACCAGGGTTCAAACTAGGTAAAATGGGTTTAAGAAATGTCATCTATGTTTTTTTTAATAGAGACTCTTCCTTTTTAAATAATTTTTCATTATTAAAACATTTGAATATAAAAAATATTTTTTAATAAGAAAGTCAAATACAAGGTAAAAGGTCCAAATTTATGAGTATATTGGAACCTTATCATGCTGCCTGTGCAAATGAAAAGATTTTAATCTATTAATATAAATATTCATATGCCTTCACCTAACCTAACCCTAATGACAGATTAACAAGCTCTGTTCCTCAACAATGCTATTTTATGACATCAAAACACTTTTACTATAGCACATTACTTTTAAGACAATACATTTTCACATTTGCATTACATAACCAACTACATTTACAAGCTTATTTAAATGTGATCAAGTTGTGCAGTGGCTGATAGAGTGTTGCGCTTCATGGAGAGCACGCGAGTTTACATGTGAGTCGAAAGTGTCGTTGAAGCACCACAAGATAACATAGTAGCTTTAGTATTGTGTTTTTCATTTCACATTTGCTTTTTATGACACTATTGGTTATGTTAGGAGACAGTTGAACTTGATTTTATGGCCACACAGTGGCCATTTCACCTTGGAATTGCAGAGAGCTGGTCTACTAGTTCTAAGCTGAAAGACCAAGATGGTCTACCAGGTCAACTATGGCCCCTTCAGCAGTATTCCAGCTGATCAACCAGCTTCAGACAGCAAGAAGCCATGTAAAACCATCTATTATGCTGGAATTTATTAAACTGAATTTGAACTAAAACCTTTTGAACCCACTCACATGCAGATCATACTGTACTTGCAAATGGTTACATAGAAAACCCATATTTGTTTTAACGAGAATACTACAGTGAAAGACTGAAAAAGATACATTCTTCCAAACTAATTTCCTGCCTCTGTTTCTCCCTGTCTGAGAGCAGTGCTGTCTGCTCAATCTTGTGCTCTGCGGGAAGAAAATGACAGTCTGCGCTGGCAGCTGGACACCTATAGGAACGAGGTGGAGCTGCTGAAGAAGGAGCAGGGCAAGACCTACCGCACAGAGGAGGACCACACCCAAGAACAACAGTTGCATTTCTTACAGCAGACCATGCAAAACATGCAGCAGGTAATAAACACGGAAGTAGAGCTTTGCTGCTCTAGCCAAATGACTAGGGCCCTTTCCTAAATGCTGCCCTCAGCCTTTGGTGCAGCCCTTAAATCTGCATAGACTATCAGATAGAAGTCTGGGGTTGTAAAAAAGTCTGTAACGGCTTAGCATCATAGCAGCCGTAAAGCTTCTAAATCAATTAAATGACATATGGGGCATCCTACAATCTCATGGGCACAGGAAGGGCCACGAGTCCACATCAAGTGTGTCTTTTGGTTTAGCTGGTTGGCATGGTCCAGTTATAAACTACACGAGTTTGTAGGCAAAACACATCTTTCTCCATTGTCTGCAATACAAAAGTAGCCAAGTATTCAAAAAAATTATTTATTTAGCAAGGAACCTATAAAACACAAATATTTCATTATATGCTAAAAAAAAAAAAAAAAAAAAAAAAAAACTTGAGTGCCATTTTGATTTGCAACTAGTAGCCCCAAATAAACATGCAAAAAAAAAAAAAAAATAGAACAAATAGTTTTCCTAATAATGGATTTATGGATTTTCTGTAAAGCTGCTTTGGAACAATGTGTATTGGAAAAAGCAAAAAAACAAAAACAAAAAAAAAAAAACTATACAAATAAAAATTATTTGACTTGATTTGACTTTTGTGTTAGTGGTTTTTTCCACTTTGGCAACAAAATCTCAATGTTTTCAAGGCAGTGCTGAAGCATCAGAAATTAGAGTAAATAATTATGATTCACTGTATTGGCCAGCATCATCCAATCACTGCCAACCATATTAAAATAAAATTTAGCATAATCAATTTTGAATCTAAGTATTGATTATCATTGTCCCATGTCTGCCAAACATGTTGAGTGGTGCAAACATCATCTGCAGCCTGAAACTGAACTTTTGGTCAGATGAATGCACTTGACTGCAAAGGAAAGCTATAGGATGCTCCCCAGCTCCTTTGTTCCCTATTTAATGAATGACTTAACCTCCAGTGTGCTGTCTGTCTGCACTGGTCTCAGAACCGTTCTAAATGCACCTTATTTTCATCCTGACTCCACATAAAGCCTCTGAAAACAAAAATTTTCAGCTTTTGGATGAACCCATTGATTCTCAATGTGAAAATGCATGGTAAATATAGGATTTCTAAGGGAAAAAAAGACCTATAGTCCTCGAAAGTAGTCAGTGTGTTTAACAGTGTGCCGTTTCGCAATAAATCGCTCACATTTTCAAAATGGCATATCGGATGAAACAAGATACTCTAAAATTTTGACTCAAACAGGTTTCAGTGTAAAAACTTAATGAGGTTTCTTACCAGATGTAGTTATGTTGGCATTTGTCCCAAAGACAAATTCACTGTGATCGGCGCCATATTGTTTTGTCACATGACTCAGTGCATCAAAAGTTTAACCCTTTACTGACAGTCCAGAGTGTCCTGAACTGAGATCAGTAAGTTTAAATGAAATTAAATTATGCATAGCGTATAGCGAAGACAAAATACAATGTCATATATATATATACCTTTATTTTTCCAGGCTTATTCTATTGAAATTAAAACCTCTTTCTGGAGTGATTTTCTCTTTTGAACGAATTTAAAAGACTCGAGTCACAAGTTAATGACATACAAAGAAACATTATCTGGAGTTAATTTACTCCACTAAAGATCAACCTAGCTAAATGTGACATTTATTGTAATAATATGTTTTTGTGTTGTTTGATATAACTTTAATCTATAGAAGTTGCCAAATTATTGATTTTCTATAATAAACCATTATATATATATATATATATATATATATATATATATATATATATATATATATATATAATTGTTAATAAATGGAAAAAAAATAGATTATTGGAATGGTTCTTTAAACAAATTCAGTTATTTTTTTTATAAAGTTAAAAGTGTGTTTATTATATAAAATGACAATGTTCTGAATGAATATTAGCTGGTTTTCTTGAATGATGTAAACACAGTAAAAAAACAACAAAATAAAAAATAAAAAACACTATCTATGCTAAAGAGTGAAATACATTTAAATCTGTACATCTAATAGTGTCAATGTGGGCTGAGCCCCCCCTAAGATTGAAATCCTAGAATCACCCCTGGCGCCAACAACAGACGTGCATCTGAGAAGTCTTAGCGCAATTACCTATTTCTCACGAAAATAGCAAATTGTGTTTTGTACCACTTCATTAACATACAATACACGTACAGTTTGTGTGCATACACCCACAGATAGCGCAAACGCTCCCACCTGCAACCACTTGCAAATTGCACTTAGAATTAGTGCTCACACAAAAATTTAATAAGACATAGCACACAGTTGTTGCTCGTAGCGCTGCGCCTGGCATGGTCACAAAAATAGAGCCCAGTGTCTTAAATAGCATCTTGAATCACACACATTCAAACAAACATGATAGATCAGTTCTGCGTAAGTGTTCAGTATGCTCACACGTCAGCACTCCATCTGCAGTGTGAACACACACACATACACCTACAATAATTAGCTGTCATATCAGCTTAAATGATGATTGGATTTGTCAGTGTTCTTCTTGACGCATACTTTAATGGTGCAGCACTGTAATAGTAGAGGCACTGGTCTCTCTCTCTCTCTGTGTATCTCTCTCATTCTCATTTTACGTTGTGCAGTCGTGCAGGCTTGTACATACAGGATCAATACTGATGTAAGAAATGTGTGTCCTTTTTGTGGAAAGAGAAATATGACAAATGAAAATGGTTCGAGAACCTTTTCAAGACACTAACTTTAAGTGTTAGTTTGTCTTGGAGAATGCAAATTTAAGAAAAATGGCAGGATAGATTAGGTGCTTTATAAGCTTCTTAGCATCTGCATCCCATTTTACTTACACATTACCATATACTGTATTTCTGAGTGAAACAGGACTTTGAAGCAGACAAAATGTAGGTTAGGAATTGATTTTAAATCCATCCAACCTCAAAGGATATAAAAAGTAGAAGTTGATTCCTCATGATGAGACCCATTAGCTAATAAACAGACATGCAATGACTGATTTAAGTCAAACCCTCTCGTTCTTATCCTCTGCCTGTTTTTTATTTTTCACAAAGTGGTCTTGTATGCTGTTCAATAATGTTTATGTGGTGTTTGTCTATGGGGGTGGCACACAGCTCCACACACAGCTCACTGTTGAAGCCATCTGTTTTGTGTTTGCTCAAGATGCTGTTTGTCTCCACAGCAACTGCTTCGGCTGCAGGAGGAGCTGAAGGGGAAAGAGCTGGAACTGGAGCAGGCCAGAGATGAGCAGCGCTTCCTGGAGGGAGAGGTCCTCAGCCTCAAGGAAAAGGTTACACGGATTTCTTGGCAATATTGCTGAATAATGTGAATATTCATATGCAAAATAGTGATATTTGAGTGTATACACAGTGATGGTGGGGAAGCTAATTTGAAACTGTGGCTTGTCAAGCTACAAGTTATTCATTATTTACAGTAGTTAAACTAGAGTCAAGCTACCCTTTCAAAAGCAGTTACAGTAGCTACACTACTGTTAGCTAGCTGTTAACTACTGTATATTGAAGATATGTTTTGGGGAGGGGCATCAATTTATTTGTAACTATCAGATGGTATAATGTAATGCAATCAGAGCAGTACTTATATTCAATAATTCATATAATAAATATTTTTCTACAATAAAAAATATTGAATCTAGGTTTTTACTAAACTGGGCATTTTATTATTTATTTAATACAAAAATGATTGTGTTTTATAATATTCAAAATTTAAATAAAAAAGAACGATATAGTATAAGCACTATAAAGTATAAGCAAGTAGTTGTGTATGACTGGATCTATTTCTCAGCAGAAATGCTGAATGACACAAGCAGTTACAGCCCTCTTTTATTATACATTTATTAATCTTTAAAATCTGATTGGGTAACACTTTACAATAAGGTTGTACAGTATTTGTTAACATTATGCATTAGGTATGATGAACTTACAATGAACAGTATGTATTAATCTTGGTTATTGTTAATTTATGAAAATACAATTGTTCGTTGTTAGTTCATGTTCGTACACAATGCATTTACTAATGTTGACATATACAACTTTTACTTTGTATATAAATACAAATTATTTATATGAATTTGATGTTATTTTTTATACTTATTTAATTAAAAAAAATGCATTAGTATATGTTGAAAAAGTAACATTAACCAAGATTTGAGGAATGCTGTAAAAGTAAATTTCATTGTTTGTTCATGTTAATTAATGTAGTTAGTTATGTTAATGAATAGAAAAAAGATCAAAATTGTTCTGTTGTTGTTAATAATAAACAAAAATAGATGTCTGGTCATTTTAAATTTAGACCTATAATTTTTTTTTTTAAATATGGCTCGTTAATATATTGTTAAATACTAAAATTACATATTTTATCAGTATAAAAAAAAAATTTAATAAAAAAAAAAAAAAAGTTAATAGAGGTATTAGCTTTGGTATAAATATCTGTGATACTGGCCTTGTCTCAGATCAGAAAAATATTGCCCATCCCTATCACATACTGTAACTGAGTAGAAAATAGCAACAGCAACATCTACTATTACATATAATATGTCATATTATATTATTATTATTTATAATACATTTTATATTTCGGTTTGTATATCACAAAAAATCAAACCAAAAAAAAAAAAAAAAAAAAAAAGACAAATCCATCTATCTAGGGAATCAATTTAGTGAATTGTTTTTTGAACCGTCTCATTAAAATGAACTATCTGAATGAATGTTTCACTAAATCAGGCTTCCCAATGCTTCATATGAGGGAGGGAGAGTGAAAATTCTAGATGAGCACCTCTGATTAGTTAGTTTGACTGTAAAGATGCACATGCAATACAATTTGACAGAAAATAGTGATGAAGCATTTGGTCACCGCTATTCATTGTTACTTGTACTTAGTTACTCCCTAATACTTGTGGAGTAGTTTGAAGAGGGGCAGAAGCCTTATGTTAGCCTTTAAGAGAATTGTTCCCTTGAAATGTACTGACTTTTGGCAGTCCCTGTCTCCTCATGTGTGACAGTTGGGGAAGCTCTGCAGCCTGAGGTCACTTACTGTCCTCACTCCCCCTGTGCATGCAGCGAAAAACACAACTCAACATGGCAGCGAGAGGACACACACACACACACACACACACACACACAAACCCCCGCAAACAGAGACACATAAACACCAGCACACCTAAAGAGACAGGGCAATTTTATTCTTAAAAAAAAAAAAAAAAAAAGAAAATTGAATGAAAATGAAAACTGAATATGCTTTGTTGCACTGTAGGAGGAGTACAAGGCTGTACAAGGACTACAGCTCTTTTAGGACTATAGTTATTTTACTGTACATACAAAAGAGTCTATAGATGAAAAGTTTGCAACACAACACTTGTACATGCAGACAACATGTATTCCTAAACAGTCCATTTATTCAGAGTTCTATTAGACCATAGTCAGGGTAGACACTGTATTTAATTTGATGTGAATGAAAACAAGGCTATGAGGGATGAAAATAGAGTCCATTTAATAGGTTTTGCTGGGTGTCCATCATTCAGCTGACAAAACATTAAAAATAACTTCCTCTTTTTAAAAGATTTCCAGTGAAAACTCTTGAAAACATGGGTTGGGAAAATTAGACCTAATAGACCTAAGATCTTAAAGGACTAGTTCACCAAAAAAAAAATAAAAAAAAAAAATAAATAAATAAATGGTATTATTTACTCACCCTCATGTCATTCCACACACATATGCTGTTAATTTTTCAGTGGACCACCAAAGGAGAATTTTTTTAAGTAGCTCTTTTACATACAATGACAGTTCGGTACAGTTTGCGTGTGAACATGAATGAGATTTAGCCGCTTCGATGTAAGGGAAGATTATCAGTCAATAACAATTAACATTTCGGTCTGTTCCTCACACAAAGTTATTATGTGGCTTCAGAAGACGTGGAATATAGTGCATGAGTCCCATGGACTATCTTTATGGTGTTTTTTAGGTGTTATTTATCCCTTTTGGAGCTTGACAGCCCATCATCACAATGAAATGTCAAGATGTGCAAAAGAGCTGCATAAGGAGTCCTCTGTTTGCTGAACAGTGCAACACGAAACCTTATCATTTGTGCCAGTACAGTGGTTTGCCCAAGCACAGGGAATAATGACCAGCCTTGTTTACTCCATTCCCCTAACAGCAGACATTGGTTTGCATGAATGTTATTTGACTGAGATAATAGGAATGTCAATAGTCATGGTGGTCCTGTGGAGCCCACATCATATTATGTTCCCAACTAAACAGCTAGCAGATGAATAAAGTGTGCATTTTTAGAGTCAGAGGGGGCCTCTTTCTATATATCATAAATATGAAACCACAGTGACCTTCTAGAGACCCCCTGAGTGTAATGTATGGAAACAAATCTCAAAATGCACCATGGTTGTCTGTAACCCAATTTTTCACGAACATCTATAAAAAAATTTAGTTTTTTACTCGGTACTCTAAGTGCAAGGTGAACTCAAGGCCAGACAGAGTTTTCCTAGAGGTAACAGTGGCTACTCAGTTGTACTAAAGTTAAAACTAGACTGCAACTATTGATTTTAAACTAACTGAAATAAAAAAAATTTTTAACAAAATTGTTGTTTTCGAAGCTGTAGTCACTTAAATCTACTGCAAGCGAGCCGTGCGATTCGAAACTTGATTTGGATGTAAATAACTTTTTCTTTTTAATAAATGCTCTGTTGATTCCTCAAGTTATGTCTTAACAATAATTACTAAAACTAAAGCTAATATATATATAAAAAAACATTGCTGAATCTAAATAAAACTTCATTTAAATTTTAAGTCAACATAAATGTTCTTTCTTGGCAGCTTTTGAACAACATCGAGACAGTAGATTTGACAAACCACAGCCCTGACAGCCATGAAAAGGTAAGTCTCATTGACGTTGAGTTATGCCTAGTGAGTTACGCCCAGTGTCCATCAAGTACATGATGGGGGGGTCTGGCAAGCGCGAGGTGATCGTCTGTGTTCAGCGACTGCAACCGGGGCAGGCGGTAAGGAAGTCAGTGGAGTGTCTGGTGCCCCCCTAGGGTAAGATGGTGTCCCCCTAGGGTAAGATGGTGTCCTCCTAGGGAGTTTGTGCCCTACGCAGACTGCGTAATATGCGTATAGGGAGCAGCGGTACTGGTTTTAGCCTACTGATCTGTATGTTCAAGAGAGAGTATGGCCTTCTCTCTGATTTTCTGCATGGGGATAAAGACTCCCAGTGGGTAAAAGACAGAACTGCTCAGAACCAGTGTTAATCTAAAGCAGAGAGCACCCCCCCCACCACCCCCCCATCTAATAAATGAACTTTTATCTTCATTTCGCAGAATGCTCGAATTTACCCCAAAGTTTGATGCTTATTTTTATAAAGTTTATAAAGTGCTGTATGGCAAATTCCAATTCCAATTGAACATCCTGTGGCTGATCCAATTAAAATTCCTACTATGCTGAATTTTGCAAACCATAAGACCCACCTGCCCCACCTCTCTGGAGCAGAGAATAGCATGGAAGTGCTCTATAATCCCTCTGGAGTAGTGAAATGCACTTTCTACACGCCAATGCAGCAACACATTTTCTCTGAGGATCAGCATGTGAAGTTTTTTTTAATAGAATCGCTGAACTGGAATTCTGCATAGGTCATATATGGCTTTAGACCCATTGCTATATGCACTACTGCATCCATTTGAGGTTGTCTACAAGGGTATCTGAGAATGCACAAAGAGTAAGCAAGGACGTTTGAAATGAAGCATGCTTTGATTCAGCCACTATGCTGAATGGGCTGCCATCTTGAGCAGTGTCTTAGATGGAGAGGCTGTTAAATGTCAATAAGCATTGATTCCTCTGAACACACCAGACAGCGGTGAATTTTGAGTAAAGATTAGCATCATGACCTACTCAAAGATCAGTTTGCATGATCTCATCACTCATTTATCTTCATTGTGATGATTACAGTGCATGGCACTTTCCATGAAAATAGCCATAAATCCTTTGTTTTTGTTATAAGATCTATTAGATATGTTATATAAACTCTTATCTAACATAAAATTAACATAGCATGAAAAGCTAGCTCAGCCCTTGTTAATCCTTGTGTATTTAAAGCCCTCTTTTTCTCCTTGTCATTGTTGAATATTGTTAATGCGTATATGCTGTTTTCTAGTGATAGTCTAAGTCATAGTCTAGTCTAGGTTTTGTTTTGTATTTTTGTTGTTGTACTTCAACATCTTTGGTCACTTTGTTTATATTAAACTGCTCTTATGTTCACACCATTGTCTTCGTCAACTACTACTGCCTGCCTCCGGGTTACAGATTACTCAACCACCAAAAATTATCCCAGCAGTAAAACTGATGCGTTTGCATCAGGGGAACCAACCCATTGAGGATTTTGTGGAGAAGTTATTGTGAACTATGTGTCCAGGTGGCGTTCCAAGACGTCTCCTTGAAGCTGTTTTATCATGCGGGATTATATGAGCCTGACTCCTTGATGCCACCATGGAGAATAGATTGGTCTCTCTCCAAGATTTCATTGACTTTGCCCTGCTATGTTTTTGTTCACTTTATATTAAACTGCACTTGGGTTGACAACATCTTCGTCAGCTGCCTCCGTGTTACACTGTATGCCCAAATTTTGGTAATTGTTGCAAAAATTGCAAACCTCATAGAAAATAAAACAGCTCATATAATATTTCACTTGACCTCCTAAGTTGGACTATCATTTTCTGAAGGTTAAGCAACTTTTTAAAATGTGCTTTCACAATTATTTTTTTTTTCACTATTTTGTTCCATATAACTGCTGCATTCTGATGTTGTGTTTTCTATTTTTATGCATGTGGACAGGGAGTCAATGGCACCTCAGCACTCTACCTCCATCGAGAGAAGAATAACGAGGCGGTCATTCAGGGTCCTTTGAGATCAGAGAAAGAGGCGCTCTTGCTCGGTAATTATTCCAACTCTACTTGATCTATAAAACATTTTGAGCTGTGTGCTGAGGGGTTTGAATAGCAGATGGGCTTGGAGGATTGAGTTCTTGCTTTAAAGCACAGGAGGGCAAGTAGGTGCAGGATCAGCCAAGCAGTTGAATACAAAGCTGTCCAGGCCATGTTTGAACCGGTACAATAACAATGGAAAAGGCAGACACTGCTACAGCTGTGTCGTGGGGAGGAAGTCAACACCTCTGCCTTTCTGTCATGTTTTTGGATGATGATCTGTAGGAAAGGACTCGGGGTAGCTGTTCTCTTTGACAGGTGCTTCATTGGCTCTAACCCAGAAAAGACCACACAGCCTTCACTCTAATGGCTGCACAACACTGATGTTTACAGAGAGGGCACACACTGTTGTGTTATAAGTTTACATACCTGTGCAGAATCTATAAGATGTTTTGCCTTAAAAAAAAATGAGAGAATCTTTTTTTTTTTTTTATATTGGCACAGGCTATATGCACTAAGTACAAATACAGTAGCAGTACTAGCCAAAAGCATCATGTTTGCACTATGTGCAAATAAGTATTAGATTATATTTACACCCTGGTGCAAATACTGATTTTCTAATTAAAAATGTGTGAAAATTCAGCTGTTATTTTTACTGTATGTAAATATTTCCAAAAGCTTTATCAGGGCAGTACTTCTGGTTTTTATAAATAAATAAATAATAAAAATAATAATAAAAAAAATAAAAATAAATAAATAAATGAAATGCAGTTTTTATGATCTCTCTTGTGTTTTTTTTTTTTAATTTTTTTTTTTATTTTTTTTATGGGAAATTCTGCAAGGGACATTATGTTAAGCTGTACTACTACTACAAAAAAATAAAATAAAATAATAATTTAGTGTTCAGGTCAAGTCTCGAGCTCAGGCCCTCCATTATGGACAGTGAGCTAAATCAGTTTTCCTTCACCTCTATTAAAAAATGACTGTACATTTCCATGCAAATTACTGAACCAAATATTTATTTCATTACAAAAAAAGAACTAGTAATATTACGGAGGGGGCACAGATACTTATGTGACTTCTGTTGATTGATGACTCATGTGAATCAGTGAATGTATTTTTTGAACCAGTTCATTGAAATGAACAAACTGAATGAATTGATTTGCTACGATAAAACGTCTGAACGAAATGATTCACTGAAATGAAATGAGTCATTAGACCTCTCAATGCAACTTGAGAAAAGAATACATTCTTGGAGAATGTGTTTGCTTGCGCTGTTGTCAGTCTGACACTGATATAGCAGTGTTTTGTTACAATCCACTGCTACTTGTTGGGGAAGAAGTAGCTCATTACTGGGAATGCTTCATTATTTTGAAAACAGCTGAGCTACTCTCATTCTACTGAAATGTTAGTTGCAATGATATATTTAGTGAGTTATTCCCCAACACTACATTGGTGCAGTACGACACATCGGACAGACTCAGAGGCTCTCAACCAGAACAGCAGAAAAGCCAAACTCATTTGAGCAGAACGAAGTGAATGGACAGTCTGTAGAACACATTAAGTCTCCAGACTCTCAGCTCCCTGTAGTAGACCGTTTGATCTGAAGAGGAAGTAAAATTTAGTTGTTTAGATTAGCTTGCCTTGTAACATAATTTCTTGTAAGCTTCCAGTTATTGTTTGTCTTTTTTTACGCCATTGAAACAGTTACTGTTTAGTTAGATTACTTGTCCGATTATTTGAAAACAGAGATTTGTTTATCTCAGTAAGAGAGATCCACTAAAGCAGAACAGAGGTAAGAATAGTACACTATTTTTTTAATCAGTACTTTTGTCTTGTTTTCCAGTAAAAATATCTACACATCGGTAAAACACAGCAAATTTACCTGAGAAGCAAAATTGTGTAAGGTGAAAAGACTTGTTTTCAGGGAACATATATTTTAAGTTTAAACACAAAAATCAAGTTTTATCTTATTTTAGACGAACCTCACAAAATTGTTAGATTTATGCTTAAAAGTAAGAAAAATAAACTTAATTTCTCTGAAAACAATTCTTATAGTGCACAATTTTGCCTCTCGAATAAATGTATCTTTTAACTGGAAAGCAAGTCTGATTAAGAAAATTATTTTTGCAGTGACGTCCCAGCTATTACATTTGGAAATCAGAACGGATATCTTGAAAACTCCCCTTCCCTCACCAAGTGTGGGTTTGAGAAAGTAGGTCTTGCAAAGGGAATTGAATTAGGCTTCTTCATAATTGGCAGTGTTACGGCCTATAAATCAAGAAAATAAATACTGGCCTAGAACCTAGAAGGCAAGGCACTATATATTCTGTCTCTGCATCAGTGCTTTACCTTTGCAGGACCTCTCCAGGGGTAATCGGCTTAAGAGGGGGAGGGATGCTGCTTCTGCTCCAAGCGACATACAGTACTGTGCAAAAGTCTTAGGCACATAAGATGCTTCACATAAACATTTGTCTTAAGATGGTTATTTATATTTACAGCTTTAGTGTGTCAATGGGAAATATACATTTTAGACTCCCAAACATTTCTTTTGCAAACAGAATAGAATAGAAGAACAGGGAGCTCTGCAACAGATGGCATGGTCCCCACAGAGCCCCCACTGAATATATTGAGTCAGTCTGGGATTACAAGAAGAGACAGAAGCAATTGAGACAGCCTAAATAGATAGAAGAACTGTGGTGAATTCTCCAAGAAGCTTGGAACATCCTATCTGTTAACAACCAAGAAAAACTGTGTCCAGGCGTACCAATGAGAATTGGTGCTATTTTGAAGGCAAAGTTGGTCACACCAAATATTGATTTAGCTTTTTTTATGTTTACTGGACTTTGTATGACATTAATTGATAAATGAAAACTATTTATGGCATTATTTTTGAAGACATCCTCACTATGCAACATTTTTCCCAAGTGCCTAAAACTTTTGCACAGTACTGTATTTATGACTGTGCAGGCTGCATCTCTTGCCTTGCTTACTATTCAGTGGCAAATGTGGGCACATACTGTATGTTCAGTCACAAGCCTGTTCTATTGTCTGTCTCTCTACATAGGAATTATATCCACCTTCCTCCATGTGCATCCATTTGGAGCCAACATTGAATATCTGTGGTCCTACATCCAGAGACTTGATACAAAGGTGATTGTTTGTGTTAATTGTGGCAATTTACATTCAGAATTAACAAAATCTTGGACTTGGAATAATTGTCATATGTTTTTCATGCACAATTAGAATGTAGAAAAATCTCTCATTAGCTGGGTTTCCATGCATGTTTTCACGAACTGTAAATGTGCATTATCTTGAGGGAGCCCACCTTTTTGTTATGGAGCAGCTGAATGAACTCTTTGCTTTGGGGAAAGTTGTATTTGCTGTAAAAAAGCAATTGCATATAATGATATTAAATGCTGCCAGGAGACGTCGCAGAATAAATGAAATAGCTCACATAATGAGGGCTCAGATGGCTAGCGCTCAAAAGAGTTCTGGTGGATTGTGAGGAACCAAACGACGATCTGTGGGTGATGCACTTTTGACTAACCAGGGCTACGTTTGAAGAATTGTGTGCCATGTTCGGCCTTTTGTTGAGCCAGTCACGTCAAGCTCTCGCACACCTATAGCCTACCATCCAATGAGTGCATTGCCATCACACTTTACAAATGGTCATGACACATCATCGTTCATGCAAATAAGCCATTTCCATCACTTTCATGCACATTTTAACTAATGCAAAACTCTAGAAAATCCACCTCCACTTAGTGCATTAAATTGTATGCGTATTTTGAGAGTTTATTTGCATATCAAGTGTTTCCATTCAGGATTTCTTATGCACATTTTTAAAATGCAAAAAATGTTTTGGATGGAAACGCAGCTTTTGACTCTTCTGGAACCCATGGTGGGGAAAAAAAAGAAAATGTGACTATCTGCACCCAGGTTTAAACCATGTTGGCCACATAGCATAGCTATTTGCACCCCAATAGTGTAGAACAAAGCTACGACATAATGAAAATATATACAGTACATAAGTATATACTGTTCAATAGTATGTGTTATTTACACAAGGTTGCCAAAAATATTGGTGTTTGTAGCTTATAGTTAACGTTTCTAGCTTTGAAGTCATCTATATGCTAGTGTGCTCTTAAGTTGACACAATTTACTTTTTAAATTTATAGTGTTTCTCTTCTAGCAAAAAATAATTGTTTACTTGTATGCATGGGAAAATTGTAATTTTTATCCAATAAAATGCTCTCTAAAATAAATAGGTTACCTCCCTTGAAATTATAAATAGTGTCTTGAATTAATTAACTTTGGAAATATCTTGTTTGCTGTCACATGATTTGAGTTTTCAAGTTTGATTTTGCTGCACTGCACTGTAAACAAATGGTCATCCTTCCTGTTTCAATAGAAAACACATCAGCATAGGTTAGGAAAACTTTGCTTGTCAAGCCATTTCATGGGGACTTTAATATCAGATTAGTAAGATACAGTTTGAAGAAATGTTTAAGAGACAATAACTTCAACGTTCACATTTTTTCCTTATCTTTTCCTAATCTAAACATTCATCTACTTGAAATAAGAGTAGAGGAAACAAGCAGTTTTCCCCTCGAGCGTTTCGTTGCTTAAATATGGGACGTCCCGGCTTTAACCCAGCACAGTTGGCAACCCTACCTCAAGTCCCTTGTTATGTAACTGCTAAATCAGCTTAAACCAGCTAAGACCAGCAAACCAGCAAAGGCTAGTTTGGGATGGTTATCTTACAGATGGTAAGCTTGTCTGTGTTCCTTCCTTCAGATTTCTGCTAGTGAACTAGAGAGACTAATGGTTCGGCTGCCCAACATGTTCAAGCAGGAGTTCAGCGGCGTTGGTGCAACATTGGAGAAACGCTGGAAATTCTGTGGTTTTCAGGCTCTCAAGTTGGCGTGACTCACAGAGCCGCATCCACTGACACCGAGAACCTTTAGAGGACAGATCCAGAGTCAGTAAGATGAGCTTGAGTCTCATAGATGCAAAGAACCGGGTCTACACCCTGCACTGCTCTCAGATCAAATGCTCTGCCAGTCTCGATTACAGACTATGACGATGACACAGGAGAAATACTCTACACGCAATGCCGCATCAGATGTATTTACTTGAAAAAGCTCTTTCCAGACTTTTGTGCCGATTGCATAACTTGTCTGTCAGCAGCGTCCCTGAAGACTGGGGAGATATCCAGGAATACAAGTGCTACTCAGTTAAAAATAACAGAATGTTGAATATGGCACACAGATGTGTGATAGTGGCCCCTTTGTGCCCACCAAAACCAATGTGTGTGAAGATGAGTTCTGTTCTGAAAATTTTTTTAATACATGGCCAAAGTGCTGGAGCTGATAGACAACAGTTGCACAGCTGATGCTCTTAGGACATTTGGCTGTGAATCAGGCTGTCCATGTTGTGTAGACAATGTATGTAATGTGCTCTTTGTGTCTTGATGCACTGTTAACAATCTGCATATGTAAATTATGATTTTCTAAAAAATCAATTAAAGACTTTTTTTTTTTGCTGTTGTATTTTGAGAAATCAATGTCCTTCCCAGCCAGAGTTCTGCATTCAGAATTAAATTAAGAATGCCTTTTTATATTCCGAAATGGAATTTGAATTTAAGGAAGTAGAAATTACAAAGATTTGATGAAATTCAAAGATTTTTGTCAGTATGTATTACCCTGAACATTTATCATACACAAAACAAATCCAAAAGCATTCAAAGATATTAATAATCAATGTTTGAAATGACACCCATAGAACATGCTAACCCTTTCATACATAACGTCTCACATATGTGACGGTTAATAACTGGGCCCCACAGAGTAGCGTCACACATGTGTTTCAAGATTCAAATCAGCTTTCGCGCCAACACAGGCTGTGATGGTCAAGCATCAGTGACATATATTTGCTCAATCAGTTACTCATACAGCAGACATAACCCATTTGTTCACGTTTACTATATTATATCAAATATATTTTTTATGACGAAATCAAAAATGTAAAACAAAATGTAAAAAAAATAAATAAATACTCATCTACACTCTGCCCCCCTCTACCGGCTGTGCAGTGTCATGTGCAAAAATAACTCACTCCAGGGGGCACTGCAGGGGAATTTAGACCCTACTCATGGAAAGGTTAACAAATACAGTATACATGTGTATACTGTATATATGTATGTATGTATGTATAGATAGATAGACAGACAGATGGATGATGTTAGATAGATAGATAGATAGATAGATAGATAGATAGATAGATAGATAGATATGAGACCACCTACCTTAATTATATTGTTGGATTGAATAAAGAATAATGGTAATGACTCATGTGGACAGTCATTTTCAATAATTCAACAGTCCAGAGTCAGTTCTTCTGCTTATACTACAGTATGTAAAGCACCACATGTAAATTATTTGTGGTGGCATTGTTCAGGTTTCCATCCCCAAAATGCTCATGTACCCAAGATGCCATTATTAGTTCAGTCATACGATATGTGTGAGTTAGTCACATTAGTACATATTATTTTTATTTTCAGCAGCTTTCGCAAACCTGCTTTGTTTTTTAGCTGTTGTATACTGTTTGGCTCTTTGAAGACCTGTTAAATTTGAAACTTCATAACAATGTGTAATTAATTATGTGATCAGCCTGGAAATACCTCAATGCCATGTAGTCATTGAAAGTAATCAACATGTTGGAATGTTTGCAAACCAATCAGAATCAAGAATTCAACAATACTTTTAGTAGGTAATTTAACAATAGAGAGCAACAGTGCTTGCCCACTTTTTCAACTGTATTTTTCCCATTCATTGTTTAAAGGGATTTCATAAAAGCCTTCATAAAAAGTTCTAAGCCACGAACCAAACCAACTAGCTCTGAGGTAAATCAAAGCTGCAAAAAAATAAAAAAAAAATAAAAATAAAAAAAAAAAAACACATTTTTAAATGTTATATTTCAAAATCAGATAAAAAAAACTAAGGTACAAAAGTACAGTGTACTTCACATCAGGGAATGAACTACAAACCCATGAAGCATTTCAAATTATATAATTGAATTAAAACCGATGGAAAATGTGGATTTAAATGTGGAAAACTATGGATTTAAAGTTGTTAATTTTATGTGTAGAAACAATATATTTTAAGTTTATCGTAACACTTTATAATAAGTTTGTATTTGTTAACATTAGTTAGCGTAATTTATTAAAATGAACTAAAAATGAACAATACATCCACAGCACTTATTAGTGCTGGTTAATGTTAATTTCATCATATACTAAAAGATTATTTTAAACTAAACATAGTATACATTAGCATTAATAAGTGGGGGCCTTGGTAGCTCAGCAAGTAAAGACACTGACTACCACACCTGGAGTTGCAAGTTCAAATCCAGGGCATGCTGAGTGACTCCAGTCAGGCTTCCTAAGCAACCAATTGGCCAGGTTGCTAGGGTGGGTAGTCATGTTGGGTCCAAAAAAACAAAAACATTAGTAAGTGCCACATGAACTAAAAATATAAACATTTTATTTTCATAAATTAACATTAACCAAGATTAATAAATGCAGTAAAAATTGTTAATTGTTAATTTATAAACTGAAACTCTATATGGCACGAGTCCAATTGCTTGCAGTGTGTAATTTGATAGTTCCTTTGACATGTAATCAGATATCCAATCAACTTGTGTATTCTCTCTTTGTCTAACATTTAAATTGCTCAGTTTGCCAGATAAGCCAGTTTCACTGCAACGCACCAAAATAAAAAAAAAATTTCTCTGAAAATTCTGTTTGCTCAATTGGTTGCTGGGCTTTTCTTCTATTAACTTGTACGGTAAAATCTGCTTTTGGCCATGACACATAGACGTGTGTCTTTACCAAGGTAAGCTTTAGCCAAATCTGGCCTGGCACACATCGATATCTTAGGTCATTCGTTTAAATAAATCCACACATAGCTAGTCTAAGTCATTAGTTAAATAAACGCTGGCTTTCCTGGTCCAGATACACATTATTATTCAGGTCACTAGTTGTTTAAGCCATTTGGCCAAACTGGCTCAGGCACAATGTGGTGATGTGGGCATGACCGAACGACATGTGTGGAGAGCGAGGCCGGGAGAGGAAGAGTGGTAAGGATTGACATCTGTAGGAAATTATCACTGCCGCGGGTGTGGCCGTGAAGTCTGGGCCGGTCTGCTGGAGCTTCGGGGAGCCTGGGCACTTCCAGGACCGATGACCCGCGATGGAGGAGGAGATATTGGTCTGGATTCCGATGCACCAGAGGCCACCCCCGATCGAGCAGAAGCGTACCGTATACCTGTGAGTATTAAGGGGTGTACATACAAAGCCTTGGTGGATTTAGGTTGTAATCAAACCTCCATTCACCAAAGCCTGGTTCAATCCGAGGCTTTGGATACAGGCCAGCGGGTGAAGGTAAGGTGTGTGCATGGGGATATTCAAAATTACCCTGTAGTGACAGTCATTATTCAAATTCAGGGACAAAAGTATAGTGTCAAGGCTGAGGTTAGTCCCCACCTCTCCTATCCACAAATTTTGGGTATGAATTGGCCGGAATTTACTACTTTATTAAACGTTATTAATTTATTTTATGTGTGGATGGGTCTTGCAACAAAGTGTATCGGTGTGGTGTGTGATTCGCTGCCTGGGGAGGCAGTGCCAGGGCCATCTACGTCAGCTCCCCATCAGGAGGACGTAAGGGAGGGGGAAGTCTCGGCTTCCCCAGCCCCTAGAGGATTCGCTGCAGGGGCTTTCCCTCTGGATCAGATGCGAGACGAGACCCTTAGGCACAAATTTGACTAAGTGAAAGTGATTGATGGTCAACGCCTCCAGCCAGACATTGCACTCGCATATCTGTATTTTTCAATTATCAAGGATTGGTTGTATCGAGTTATGCAGGACACTCAGACAAAGGAGGATACAACACAATTGTTAATACCACAGAGCCGTTGGGAAATGTTATTCCAGGCGGCTCATTATAATCCGATGGCAGGTCACTTAGTGCAGGAAAAAACACTGAACCACCTAATGGCCCATTTCTACTGGCCGGGCATTCGCAGGGATGTTCGTAGGTGGTGCGTGGTAATTCTGTGAATGTCAGCATGTGAATCTTCTGGCCACCACAAGAGCACCAATGTGCCTCCTTCCATTGATCAAGGTCCCCTTCGAAATTATTGGTATCGACCTCGTCAGGCCATTAGAACAGACGGCATGTGGGCATCGTTAGTTCTAGTGGACTACACAACATGATATCCGGAAGCAGTGCCTCTACGCAACATTTCAGCACAAAGTGTTGTGGAGGCACTCTTCAGAATTATCTCCCGAGTGGGGATTCCGAAATAAATACTCACTGATCAGGACACTACGTTTATGTCACATGCACTACGCGAACAGTACAAATTATTGGGGATTAAATCAATTTGCACCAGTGTTTGCCACCCCCAAACGGATGGCTTGGACGAACAATTTAATCAGACCCTAAAGAATATGATTCATAAGTTTGTGCACACACTCGAAATTGGGACAAGTGGCTCAAGCCCCTATTATTTGCAGTACGAGAGGTCCCGCAATCCTCCACTGGGTTCTCCCCATTTGAATGATTGTATGGGCGTCGACTGCGCGGCGTGCTCAACTTCCTATGAAAAATTGGGAGGAGGGCCCTTCAAACAGCAAAAACAAAATTCAATACATCCCAACTCCACATGCTGGGGCAATTAGCACAGGAGAATTTGCTCCAGGCTCAAGAACGTCAAAGCTGGCTGTATAATAGGGTACTCGACTATGGGAATTTATACCGGGAGATAAAGTCCTTGTATTGTCCTTGAAGTGCACAACTGGATGGGTGGAAGTATGGTATCTTGGCTTCCACTTGGGTCATGGGCAGGTGCGGCCCCAAATTGATAAGACCACAGCAATTGCAGCCTGCCCCAGGACTAAGACCAAAAATGAGGTGAGACAGTTTCTGGGGCTGGCTATTATCGTAGGTTTGTGCCTAACTATTCAACCATCATCAGCCCACTGACTGATCTTACTAAAAAGGGGGCACCAGATCCAGTCCAGTGGACGGAGCCGTGTCAGCAGGCATTAACGCAGGTGAAAGCTGCACTTTGTGGTGGGCCGTTATGGCACTCTGCTGACTTCTCTCTCCCTTTTATCTTGCAGATGGACGCATTGTACAGGGGGTTGGGAGCGGTACTGTCCCAGATGGGGGAGTGCCCCGTGCTGTACATTAGTCACAAACTGTCACTGAGGGAGACTAAGTACAGCACGATAGAGAAGGAGTGTTTGACCATCAAGTGGGCGGTCCTTACCCTCCAGTTTGTGTGTTCCCTGGGAATCTAACCCATGACCCTGGCATTGCAAGGGCCATGCTCTAACAGTTGAGCTTCAGGAACCCATAAATGGGTTTGTATGTCTAATTGTGCAACAGCAGCATGTCCTATATGCTCAATGCAGCATGTCTTATTGTTTGTGTAATTGTGCAGCTGAAGCAGCATGTCCATATGCTTAATTTAGCATGCTGTTGGTTTTTTAGCAGTAGAAAGTCTTCGTACTTGCTCTGAAGCAGCAGCTGTAGCATAACAGATCTACAATCCCAATTCTGAAAAAGTTGGGACAGTATGGAAAATGCTAATAAAAAGAAAAAGGATTGATTTGTAAATTCTATTCACTCTGTGCTATATCAAAAGCACTACAACAATTTTTAAATAAACACATTTTAAATCAGATGATTGTAACATGCTCCAAAAAATTTGCAACAGCCAAGTGTTTACCACATCATCATTTATTTTAATAACATTTATTAAGCATCTGGGCATAGAAGACACAAGTTTAGCAAGCAAAATTTTCCCCCATTCATCCATTATGCAGGTCTTCAGCTGCACAATTGTACAAGGCTTTCATTGCCATATTTTATGCTTTACAAAATTTGCCACACATTCTCAATTGGAGACAGGTCAGGACTGCAAGCAGGCCAGTTTAGAACCCGCTCTCTCTGCTTACGCAGCCGTGCACTTGAAATCTGGGCAGTATGTGGTTTGGCATTGTTCTACTGAAAAAAGCAGGGACGTCCCTGGAAAAGACGACATCTGGATGGCAGTATATGTTGCTCCAGAATTTGTACATATCTTCGCAAGTTACCCATTCCATGGGCATGGACACTCCCCTATACCATGACAGACACTGGCTTTTGGATCTGATGCTGATAATAACCTTTTCCTCTTTGGCCTGGAGAACAAGAGGGCTGTTTTTTCCAAAAACTATTTGAAATTTGGACTCGTTGGTCCACAAAACATGATTAATCTCTACTTTCCATCTCAGATGAGACCGAACCCAGAGAAGTTGACGGTAATGATGTCCGATACTTGAACGAATCGTTCTTTTGAGCCGAATCTCAGCAAGTAACAAGTCGAGCCAGTTCACAAAATTGAACTGAATCGAACTTTATTTCCAGGTTGATGATGCAAGAAGCACAGCTGAATTATGTGCAATGGCTATGCAGCAGTCAAACTGTTCAATTAACACTAACTGTCAAATTTTTCCGAGGATTACTGAGGACTTGCTATGTATTGAGACTTTTATGGCAGTAGCACAATAAAGCATTGATATACCTACAGATGTTTGTTTCTGTGCTATTTCTGAATTATTTAAAAAAGATTTTCAAATGGAGGTCTTGAGAATTAAGTAGGCATTTTTACTCTATATTACTAACGCAAATTATTAATAATAAATTCGTTTTCTAGTTGTGTTTGTATTTTTTAATTAGACTTAATGAATTGTGTAGCTAAATCAGTGTGATGGACATTTTCAAGAAATCTGAATTTCATAAACTTTTGTGTCAGCAACAACATACTAAAACAACAATAAATGCAGATGGCTAGTAGCCTGAGATCGAGTTTGAAATGAACAAGTTGAACTTATACAGGCTTGGCAGCTCTTATGAGTTACTAGGTCGTTTATTGAACCAAAGAATCTGTTCAAAATGAACGAATCAGTCCTAAAAGCTGAAACGGACATCAGCATTTTGGGTCAAGTTAGACTTAAAATAAAAAACTGGTGAAAGAGCAGATTCCAGAAGTAATGAGCATGCGTGTACTGAGGACTTGAACGAGCCTGGGGCGAAATGTAAGTTTCTTTAATAACAAACTAAATGAAATATGCTAATGACTAGTTTTATTAAATAACATTTTATAAAAGCATGCAAAAACCTTTTGAGTCGAGAGATGTAAATGAATTTTACTGTTGTTTATTTTGCATGCAGTTTATATTTTAAGTTGTTGTAAGCTGAATCATAGTTTCTTGTCAGATGATTAAGACTATTTTATCCTCTTTATATGCTTTAGAAAGGTAGAACATATCCACATTTGTGCGTCAGTGTCTGTATACACAATTTCAAGGACTGTTCGTTAGTGACGACATGTGACGTCATTGTTCCATGAACATTTCCTGCTTGTCAAAACAGAGACTATTTAGCAGAGACAGGCCACTTCTTTTAAAATGAATGGGAGAAACTATAACGCCCAGTAGCAGCGCGTGATGGGGCTCACCTGAACCCAATGAAGAGCCTCGTCACTGCTACCTTTAGACACCGAGCGTGCCTCTCCTCGGGAGACCGGTCTCTACCTGCTGGAGTGTTTGCAGGCCCAGGAACAGAGTGGGGACGGTCCGGTGTGAGATAGATGCGTCGACAGACCTGCACCCCGGAACCCCAGCGTGAGTTAGATTGGAGCACATGTAGTGGCCGACGGGCCAGGATGCCAGGCCGCTATTCCCCTCAAGTGCCGAGGCCCAGGGAAGCCGGGCCGCTCGAATGAAGCTGCCATCCCATGCACCTCTGACCAAGGAGGGGAGCGCATCACGGCCGTCGGGACCCTATCCACTATCACCTGGACTTCACTACTGTCTTCACTACTCTTCCTTCGCATAGCCCTTTCCACCACAAAGGCCCCAGATTCCCCTTTGTTTTGGACATTTTTAATAAATGCCTTTCCGAGGCCTGACGCCACACCCACTGTGCCCGTCTCTTGCTCACCCCACCACACAGTGTTGTCAGATTTGACTGCTTATTTGAAATATGTTTTTTTTATCTTAATCTTGACCAACTGTTTTGGAGATTTCGGTCTTTCCCCATTCAAGTAGAAAGGAGACACACTTTCATGACACTTGCTTACATAGAAAAATAGCTGCCCAAACTGCCCAAGAGCATTTCAAAGATGGCCGCCGAGTGGACTGACTTACCTTGAAAAAGAGACTTTGTCAAAAGGATATGGAAATACTGTACATCTGGACCGTTCTAATTCCCTTGTTTTTGTTTACATTCATGAAATGGTCTATTGGGTGCTTTCGTTGTAAAACTTTAATTAATATTTGTCAGTCATAGGCTATTCGAAATGCAGGATCACAGAATGAAACACTGATGACAATAAACCCCCTTATTATTATAACTTAATTGAATAAAAGGTAATAATCAGTAATGTGCATTCACATATGGCTTTATTTGAATGTTTCAGCATGAGTACCATGACACTGGGATGCTAGAATTACGTACGACTGACGTCATTACATGATGATGTAAAAGTACTGAAACAAACAATCTGAAAGAAGCGGTTCACGGAAATAAATCGGACTTCCCATCACTATTTGGCAGTACTTCTGGACAGTATTGATGTTCTTCTGCTTTGCATTGTAAAGCCTTAATTTATATATCTGTGGATGCAGCAGTTAATAGTGTTGACTGACAAAGGTTTATTGAAGTATTCCCGAGCTCATGTCATGATATCCATTGCAGACAATTAACGGTTTTTAAGACAGTGACATCTGAGTGATCAGAGATAACACACATTCAGAAGTGGTTTTCCAGCAGGACAATGCCAAACCACATACTGCCCGGATTACAAATGCATGGCTGCATCAGCAGAGAGTTGGCCTGTTAGATTGGCATGCAGTCCTGACCTGTCTCCAGTTGAGAATGTATGGTGCATTATGAAGCACACTATACAGCAACAAAGACTCTGTACTGCTGAAGACTTATGTAATGGATGAATGGGGGAAAATTTTGGTTGTTAAACTTAACAAACTTGTGTTTTCAGTGCCTAAATGCTTAATATGTGTTACTAGAAGAAATGGTAATATTCCACAGTGGTAAACACTTGACTGTCCCAACTTTTTAGGAGCGTGTTGCAATGATCAGTGATATTAATATATAAATTAATACAAAACATCAAATAATGTGTTGTTGAAGTGCTTTCAATACAGCACAGAGTGAATGGAATTTTTTATTAGCATTTTCCATACTGTCCCATACTGTTCCTTTTTCAAATTGGGGTTGTAGTCCGCCAAGACCAAAATCCTATAAATATGTCATACCCACATTAACATGCTAAATCTTTTCGAGTGTTGTCATGACTGAACTAATGTTAACAAATAGAACCTTCTTGTAAATATGTTTCCAATTGTATTGCAAAAAAATTCAGATGTAGTGTATGCAAATAAATTAGTATGAGAGTGTAGGCAAACTGACTCGATTGCGTCATTGCGAGTGGGTGGTCGCTGCTGGGCTCGTTTGGCGTGCTTTGTTTTCTGTCATTCTCTGATTGATAGATCTTTTCTCTTAAGGACCATGGGTAGTGTAGTTCTTCACCAGGAATCCGCTATTAAACAGTTTTAAAAATAAAGTTAAAATAACCCGGATGGCTTTAACAGAAGCAAATACCATCGATTAACAACCTCTGGGCTCACTGTAGGTCTGTCTTTAATGGTTTATAAGTTATAATTAATTATCAGTTTGAACAGGGAGAAAATTAATTTTTAATTCCAGAACCAGACTGTTACGATCTATAGTTAAATAGGTGCTGTACAAGAACTTTTTTACTGGTACTGTTTTTGTTCTGAACTTAATCATAAGAACTTAGCGTGCACAATGTAGGTGGTAACTGAAGGAATCTCATTTGGTGCACAGGATATCTCCATTTCCTGCACTTTTCTCAGCAGATAAAAAGATGAAGCACTTGCCTAGAAGTGCTATGAAATGTTAATAAGCTTTGAGTGAAAGCAGCAGAGGTCAATTTTCAATTTTGAGGCAGGAGCCATTTAATTCCACTCTGAGAGATGTAGGCCCGATATTAAGCTGAGTTGTTTTCAAGAGCGCAGTGGAGGGAACTGATATCGGAACCATACAGACAACAAATAAACCAGATGAGACAGTAATACCTCCTGGAGTGTGTTTAGACTTCCTCAATCAGATCAAACTAGGAAATAAATGAGGCCCAGTTGAGCACTCGAGACAGCTTTCAAAGTTTTCTCTTCTAAATCGAAACCACTTATTTTCAAGCAATATGCCATGGATTACAGATTGTAGATTCCTCACAGCAGGTAGTATTTCATAGTATGCTGATGAGTGCTGTTTCAGAAGAAGGAACATTCTGCACTATGGACCTCTTACCCATGAGATTTCACTTTAGAAAATAGTTCACATCTGAATGGAAACAAATATGAGAGAACAAAGGTACCCAACTCCCTCTCTTGTTTTCGTTAAAGGGGATCTGTATCACCATTTATACTGAAGGTACCTGGACCTGTTGATCACTGATTCTTTAATACTGGGAAGAAACAGGCTTCAAAACTGTACAGAAAAATAACAATTTTACTTATCAATTTACAAAATTATTTTGTACCTGTCCCCCGTCACCCCAGCATCACAACCACCCACCAAAACAAAATGTATGTCTCTTTTTAAATCTAAGCCTGTATTAAACAGCCTATTATAGGATTTTCAGCAACATTTAATAAGTATAACAATTATGAAGCATAAAACACTTCATGAAACAACAAAAATGGAAATGGTAACGTACCAAAATATCCAAAAATTGTTCTGGCCAACAAATATTATAATTAGTCAATTGTATATATTTATGAAATTTTAAATTTAAGAGGATTTTGAACTAGGCGTTTGAAACTAACATGCAAAACCTCTGCTAGAGAAAACAAACATTTGCACAACTGGACTTTTGACTGCAAATTTTGCTAAAATATAGTCCTTGTGACAACAAGGAATATTTCCATATTTTTTTGGATTGTTCTTAACACAAACGTACACATTCTTGTGATCATCTCTGATTAATTTTCAAAGTGGAAATGTTATTTTCGAAACTAATTGCTGATAAAGTAGTGAGACATGTTTTGTCCCATGTCTCAAGAATCCATGAGAGATTAATATCAGGAGGATTGTGCCGTGCATCTTCCAAATATGTGACATTGGATGATTTTAATGCTAGTCATTCATTTCACCACAGTTATAGTGGTCAATATGATCATGCAGGAAGCTCAGTGGCTTTATATAAGTATTTACAGTAAGTGATCTTATGAAATATTAAATTATAATTTATGATATCTCAGGCTTTCTAATCTGTTATGAAAATGAACCTATCTGATTATATTAATCGTCTCTAAAGAACAAAACATAGCCAACATTGCTATAACTATAAATAAATAAAAAACAGACAAGCTGTCAGTAAATGTATGAGCATTTCAGCGCTCTGAATAACCAGTAAGACTGGTTATAAAACTCACTCTCCAGAGATTATTTATTTTGTGCCTGCACAAAAATTATAAAAGTATTTTGTTGTTGTTGACAGCTAATAATAAAAATAATAATACGTTTATTTGATATAGCACCTTTCTGCAAACTCAAGGTTGCTTTACAATTCAAAATATTCAACACATAAGAGAGAAAACATACAATGCAAAGTTAAGACTAGTACACAATACAAAAATAACACAATATAAAGATAGATATAATGGTATATCAGACAGGAAATCAGCAATTAACCAAGAAAAGATAAAAGAAGTTATAGATCAGGGAAACAATTAATGAAAATGTAGGTTTTCATTTGGGTCTTTAAATTAGAAATGGTGGAGATTTTACGGAGAGTTTTTGGTAGAGAATTCCATAATTTGGGGGCTGCGACACTAAACACTCTGCAACCAAGTGATGACAGCTTAAAGCGGGGAGTAGCAGGAGAACCAGAGCCAGATGACCTGTGCACAAACCAGAAAAAAACCAGGTCAGTGATGTATTGTGAAGCAAGTCTGTGTAGGGCTTTGAAAGTGATTAGGAATATTTTATATTGAATCCGATAGGAAACAGGTAGCCGGTAAAGGTTAAGGAAAACAGGAGTGATGTGAATTTTTTTTTTTTTTTTTTTTTTGGAATAGGTGAGAACCCTGTCAGCCGAATTTTGAATATACTGAAGTCTGCTGAGTAATTTCTTGGGGAGACCAAAGCAGAGAGCATTACAGTAATCGAGACTTGAGGTGATAAAGGCGTTTACAAGGGTCTCTGCATCTTTGGAACTGAGGATGGGACGGAGCCTGGCAGTGTTACAGAGATGGAAAAAGGCAACTTTAGTGAGAGAGGAAATGTGAGAAGTGAAAGAGAGTGAAGAATCTAAAATGACACCTAGATTGAGAATTGTGTGGGAGGGTTGGACCATAACTCCATCAGTATAAATAGATATATCCACGGGACAATAGATATATCCACGGGACAGATACATGTACATTACCTGGCCATGCTATTTTTACTGACCGTGGGAATGAACAAAAATAGTGCTGCTGCAATAAAGCAGGCCACTGAAATGAGGTCTGTCAAAACAGCACTTATTAATGCCACCACACTTTCCTGTTCGGAGGGTTGCTTTGTTTTGATTGCTCCTGTAGCTAATGAGAATGAACGAGACCCTCTTGTTTTGGCTTCATGCAATGCATTAAATGCATTAAAGTGATATTTCACGCATGTGTCCACTAAATGTGGTCACATAGTTCACTAAAATGAAAATTCTGTCATCATCTACTTCTTCCTTTTCTTTCTTCCATGAAGCACAAAAGGTGATTTTTATTTTTTTTTAAAGTAAACTATTTTCATTAAAATAGTAATTAAAAAAGTGATTCACTGATAATCTTCCCCTAAATATCCAATCCCCATTTACTTTCATTATAAGGAAAAGAGTGGCCAGCATATTCTTTAAAATTTCACATTTTGTGATCCACAGAAGGAAAAAAGTCACACATGAGGGTAAGGTTTTTATATTGGGTGATCTGTCCCTTTAAGCACATGCATATTTTTCAAGTTTTCTTCCTGGGCCATTGTTTTTGATCCATAAGGTCTGCACTGCTTTGTATGTCCTTTAGTTGATGGATGACCGGTGAGGCAGCAACACACTGTTTACACGCTCAGATAGAACGGCTGCCTTTCTCTCCCATTTTGGATTCACCCCCAAAACCGTTAGCCAGAGCTAGTTCTATTGTTTCCATCTGTCTGCTGCTTACATTACTGGTGAAGAGACGGATATGTCGTATTTGTCCTGTGGGTGCCATCAGCATGTCTATTGTCTCCATATTAATGAAATCCAGGTGACGTGAAATAGGCAGCTCTTCACTCTGATTGGTCAAGGAAAACCCTGTCTGACTGCAGAAGCATAGAGCTATTGCACTGCATTGGAGGAGCCTAGAGTCATACTAAATGGCTTCCATAGCTAATAATTTTCTAGCGAGAGTTTTCCTCATTTCACTGAGAAACACATTCCCATCACCAATGAGCTGCATATTTTTGCATTAAGATGAGCGATTTACCATGGAAAAGTTTTTAGTCTTAAAAAACTAGTGGGACTCTCCAAGCAAGCCTATGAGAAATAGCTTGCTTTGTAAATTAGGTTTATTGATGTTGCCTATAAATAAACCTAGTAGGAGTGGGAATACAGTGGCATTAGATGTGTGGATTTCTACTAATGAAGTTGCTTGGCAGCTCTAATTAGCTTTGGCCTTTATGTGCTTTGTTTAAAACGATTAGAAATTTAACATTGAAGTAATTTACATCACTCCAAATAACATGCATTTTACTGTATCAACAACAGTGTGAATGATTTGAGTGCCAGTGACATTACATTTGGTATGAAAATCGCTTTCATGCTCTAAAGTGATCGAATAAAATGCCATTACAACTTTTGTGGTGGTATTGGTATATGGCATCCATTATAATTTTAAGTGATTTTACTAAATCCCCATACTGGAGAATATTGCAGCTTCTCTGCGTGATACTAATTACACTTAACTAGAGCTGAGAATCTTGTATGGCTTTTTTGTATATAACTGTATAGTACAGTCTGGTAGAGCAGCAGACAGCAGTTTTCTCTCCAGTCTGGTTATCAGCAGATCTTTCCTCCAGATGTAAAGAACTTCACTTCTCTTCTTAAATTCAAAAAAGCTGTGCCAAATGTCCCGCTAAGCATATTTGGATATACAGTACAGGTTAAAATGTCTGTTTGGCGCTGCTTACCTCTCTGAGATATCTTTCATTGATGACAGTGTGATGGAACATTATAAACTTAGAGTTTTAACTAACAAACTTTGATGATGGCTTGACAAAGTCTTGCCTGATTATGTAAAACAGCTTAAGAAATTTGTGTAGACTTTAAACGACAGACAGATGTTGCTGAGCATTTGATAGGATGTTCTGGGTGGTTGTTTGGGTTATCCTAAGTGGTAGCGAATGTTTTTAGGGTGGCTGCTAAGGTTTTTCTGGGTGGTTGCTAGGGTGTTGCTAAGTGGTCTCTGTTGAGTTTGTCTCGGAAGGAGTTGCAGTCAGAAATTTTTAATAGAAGTCCGATTACATCGTGAATTTGGCAACAAGTGGTCGAAAGTACTACTGCTAAAATCTAAAAAATCTAAAGTCTGTGCTCACTGAAATTCTAACCACTGCCCAAAGTGGTCGAAGAAGGAAAGAATGTCTACAGCAGGGGTGTCAAACTCAGTTCCTGTAGGGCTGCAGCCCTGCAGAGTTTAGTTCCAGCCTTGCTCTAAAATGCCTCCTTGTAATCTTCAAGCACTCCTGAAGACCTTGATTAGCTGCTTCAGGTGTGTTTAATTAAGGCTGGAGCTAAACTCTGCTGGACTGTGGCCCTCCAGGAACCGAGTTTGACACCCCTGGTCTACAGGGTGGCACCAAAAGCAAGTAGTATTTTTAGTGAATGAATGAATGAATGAATATTTTAACCATATGCCCTAAACCAAACTCCAACCCTAAACCTTACCGTCAGTGGAGTAAAAATCTAATTTTAGAGCTAAAATGCAACTTTCTAATCATGCTTAACATTGTTAATGTGAATGCAATTACTTCCTGGTTTCCACAGAAACAAAATCTGTGTCTCAGAGAGAATGAAATCACCTCCTGGTTTCCATAGGATTAGAACCCATTTCTTGGAGATTGCTCGCACACGAGCTCTACACCATTGAATTGATGCAAAAATATCTGATGGAGGATAGTGCATTTTGATTTTCTGTGTGATCATAATAGGGATATTTGATTGTTTGCTACATGGGAAAACTATAAGTCAGTTCGTTGAGAATAGGAACTAGACTGAAGAGTTAGAACAGGCTGAAGGCCTGTGGCAAGTTTGGTAGTCATAGCTTTAAAGCATGTTATAAAAAATAAAAAAAAATTTGGTCTCAAAAGAATAGTACAGGACATACATAATGAGGAAATACTACAGGCTTATCATTGTTTGATGCGTATTTATTGCAAACACCAAGCAAAATAATTTGTTCCAAATCCATTTAATTCAAGAACTGGGAGCTCATTAATTCATTTATACTAACTGAGAACATATGGCTGAAATTACATCCTTTTCTTCAGATGAATAATAATAATAATAATAAAAAAAAATGTTCTGATAACAGGAATAGAACCAAAGCATCAAAGAACCATCAAAGAATATGGCTGGCAGCTCTGGGCTGTCATAATTATATATTGCTTGAAGTCTACCTCCAGCAGACCTCTAATGCCAGGAAAGAACACTTTTGTATAACTTTTGACACCCTATAATCCTTGATCACAATACTGGGAATAGATTTTTAAAAACATTGACAAGTTAAACTGAAGGTTGTCACGAGGAGACTATGGGTCTATTTACAAATGTACAAGCTGTTGATATGATTTTTATTAGATATTTAGAGATGGAAATGGCTTCTCTAAAAATAATTCTTAGAGGGGTTATTCACCAAGAATTATTTGATAATGAATTGGCCGAAGATACCTTTATTTACACACTCTTGTCTGCATTGTTTTAGCACCCAATTCACTAAAATAATTACAGTATGCAAATTAGGCAATGCCTACAAAATGCACCCAGAAAATTTGAGTGCCACAAAGTTCTCACGTGAACAAACTTCACACATCAAATGTGAAGATTTGAATTGGAAAATGACAAAAATGGTGTGTTGTTTCTCAAAAAAACTGTTATATGCCTTCAGAAGACTTGGAATATGCCATACAAATCGCATGGACTACTTATATGATATTTTAGGTGATTTGAAGCTTTAACCTTGTACGACCCCTCATCCTTCTGTGTGGATGTTGTATTTTGGCTTCGCAATACACAATACATAATACATAATGTAAATTCATTTAAACCGACTGATCTCAGTTCAGAAGAATCTGGGCTGTCAGTAAAGGGTTAAAATTTCGATGTACGGAGTCATGTGACAAAACAACATGGCCCCGAACACAGTGGAGTTTGTCTTTGGGTGAAACGCCAACAAAACTACATCTCATAAGAAATCTAATTACATTTTTACATTGAAACCTGTTTGAGTCCAAATTTCATCTCATTTCAGTCTCTAGTTTCATTTGATATGCCTTTTAACATTTTGTAGAGATTTATAACAAAACAGCACCCTGTTAAACATAAGGTGCATTTTGAACTGTTCTGAGACCAGTGCAGACAGAAAGCACACGCGAGGTTAAGTCATTCACTAAATAGGGAGCGTCCTATAGCTTTCCTATGCAGCTAAGTGCATTCACTCCTAAAATCAGACCAAAAGTTCAGTTTCAGGCTGCAGATGATGTTTGCACCACTCAACATGTTTGGCAGAAATGGGACAATGAAAATCAGTACATAGATTCAGAATTTATGCTTAATTTTATTTTAACATGGTTGGCAGTGATTGGATGATGCTGACCATTACTTTGAATCAGATTTAATTATGCTAATTTATGTTTGGTAAAATCCTTCAGCACTAGCTATCATTTGTTTGTTTGACAGTGCAAAGAGAGAACATTGAGATTTTGTTGCCAAATTAGGGGAAAAAAAACATTGTAACATAAAAGTAAAATCAAGTCAAATAATTTTTTTCTTTGTATAGTTTTTTATTTGTGCTTTTCCCAATATACAGTACTGTGCAAAAGTTTTAGGCACTTGTGATATTTTTTCATTCAAAAATAATGAAATAAATAGTTTTCATTTATCACTTAACGTCATACAAAGTCCAGTAAACATAAAAAAAGCTAAATCAATATTTGGTGCGACAACCTTTGCCTTTAAAACAGCACCAATTCTCCTAGATACACCTGGACACCGTTTTTATTGGTTGTTGGCAGATAGGATGTACCAAGCTTCATGGAGAACTTGCCACAGTTCTTCTATATATTTAGGCTGTCTCAATTGCTTCTGTTTCTTCATGTAATACCAGACTGACTCAATGATGTTGAGATCTGGGCTCTGTGGGGGCCATAACATCTGTTTAGGGCTCCTTGTTCTTCTTCTATTCAATTCTATTTGCAAAGGGAATGTTGAAATCTAAAATTGATATTTCCTACTGATACACTCAAAGCAGAATATATAAAAGAACCATTTCAAGACGAATGTTTTTGTGAAAAATATCATGCGCTTAAGACTTTTGCACAGTACTGTACATTGTTCCAAAGCAGCTTTACAGAAAATCACCTGTAATGTCTGTAACATCTCAAATGAATAACCAACACTCCTGGAAACATAAGCAATTTGATTTAAAAAAAAAAAAATCTGACTTTTTATAGCTTTGTGTTAACATTTCACAACTTAGTCCTGCTGTCCAAATATGTGGACATACATTTTTAGGAAAACCACTTGCTCTAGATTTTTTTTTTTCTATGTATTTTTTTATGTTTACTAGGGGCTAGTAGTTACAAATCAAAAAGGGAAATGTAAAAGGCACACAGCAGTCAATCCCGGGTCCCAGGAGGTTAAAGCGAGTCACTATCCACTGCCATTGCATTGAAAAGTCAGTCCAAAATATAAACATTTATCCTTTTGTGTTATGCATAATAAAGTCATACAGGTTTGGAATGACATTACGGTGAGTAAATTATAACAGATTTATTTTTTTTTCATAAATGTTTTCATCAATATTTGAGTGAAGTATTCCTTTAAGCTGAATTCACCCCTAATATCTCGTCCAATTTCACTTCTCACATAAATGTATTGTGTTTTAAGTATGTGTATATATTTTTTTACTAGAAAACAAAACAAAAATACTGGATAAGCAAATAATTTTTGAAGTGTGTGAAGATTTATTTGTACATTGCTTTTTTTTTAACACTTTAAAAGTCACAAGGTCAGAACAACACAACCTAACAAGAGAGTAGCCTGACCGCAATGCAACTTCAGCCATCAGAGCTATAGGTTATACTGCTGTTACAGTTTACAAGCAAGTACTGTAATTCATATCAACAACAGCATCTAAGCAGGGTCTGGCAACAAGGAGGCTGCGGCCAAACTAGCGAGACAAAAGCAGGCAACAATCACTGTGGCATTTTATAAGCATGCCAACCACTTCACTGGGTTTTATTTGAATAATCAAGCTTTCACCAACAAAGATCTCATAGTTGCAATAATCAAGTGGAACATTTAGAAAATGAATTTCCATGACATAGTCCCCTCATTCCTTCTGTAATGGTCTGGATTCATTTTCATGTTGCTCCTTCTGGTATGGCAAATGATCCAAGACAACATCCTTTTTTAAAGCACAAAATCAGTTACCGGGTCTGGTTTAGGAAACAACTTGAAAACTTCACTTCCACTCATAATTGCATGTTTGGTGTTATTTAGACCAGTGGTCCTCAACTGGTGGGTTGTGACCCAAAAATGGCTGGCATATTCCAGATAGAAGCGATAATAAAGATGCAAATGCAACTTTGTAATCATGTATAGTTTGGACAGCAAAATAATTAGGCTTATCAACTTAAAAGGCAGATTCCCATGTTTCCTTGTTGACGTGAAAGGCCATGCGTCCAATCAAAGGCATGTCACTTCATGGCAGCTAATTAAATTAGGATGCATGACATGCCCTTATTCTCGATAAGCATAATATTAATACAATTCAATGGTTTCAGACTGTTTAAAACACTTATTGAGGAATAATTCCCAAATTTCACTTAATAAAACATTTTAAAAATTAGGCAGTATACAGTATATTATTATTATTAATTAGGTAGTATTTCATTCTGTAGAGGCCATTCTACTGGTCTGATGGCGGTATCCAGCAGGATGGCGAAGGTCAACGCGTGTTTGTCTGTTCTGGCGCACGTTTGGTTTTACGTCTTAAACGATTTGGTTTAGTTAAGACTAAATCTGACTTCATTAATGGACCTCAAATTTAGACTAATTTGATTTCTGATCATCATTTTAGATATAATCATATTTTGGTGTTTTTGATTTCCTCGGATTATAAATCAATCCCATGGTCACGAGGTTGTCAGTTTACTCTTAAATCAGCGGTTGCAGTGTTTACTAATATAATTAAATAAGGCTTGCACACAATCAAATGATAGTTCGGTTTAGTCACGTACATACAACTTGCTTAAATGAGCGATAAATCAGTGAGTGACTGATTCATGGCCCGCAGTAATAATCTTATTCTGAACATACGCTCGCTGTAACATCATATGTCGCTTAATTTACTGGTAATAATGAGTTTAGGAGAATCCTGAATAATCAAAATTAACTATTTATTTACCAGGTAGGAATAAAGCTTTACATCAGAGAATCAATCAAAATAAATTCAATCAAAGCCAATACTTAAATGATCAGAATAAACATACAATAGGTTGCAAGTCAGAGTACAGTACCTGTGTGGAAGATTTGAATTAGATTTCTCAATGAATGCTTTTTCCAACCTTCCTTAAATACCTAGACAGAATAAACATCAAAGGTCAAAAGGGTAAATAATGAAGACTTTCGGATGAGGTTTTGGAGTAATTTACATTTAGGATCCCTGGCTTGTGTTGTAGTACCCTGACCTTCCATCAGAAGCCTGACAAACAGTAAATGGCTATCTATCTGGTCCCTCTGTCCAATCCCAACTGCTCCACTGCTGCAAGGATAACTCTGCAGACCAGACATCTGTACTGCATGCATCAGCAATAGCACAACAGCAGGGGGGAAACAGTAGCGTGCAAACACTGAAATACTTAAAATGAGTTAGTCATTCCAGATTTGTAATACAGTTTATTCAGCAGACTAAAATACCTTCACATTTACATGGAATGGTCCCTGTGGGAAGTTGGTGAGCAATTTTTAAATCTGCCTTCATAACTCACAAACCACTGCAAATTCAAAAGCCATCTATTCGTAAAAGGAACATATCTGTCCAAAGGTATTAGCAGAACCATTTATATATTTATATTGATCAAGACTAGGCTAAAATGTTGACTGTCATCATTTACTCAACCTCATGTTGTACGGAAATGCTATGAAAATGAAAAGTGATTAAGGCTAACATTCTGCCTTGCATAAACTTTTGTGTTCCACAGAAAGAAAGTCATATGAGTTTGGAAAAACATCAGGGTAAATAAATGACAGAATTTTCATTTTTGTATGAACTATCCCTTTTATACAAAAAGAGTGTTACGTTTGCCCCCCTACCGGCAATAGTGCCTGGGGGCAAGTGTATACTTAATCATATTAACTCGCTTTAAGTCACACCTTAAAGGAATGGCATTACTGCTTTAATATATATATATATATATATATATATATATATATATATATATATATATATATTTTTTTTTTTTTTTTTTTTTTTTATAGTTTTCTCCTTTCTCCTAGTTAAAACCTTATCCACTATATTATATACACAATATATATTATATATACTACAATACAGTATATTGACAAGCTGATGAGTTAAGAACAGCCTTCAGTCAATATAATTCAATTACGTTCATTAAAATGTAAATATATCTATAAAATATATATTAATTTATTTAAAAAAATATTTTTTTTTATATTAGTTATAACTGCCCTCAACGTCACAGCTATTACACAATTTTAAATGGTAGTGTTAAAGGCATAGTTCACACAAAAATGAAAATTCTCATTATTTACTCACCCTCATGTAATCCCAGATGTGTATGACTTCCTTTCTTCACCAGAACACATTTGAAGAAAACTATCTCGGCTTGGTAGGTCCTAAAAATGCAAGTGAATGGAGATTTCTCTTCTGAAGCTCCAAAAATCACAGACAGTCAGCATAAACATTATCCATACGACACCAGCTGTTAAATCAATGTCTTCTAAAGCAACACGATCGCTTTTAGTGCGAAAAAGATAACCATTTAAGTACTTTTTTAAACTCTAAATCATGCTTCCGGTCAGCAGCAGTACACGCGTGACGTAAACGTATTGGCATTTGAAACATGCAAGAACTGACGCATGTGCGTCACAGCTGGAAGAGCAGCGCTGTTTACAACTGAGGAACACTGTACAGTAGCTTGGTTGGTTTTGGTTTAGATCTGTATTTATCTGTTTGTTTACTCACAATGGTGCGTTTGTGTGATTATCCTGGATGTCTCATGATTTAGAGTTAAAAAGTACATCATCAAAAATGTTGATATTTTTTCACACCAAATGTGATCTATCACTTTAGAAGGCATTCGTTTAACTGCTGGAGTAATATCGATGATGTTTATCTTGACTGTATGTGATGTTTGGGGCTTCAAAAGAGAAATCGCCATTCACTTGCATTTTAAGGACCTACTGAGCTGAGATATTTTTTTCTATTTTTCTTCAAATGTGTTCTGCTGAAGACAAAGTCACACACACCTGGGATATCATGAAGGTGAGAAAATAAATAGTCATGTCATGTAAACTTTTAACCAACAACCTAAAGATATAAAAGATAGAAGTTTAAATTCAAAGGCATCAAAACTTTAGACAGACAATAAATATATTGGCCCAAAAATATATATATCTCATAAGGTGATATGATCACAGATAAAGTGAATAAGTGTCAAATTCTTGATGGTGACTAGAGAAATTTTGTGTGATAAAACTCTCTCCTACTTTGGGACTTTACGCTATAGAGAATATGCCTAACATTTTGTTTTTCAGCATTAATTTCCCATAAAACAAGTGACCTCAAAAAATAATAAAGACTACTGTAACATATTCTGTACCTATGGCACAAATATCCTTTAACACGAAAGGTCTACCTTTGCCTAGTTGCATTAAAGTGGAGGTAAGAATCAATGAGAGATAGAACAGTGTGCAATATGCTGAGAGTTGGCTGATTAATGGCAGAAAAACTTAGAGAAGCACAGTGAGTTGTGGAGACTCCTGGGTGAGTTGGCGGCACTGAAGCAGATGTAACTGTGTGCTTGGTTGGCGCAGGCAGCTGGGTCAGCGCCAAGGGCCAGAGTCAAGCAGATCTTTTGCTTCATTGATCTTTGCTGCCAAATATGGGGATCCACCTGCAGAAGAAACAGCAGTTTATATTAGTACACTCAAAATGTATCTTCCATTCCTCTTTTCACTCTTCTGAATCAGCAAAAACTTTGTAACCTGCAAACTAGAAGCGTTTTTACAGTTCAGAGCATGCACACTGTTCCCCACACAAATTTGTCAGCATGGTTAGCTAAACGTACTCAAGACAAAGAACCGTGATGGTGGAATGGATTTAGTGACTCGCGATTGGTCCATTCTAATCCTGATTGCGCAGAACCACAATGGAAAAGAAACTTCAGCTGTGTCAACGAGCCTGGATTAATACAGAAGGGCACAATTCAGCAACTGTTATCATTCAGCCTTATGACATCTCTTCCCACTCCAATTACTGCCTTCCAACCCACATCCAGGCATATAATTGAAGCGTGTGGCTGAGAGGGGGCAAAAACATAACATCACTGCTGAAAGCGTGTGATGAGGCACACCTGGTACCTACTGTGCCATACAGTTCCATTGCTTGCTTTCCTTCAGTGAACCACATTTCATGAGAACATGTACAAGGTGTTCTGGATATCCAGAATGCAGAAATGAAGCAATGCCAGCTTTTACCTTATGTCTGTGAGATCCCCTCATCTGTACTGACCATTCCCCCACTCACTGCCCAATGACACCATGCCACCTTCTGCACACCCTTGATTTTCACAGCCCATTCTCTACATTTATCCACAAATCATGTAGCCAACGAATATAAATAGCATTAATAAAGTTAATAGTAATAATAATAATACATTTATTAGAAGTATAATATAAAATAATTGTATTAATATGAGTTTATAATAATAATATAAATAACATTAAATATATTAATTAGACATATATAATAATTATATTATTTTTATATTATAAAACAATTGGCTATATTATACATTATACTTCTAATTAATATATTTATTTAATATTATTTATATTATTAATAATATTTGTATATAAACTCACATTAATCATATTAATATGAATTGGCTACATGGACTATTTTATTATACTTTAAGGTGCTTTTTAAACATTAAAGGGACAGCTCACCCAAAAATGAAAATTCTCTCATGATTTACTCACCCTCCTGGCATCCCAGATGTGTATGACTTTCTTTCATTTGCAGAACACGAACATTTTAGAAGAATATTTCAGCTCTGTAGGTCCAGACAATGCAAGTGAATGGTGACCAAAATTTTGGAGCTCAGAAATCAACATAAAGGGATCAAAAAAGTAATCCATATGACTCCAGTGGTTAAATCCATGAGTTCAGACACGAAATAATAAGTATGGGTGAGAAACAGATTAATATTTAATTAATATATTCTCCTCCCTGTCCAGTAGGGGGCGATATGAACAAAGAATCGCCAAAAATTGAAGGAGAAAGTGAAGGAAAAAGGACTTAAATATTGACCTGTTTCTCACCCACACCTATCATATCGCTTCAGAAGATATGGATTTAACCACCAGAGTCGTCTGGAGTACTTTTATGTTGCCCTTATGTGGATTTTGGAGGTTCAAAGTTTTGGCATCCATTCACTTGCATTGTATGGACAATAGCTGAGATATTCTTCTAAAAATCTTCATTATGTGTTCTGCAGAAGAAAGAAAGTCATACACATCTGGAATGGCATGAGGGTGATGAGAGAATTTTCAATTTTGGGTGAACTATCCCTTTAAAGTGAGTCACTATCAACTGCCATTGTATTGAGAAGACGGAGTGGAATAATCATGACTAGGGCTGCCCCCGACCAAAGAATTTCCTAGTTGACTACTAGGTGTTAATTTAAGCCATTAGTCAACTAGTCGCACATTTATGATATTAATATAATTACTTATATATATATATATATATTGCGGGGCATCAGAAAATGGTTTGAGTTCCAGGGCTGAGAAAGAATGTTATAAGTAACATTGCTAACACTGTTCTACATTACAGAGAAATACTAAACCGTAATAATGAGCCTTTAAAATATACATTTTACAAGCGCACGCACGAAGCGAGCCGCAGTGACACCGGCAAAAGCGATAATGATTCTGAATGTGTCGGAAAAACCAGCAAGGAGACTGTCTGAACATTTTGTTCATTTACAGAGAGAAATGCACATTAGGGTTGTGTCAACAGATGATGATCTCGGGGATCGATGATGGTCAGAGTGATCGCCAATAGCTGATGCATTTGATGATGTCAAGACGATATTTGGCTCATTTTCCCATTAATGTATAACATTCTTATTACTATAATTATTATTAGGCTATTATTATTATCAGATTAATATTACAAGTAATTTGCCCATAGACACACAGACACGCGCTTGAAGAAACACTTTATTATATTATTAAGAACAGATGACAGAAAAGCCATCTATGCGCATGTTTATATGGAGGCGTGCGGTCTCGTGGAACGCGCATGTAAAAGGTTCTCACTCTTTCTTTGTTTTTGTCTTCTGATTTATTTAATTTTTTTTTCGCAAGAACAGTATCGTCTATGAGTGCTGCAAATGACCTCAGACATCTCAGCTCTGGAGGTGTTTTGAGTTCAGTTCACTTTATTTCCACAGAGCAGTTCATTGTGACCACAACTCTGCAGCCTATACATCTGTGATTAAAACATAAAATAATACAAAAACACGTTCACCTCGAACCATGATTTATATTTCATTGATTATTATCATCATTATAATTATTATTTTTATATTTATAATTGTTTTTATGTCTTCATTTGTGTAAGTAATTTTCCGCCATGATGTTAAGACGGATTCTTGCCTGACGGTAAATGGAAAGGTGGTTATTTATATATATATATATATATATTATTCTTTTATCACTTCATTATTTGAATTGCTTTTTCAATTTGTTTGGAGTGCAATTTGAATTTAGAAATGTATTTGATTTAAGTTTTTCGTTTTTTAAATAAATTATTTAATTTTCAATGCAAAATCACTAAAGGCCAAGACTCTTCTCATCGACTAACGTTTTGGTCGACTATCAGGGGGCAACCCTAATCATAACATGAGGGTAATTAAATTGTCTGAATTTTCATTTTGGTGTGAACTACCCTTTTAAGACCACAAGAAACAAATTCAGTCAAGTGTGTTCAAACTTTTGACAAGCAGTGTTGGAGTTGGAATGTACAATGTATATATTAACATGAAATTGCATTCTAATCCTTTCTATATTGTATTATTGAGGTGTCTGTGTGTTTGTTAAATGCAGCTCTTGTAAGGTTCTTACCTAGATTTTACAAAAGGGCCAGTCAAGGAACTTACAAGGGTCTTGCAGTGAGTAAGGTTTTTTCAAATGTTTCATATTTTGTCATATTTAATAACTTTAAATGTGAAAATATATTGAGCCATAGATCTTTAACATCTTTGTAAGCAATCCAGATTTGCTAGTTTAGTTTGTTCACAAATATAGTAAATCGATAGTTTATATTCTCATTTTGTCTGTCACAAATTACTGACTTTACGGATTACTGATACAGACCAACCACATTCTCTTCAGAAGTTTGCCACCGACCAATTACTGTTTCACTTTCGAGCAAGCTCTCTCTGAAATATGCAGCCACAGATGTTTACAAGTATCGCCTGTCTCGTATGTGTGCCGCTCTGATCTGTATTGTATTACACATAATCGGAACACACACGAGGTTGATATGGAGTTTCAGGGGTTTAAGAGCAGTTCTTTGCTCTATACACATTAAATTAATAGTGTTGGGTTCAAGTCCACCTTAGTCGAGTCCGAGTCAACTCTGAATCTTTAAACAATCGAGTCCGAGTTGGACTCAAGACTGAGTCCATAACAGGCAGAGACCGAGTAGAGTCCGAATGAATCTGTTCATGAATCTGAATTAAAATTGTAACTGCAAATGCTACATCTGAAAACACTGGTAAAGCCCAGTGATAATATTAGGGCCATTTAACACGGGCATGATTGTTAATTTGTGGAAAACGTGGGGCAGTTATACTTCACACAGAAAAGGTTAGTTACTGATTTTATCATACTAAAATCATGTTTACACGCATATCCTTTATGTCTTGTGGCTATACTTTTGAAACAGTATTTTAACATTCACAAATTGGTCCACTGACTTCCATTGTAAATGCCTCACTGTAACCTCGATTTCTTTTCTTTTTTAAGAAAATGATGCCACAAATGCTGTTGATTGAGCTTAACTTGTACTGATTCTTTTAAGTACTTGTACTATGTAAAAAGTGCAGTTTAGCTCTCTGAATGTGACACTTGTCTGATTTACCTCCATGCTTGCAGGGAAAATGAACATTCAGAAAACACCCCGCTTACATTTTCATGGATCGGCTTCTTTCAGCTCGTTGTTGAAAATGCATTTTTGCATTATATTGGGCATTTGCGCTGACAGACAGAACGACACAGAGCACATGACATCATTGCCATGGTAACCAGACACATTTCAGCTGATTTGCTGAAGACTAGAATGAATGTATCGTCAAATCAACGTACGACGCAACAAAATTGATTTTCTTCTCTGCAGACGATACCAGAGACAATAGCGAGAAGGACAAAGAGGACATTTTATTTAAGAAGAAAAAAAATCAGTGACCCTACCAAAAACTGGGACGTCTGATCACCCAATCTATAATTCAATTATAAACAAAAAATTTCTCTGCCCAAAATAACTTCATATTTCATTGTGCATTTTATTGTGGAAAAAACTGTAAAAGAACATATTTTAAGCAGCTGGTCAATGCTTTTAAAATAGAAAAACAATAAACAGGTGCTGTTTATCTGTTTTTCAGAGTTGCAGTCTGATTTAGATTTTTATTTTTTTTTAATTTCACGACTATTTAAAAAGTTACAGTTAATACATCAAGGACCAGTTTAAGAGACTACAGATGCCTACATGTGTAGATACATTATGCCTAAAAAGACTTAATTTAACAGCCCAATATTAATAATATTTTTCTGAATTTTTATATGTTGTTTTTAGTAAACTGTGAGAGACATGATGTCGGTGACTTGACTTAATGAAGTTTTTAACCACGATGTGAGCACCGTCTTGGCTGCACAAACACCGCGTGTGATTTTACCAGTTGTCAGGTCCCGTGCCGTGCGAAACTGACTTGTAGTTTCTAGTACATTGGCTACATACCTGTCTTTATGTGTTCGTCATGCCAGCCACCTTGGTAATCGATGTTATACAGCAGTCTCCGTAGAAACATTCAAGCGTATTGGTTGACTGAGTGTGCCGCTCTGCAGGTGTGTTTGCTCAACATGGTGAAACAAACTCTGGTTACGTCTACGACATCAGGGGGTCTCTGTTTCGTTATTTGTATTTATTTATTTTGTTAATTGCACCACAAATCAAATGCCATGGACTCGGTTGGACTCTGATAAAAATCCAGAGTCCCAAAGGCTACAGTATACATATAATTTTTCTGATCGGACGGTCATTTCCTTTAAAACTGCTCATAACCGGCAAAGTTTAAACACTTGTTTTAGCGCAGCAGTTGATTGACAGGCGAGGGGTGGTGCTTTGCTGCTGCCGGGAGGCATTAGGACAGATTAGTGTTTACTCATCAAATGTGATACGGTCACGTGTTTTTGACGACATTTGTATGTGGTTTTTGTGATCCGATCACAAAATGTTTTAGATCCCGTTTAGGCCTGTATTTAGCACTGACCATATGTGATCCGATCATCAAAAATGCATCTTAATACCAGATGGAAACGGGGTCCAGGACTTTTTCGACTGGCAGTAAAGCATGGGCAAAACATGATCTAGATTCATCATTCCCTAGGTTGTAGTTTTAACACCTTGTCCAACATGAGCTGCTGTTTAACGTTATTGTTTCATCTCTGGTTTGGCCTTTGTGAAAGCATACCAACTTTAGGAAAGAGCAGCTGAAGTTTAAAAGTTTTTGATCGCATCACTGCAGGATTAAATGTGTGTGTGGCACATTTCACCGTTGACTGTATTATTTGTGTTTGACACATTTCAGCATGGACTGTGTGTTTGGCCCATTTCATCGTTGAATATGTATGTTTCGGTAATATCAGCATGTATCTTATGTATGTTTAGCACATTTCAGTATAGATTGTTGAATGATAAGGGTGTTGCAAAATGGGGCAGATAAAAACGCAATTGGACATGACTGCAAAACCATAAGTAAATTGTTTCATTCGTAAATGTTTCATCTGATGCTGACCGTTTGAGGTTTATGGTTTATAATGCAGCTGGACTTAGTTCACCCAAAAATGAAAATTCTCTCATCATTTACTCTCATGCATCCCAGATTCTTTCTTCTGCTGAACACAAATGAAGATTTTTAGAAGAATATTTCAGCTCTGTTGGTCCATACAATGCAACTGAATGATGATCAGACCTTTGTAGCTCAAAATCACATATTGGAAACAAAGAAGTAATCCATAAGTTTCACTTTCTCATCTGAAAGTGAAAGTTGGAGATTTAGAGTAAAAAAAAGACTTAAATATTGTTCTGTTTCTAACCCACACCTATTATATTGCTTCTGAATACACAGATTTAATCACTGGAGTCTTATGGATTACCGTATTTTCTGGAAATAAAGTCACACCTGACTATAAGTTGCACTGGATCAAAATCGCGTTGTTAAGAGAAAAAAAAACACAGTTAAGTCGCATCTTTGTATAAGTCACACTGACAGGGGTTGCATTAGTCAGGCACTATGAGCCGGGAGCATCCGCCCGACCTCCCTTCAGCAGATGTCAAACTCTATCCATGAAGATTACAGTGCCTCAGAATCTACTCATCATATCACGTGTTTTTGGGCTTATTTTAAACAGGAGAATTTGCTTTTAGTAATCGTGTGAAACAGTTTCTCTATGACTGATGTTTTCATCCGTTTTGGTGCGCGTTTCACCAGCCGACATCAGTTACGTATAAATTATGTTGTAAGGGGGTTCAGTGGAAAGGAGGCGGCGAGAGCCCGGCCCCACCCTCCTCGGCTCTACATATGTATATAAGTCACTTTGGACTATAAGTCGCAGGACCTTTCAGATGATGAAAAAAAAATCTATATTCCAGGAAATACTGTACTTTTTCCTTCATGTGATTTTGAGCTACAAAGGTCTTGCATTGTATGAACGTACAGAGCTTTAGAGATATTCTTCTAAAAATCAATGTGTTCTGCTGAAGAAAGTCATACACATCTGGCATGGCATGAGTGTGAGTAAATGATGAGAGAATTTTCATTTTTGGGTGAACTATCCCTTTAAGAAAGTAAAGTTACATTTCGATGCAACGTGTTTTGCTGACTTTGTTGTTTTTGTTATTTTATGTTGAATATAGTATTTGTTGTTGTGGTGCTGGTTCATTCTTTTCCAATTGAGTTTCAAATATAAGGCTGTATGCGAGGAGTTGTACAGTGATGGCCAATCATAACAGTGGGCTTTTACACTGCAGTCTTAATAGGGAACAGAGCCGAAAACAGAGCATTTCAGTCAAAGGGCAAGATACTGTGAAATTGATAATAAATTACCAAATTATTTTTGGTGCAAAAAACTTTACTAATATTCTAAGTGTACATTAGGGAAAGTAGTCTCATGACCCTGCACTTTGACACTATTTTTATTACAATTAAGCACTTAAAATTACTTAATTGTAATGAAAACAATTTCCCTCAATAATATCATTAAAGGAAAGGAAAAAAAATTCACATTTTCATTACTGTAATGTGAAATTGTGTTTATTGTAGTATTTACACATCATGACACATTTTGTGCTGCTTTTTCATTATGCTGATTAAAATGGGGAAAAAAAATATTGCATTATTTTTTGGTAATAAAGTGAAAATTACTGTATTACAGTACAGTAATAAGAACTTGGTAAGATCCACCACTAATAATGGGAATAACATTTTTAATAAAACCTCTGTACACATTATGGTAATGACAATTTCGGGGTGTAATGTGCCAAATTGCCATGAATGGTCTTTATTTGGCTTGAATTTCTTAATGAAAAATGCAATTTCTTTTTAATATGGGGTGAAATGTGACCTGGACATGTTTTCTTCCATCCAATAGCAACAATAGACAACAATGACCTTGCTCTGGCTGAAGGATTCATAGGATAAACACAAAGCCGCCCCCTTTCAGGATCCTCAAAGCATCCATTGTGTACTCACACACAAATACACACGCACACACACACACACACACACACACACACACACACACACACACACACACACAGCCTCTGCCTGCCCGCTTTCACAAGACTACCACAATAGGCAACAATAACAAATTGGCAAACACACAGGAGAGTGAACAAGTATCAGGGAGCAGGGCCTGTAGAGGCGACTAATCTGTCTCTGTACCAGAGAGGAGGAAGAGCTGTGCACCATACATGGCCTGCAGTTATAGACTTAATTACACACAGGTTACATATAGGGCAGGGCATTATTTCCAAAATTCTCCTTATATTTGTAATGATTTTGTGAATATTGCAATGACGTTAATGTGCTTTTTATGTGGCCTTTAAGCTTCCTATAGAGTGTGGTATTGGATTAGTTTCACTGTCCTTCCCTTGACTTTTAACTGGTGAGTTTGAAAATGTTAAAACTGAGATGTTTTAATAGCATTGTGATCTAAACTTCAGAAGTAAAAACAGAGTTGGTAATCAGTTCAAAGGGTTCATGAGTCATCACTCAAAAAGTTCACATGGTATATTTAATATATTAAAATGTTTTAGTAAAAATATATGTATTTATATATAGCTGTTTACCATATATTGTTACATTTATAATATAACACAATTTAAAAAGTGTATATAAATGAAAGCAATTACAGCCTCGAGCCTATGTGGATAGGTCTATCAACTTGGCACATCTGTCAATTTTCCTCATTCTTCTTTGCAAACCTGCTCAAGCTCTGTCAGGTTGCACAGGGATCATGAGTGCACAGCCTTTTTCAATTCCACAGATACTCAACTGGGCTGAGAATCTGTGAATTTTAAAACCAGTTGGTTACACAGTGATGATTTAGGTGAGTTGCATTAAAGGGGGTGAATACTAATGCAATCAATTATTTAGTTTAATATTTGCTATAAATTTCGACTAATTGTTAGAAATGTGTTTTGACTTTGATATGAAAGTGTCTTTTTCTGCTGATCAGAGTCAAATAAGCCATATTAAGTTCACTATGATTAAATATTTAAAAAAAAAGTTATATACACACACCGATCATGATGAAAAATGTTCATCGACGACCTTTTTTTCCATGACTAACACGAGACGGCACCGACGTCATTTAACACTAACTCTGACTGTATCAACATGCAATATTTTTGACAAAAAAAGATGAGACTAAAATGTAGTTTAAAAAATAATATCTTTACCAAAGTCTCTCTTTATTTTCGTCGAAAAAGAGGCAAAATATTATAGTCTGTTTTTGTTTTTTGTTTTTTTCTAAATTACAATCCAAATATCCTGTTCATTGGATGGCATGAGCAGAGTTTCCTTTCCTGTGCTGTGCATGGCATATCAGGACTAAGCAAGCACAGTGAGCAGTAAATAATGGCAGCAACAGTTGGACTTGGGAGAAAGAGAAGATGATATGAAGGCTAACCACAAAGAAATTGAGGTAGGTTAATGTCTTGGTGGTAATGTTAGGTTGTTTTTTTTTTAAGCTATATTAAGACAACTAGTGACAACTATATTAGACAACTTAATAAGCTATATTAAGACAAGGCGGTGGTGTTACATTATGTAGGCTGGGTTTTATAGGCTATTAAATTGTTGTGAAGGAGCTGAAAATGAGCGGCAAAGGTAATGTAGGATTGAGTATAGACCAATGACTTATGTATTTGGCATGTATTTGGTGACAATGCTGTGTTTATATGTCCTTCACATTACCATCAAAATGAATTTGATTTGACATCAAAATGAATTTGAATATGTTATAAAAACTAATTGCCTACAAAAACATATCTCAAAAAAGGTGTCTGCAGTAATATGCCTGCATAACCTGCATAGAGTACTTTGTGAGTATAATACTACTTAGTTTTGATTGTGTAGACTTTTTCTGGATACTCCAGGTTTGTGTTATTATGTTACAATCATAGCAATGATTTACTTATAGTGCAACACTTAGATTTCTTGATGTTGCATCTGTCTAAATATGACTAAAATATGACTAAAATGTCAACAGATTTCATTGACTAAAACTAGACTAAAATACTGAGGGTTTTATTGACTAAGATAAGACTAAAATGACCAGACTTTGTCAACTAAAAAAAAAAAACAGGATAAGGTTGACTAAATATTATAAAAACTAAGAAGGACATTTGACACAGGACTAAAGACTAAAATTAACACTACAACAAAGAATGGCCAGACTGGTTCAAATTGACGAAGTCTACGGTAACTAAGATAATGGCTCTGTACAATTTTGGTGAGAAGAATAGCAAGAAAAAATGTGATAAGGTAAATATCACTTGTGAGCAGAATATTTTTTATTTCCAATCAAGCTGCAATTTTGCCAAATTATGCAAGAAGTGTGAAATTGTGTGTTTTAGGACACATAAGATGTTAGCCTTAGCTAGACAAAGGAGTCTGGCTCTTTTTTTTTTTTTTTCAAAAACATTAAAAAATTTAATTTCCATCAGCATCATTTCCAGCACAGAATTCAATATAACACAATAAAGAATTTGAGATAGAGAAAGAAAAAAGAAGAAGACTAACAAGACTTTTCTTTTTAGAACTCCACAATGCTAAAAGCGCCAAAAGTTGAAGAAAGTCCCATCTATGTAGGGCTGAAAATGACTACAAAATATTCATATATAATTTTTTAGCTCGTTCACCAAGCCCTAGTACGAACAGTGCACAGTTTCAGCATCAAATGGCAGCGTCTTATCTGACATTGTTCAATACACTTCAACTGCTTTCGATCATATAATTGGCTTCCTTTTTTTATATACCTTCTGTCAAACGAGTTAAAGCATGTATGACAGTTTCTCAATGCCCCCATTTGCTCATTGTTAGCAAACTAATGAAAGGTAATTCAACAATCATTCCATGTCATTACTCTGACCACTCAAAGCTAATCATCTCATTATGGTCAAAAGAGCGTTGAGCGGAGCGAATAACGTCAATCCTTAAGTCAATGTGAAACCTTGCCGCAGGGGCTTGAACTAGCAAAGGGGCTACATGCTAAATGAACACCGCAATATAGAAAATCACTCGATCTCTGTTGGGTTACAAAATGTTTTCTTGGTTTGAACTGTATGTTATGTTAAGGTGAGACATTGGGAGTAAATTGTATATACCCATACTGATATAGATCCATATTGGTAAAGATCCTATCAAATCAAAATGTGATTTTTGTAGCTTTTAATCCATGTTTATTATCTTTGAGGCCATCTATATGCTAGAGTACTCCAAAAAATTGACAACAAGATCACATAGGAAATCGGCATGTTGTTTCTGAGAGTTCCGGTACCTAACGATCGGCCACATTATGCAGACTCACCGACAAGCACCATCTCCTATCAGACATTGTTGTATCGGCTCCAGCAGGTTTGACCAAAAGTTTGTTGCATCAGAAGCGTGGGAGACCTGGGTTCAGATTCCATGTTGAAACCAGGAAGTTAGGGCTGCATGATTACGGCAAAAATCATAATTGTCAATTATTGCCCTTGATATTGTAATTGCGATAATTAAATGTTGATTAAAAGATTAAATTACTGTGATGTCACAAAGTAGGCAACCATGCGGTTTTTCAGAGTAGCAGATTTCAATGGTGGCTATGAGCTGCGCTTCAGTTTCTTTTAAGCATCTTTTAAGCATTAAATACTGTAATATTGGTTGTTAATGTTAGGCCTAATTAAAGTTATTTTAAACGGATATCTATGGTATAGAAGAAAATAAATTATTGCTAAATTACTGCTTAAATTATTGGTCCATCATCCATGTACAGTAAATAATGACATATTCAACATTCAAACTTATTAACAGCCAATTTACATTGACCAAGTGGTTTGCTGCGTTCAGTAAGCAGTGTGGTGGCGAGACGGGCACCCAATCATCCCATTAGAAATTCAATGGTGATCTAGATCATGTAAGATAATCGTTAGATCATATTTGGCCTCAGCGGTTGCACTTTGGAAATTAAAAACAGCCAACTGTGATCAGAGTTTGTGCAGTTCATGAAAATTTTAAATCTACCATTAGCAGTTGCATGGCAAATGGGTCTTATTAGAGAAGATGCAATAACAAAGACGGTGATTTGTGAAATGCTTTTCATGCTATCTTTCTGTTGGCTACACCTCCAAAACAAGCTTAAAACAGTTGAATTACTATATTTTTTTATTTTTTATACAAAGCAAATTCACATTGGCCTTCTAATTGGCATGACACAACTAAAAACGATGACTGTTGTCACACACTGCAGGTTTATATTAACTGTTCAAGCCCTGCAGTTCAGCGTGAGCTCAATGACGCTCCAAACAGAGTTCTGCACTGTCGCGAATTCTCTTAATAAAAACAAAGCAGTCTAATCAGCTCAATAAATTAATTATTTACACCACGTCTATGCCTTGATTAGAACAGGAGCATTTTACTTTTGTCGCGTTGCTCATTTGCAGTGTACGTATTTACCATCTACGTTGCAAGTGAGAATCGCAATATGCAATGTATCCAAAATTGCTTTTCGCTTTTGTTCTACAGCTTCTTTGAGTGTCAGGTGATGTTTCTTCAGTCTTAATTTTCATGTGCCACTGTGAACAAAGGTGAAACATAAAGCAAGTATCTGGACATCAGACTGTTTAAAATTTGCATATTATGATTAGTTGTCATTACAGATAGGACGGAGGACTAATTTAAACATCTCTGATTGGCCATTGCTCAACGGACATGTCTGTGATTGGTTAGAATACTCTACTGCTGCAAAAACACGCTGTAAATAGAAACCATAAATGCAACAGAATCAGACTTATATTGAACACTGTAATCATCAGTTTTCACGATTACATAATCGTGGCAGCCATAATACTATTCGCGATTAGTTTCTCAATTAATTGTGCAGCCCTACAGGAAGTAATCTCGTACACAATCAGTGACAAGTGTGATTCTGTGGTTGCATTTTTTTCCCATTACATTATTTATTCCACTGATGGTTAGGTTTGGGCTGGCGGTACGGTTTATAAAATATGCATTCCTCTTCAATGTTTTACAGCTGAAAACAACTTGCTTCACAACTCGCTTTTGGTACCCCTCTGTGGACATTTTACTTGGACAATGGAGCTCACAGGTGCTTACCGCTTTGGCCACTGGGGACAGTGTTTCGCATTTTGGTAAGCACAGACCGATTTCAGCTAAAGAAAAGTCTATTTCACTGTGAGATCAGTCTGAAGTTGATAAAATCATGTTTAAGCAGATACATGTATATGCATTTAAAATATATTCTCTCTTTTTTCTCTTCTGGGAAAATAGACCTTAAATACTGATGACTCATCTTGCACTCTGGGGTTTTTACATCACTATGATGTGAACTAAAGCCAATTGGCTATTAAAAAAGGCACAAGTCATTTGACATGTCCTACCGCAAACATTCTGGTTCAATAAGAAATACGTCAGAGAACACACAGAAGATTCAGAGAAAAAAAATGTTTCACGTCATGTCATCGGGCCGTCAATACATCAGCCCCCTCCACTAGTGTAACAAACGGACAATAACTGACACCAGGGTTGGGGAATAACAGAATACATGTAACGGGATTACATATTTAAAATACAAAATATAAGTAACTGTATTCCACTACAGTTACAATTTAAATCATTGGTAATTAGAATACAGTTACATTCAAAAAGTATTTTGATTACTGAAGAGATTACTTTGCATTTTATTGTCATTTGTTTCATTTAATATTTAGTCCTTTCAGATGGAAAACATTTATACATATAAATGATGCGATCCAAAGTGCATTTGAACAGCGGTGAAACACTTTCTTATGATGTGTTACATTCATACGAGCAAACAGAGAAGTTTGCAGTAAATTTGGAGCAGAAGAAACAGAAATAAACCTTGTGTAAATTATCAGCTTTACGCTAAGCTAAAATGCTATTTAGCCATTTTACATGCACATGTTACCAGGCATGATCATATTTTTTTATCAAGAAAATTCACGTTAGATCATAATTTCTTTTTTTCTAGTAAGATCTTTGATATTAGGGCAAAAATCGTATTCTTGATAATAATTTTTGTATTGTTTTCCTGTAAAAATATTGAAAATCCTTAAAACAAGATCAGTTTGATTTATCTTGTTTTAGAAACAACACTGCATAAGATATTTAGGTTTTTCAGAGAATGTATTTTTAACATGTGTATTTTGTCTTACTGCACTGGCAGAGTTTTTAATAGTCAAAACAAGTGAAAAAATCGACCAGTGCTGAAGAAGTAATTAAAAGTATTTAGAATATGTTACTGATCTTGAGTAATCAATCGGAATACGTTACAAATTACATTTTACAGCATGTATTCTGTAATCTGTAGTGGAATACATTTCAAAAGTAACCCTCACAACCCTGACTGACACATAATTAATGACACCGCAATAAAGGATTTCTGGATGAGACAAATCTGGCACACTTTCTCTGCAGGACGTCCTCTCTGCAGTCAGAAGCCGTATCGCTCTGCCACAGATACAATCACAAAGCCCATCGCTTATTTCACACAGAGTAATAGTGGTTCGGAGGAGTAAACAGGGCTCACACACACAGCACTGTGAGAAATGCATCTGAAGATGGAAAAATCCAGAGAAAGGCAAGGCAAGGTCATTGACCTTGAGCAGAAAAATAGTGCAAGCACAGTGACCAGGGAAAAACAAAAAAATTCAGCTTTCAGAGTTTATTAGGTGAGACCTCACACTTAAAAAGACTTTATAGACTGTGTTGTATACGTCTGCGTGAACAAACTCTTATCAGATCTAAATACATTTGTACCTGGTACTTTGTCACTACTGTGTAATGATCTGAATTGTTATGATATACTTTTGATTATTTTGCTGGCGATCTAAAATTAAGCAATATTGTTAATACTGCACTGACTTCAGTGCGTTCTTTATATGGCCATTAAGTTTTGTAAATAGATTCCAGATCCCAATCCGATTCTTCTTTTAGTACTTTTGAGGAAGAATTCTTTGTTAATAAGAAATGCATTTCTTACTGCATTTACTGCCCTGGTTTGTTGCCAAATGATAAGATAATTTCAGATTTCAACAGAGCAGCTATAACAAATCAGAGATACATTTTAAACACAGTCTTTGATGATTTTTGAAATACTTATAAGCAGAACTGCAATCAAACAATTGGTCTTACCGTAAAATACTAAAACATTCTAAAACAAAATATCTGCTAACATATTTCTATTATTTATTTATTTTAATTCTCGCAAGTATGAGAGCATGAGAGATGTTTTGGTAGAGTCTCTGATTTAAGCAGTAGTTAAAAACGATGTTACATTTGGAAAGTTCGATTCACTTCTGTGAACCATTTTAAATGGTCCGTTTTAATAACTTGATTCAAAACTCAAATGAATCAATTAATTCCTCATTACTCAAAAAAGGGCATGAAAATGATTCATTCTTCTTTGTATTCATTTAGTGATTATTTTTAGCTACATTTATATTTTACATCTTGCAATTAACATTTTTAATCTGACTGAAAAAAGTGGCTTTTTTTAAGCCCTTTTGGAGCCATAGAGATATATATTGAATATTGTCAATGGCTTTTTCATGAGATTTAGCTTAATAAAAAAATTCACAGCCCTATCTGTGATTGTTATCTTTAATGTACAGCTTTGTGCGGTTCTAATGTAAGTGTAATGTGTGACTTACATTACAATAAGTCAGCATTGCAGTGGTGTGAGCCTTAAAGTGTGTGTTCTGACAAATGTTGTTCAAATCGATACTGTAATCAACACCCCTCTCTGCTGCTGTCAGACGTTACCTTCAGCTCTGGCTGCTTGTGAAGAGATGAGTCAGAGAGTTTCTGAATAAAACACAGCCAAGAGAATCTGAACCACTTACCTTTATCTGGATGATTTAGGATCATGATCCTTATGTGGGCTTCTCTGACTTTTGCCTTTGTGCTGTTCGGACTGCGCAAAACAAAGAAACAGAACTTTTAGACAGGAGTACACCACCATCTATTGGCCATAGTCTGAACTACTGAATGCAACTAATTACAGGTTTGCACACTTGGTGATTTTGCGTCAGTCATCAACGTGTGTTGCCGATCTCCATTAATGCACACATCATGACCTCAACCGGGAATATTTTCTTTCTAAATTGCCAGGCATATACACTGAAATATCTGTCTGTCATGGATTCTAGAGACATGGGACAAAACAGGAAACAGAACTGAAAAGAATTCAAAGGAATTATTTTGCTTTATATTTAGCTTTTTCCATTTTCTCACAAAATGTGTTTTTTCTTGCCTTCCACTGAATATGTCAAAAAAGTCAGATACAACAAGAATGTCAAATATTTTGTATGAATGTAAAGAAAACTAGCATTCTCTTCAACTATTATATAGGGTACAACTTGGCTAAAGGCACCTCTTAAGGAAATTTAGATTTTTTTCTGGTCACAAAATGTATCAAGTGTATAAAAGTTGTATCAATGTATCAAAATTGATTTATTTTAATTGAATATTGGAGCAACATCATTTGTGTGAAAAGAAATAATAACAGTTTTAAAAAAAGCTGGTGAGGGAGCCTTTCACCCCACACTTGGGGTAAAAGGCCCCTAGGGGATTTTAAAGTGTAGATACTGGGGCAATAGTTAAAGTGGAAAATTTGTAAACTAATGCAAATAATTTTGAGACAGCAAGATGGTTGTTTTGAGTAACAAATTAAGATGACGCTTACTCAAAATAACCACTTCAGAAAATTTCAAACACATTTGGCATTTTATTACATCTCAAGTATTTTATAAACAAATTAATCTCTATTATGATTGAATGAGTCAATGTGAGCCCACTTTGAACATTTTTCATAACAAACCTATTCGCCCCACAAAAAAAAAAGTGTTTAATAGGGGCCTTTAGCCCCTGCAAATTTTACCCCAGATACTATCCTTTCACTTATTGGACAGTTATTGAAAAAAAATATATTTAATGACCTTAAACAAAACTGAAAATGATAAATAAGTATTCTGTCTCAAAAGAAATGTGCTCATTTAAGGGATTTTCATTAGCTACATAAATTTGAAACATAAAAAAAAAAAAAAAAAAAAAAGTGATAAAAATCAACCTTTAGACACCACACGATCTCATGGATCAGGAACATTTTCCAGTGTATAGTGACAAACAGGTGTTTAGGAAAGTACTGTGGTAGTTTTTGTTGCCATTTAGTGTTTTAGGAGAAAATTAAATCAATGGAGCATTTTACCCTGTGGAGCCTTTAGCCACATTGTACCCTAAATTGAGAATCCAAGATGGTTTCAAAATGATTAACAGCTCAGTCTTTTAAATTGAAACCACCGACAGAAAATCTGACAGGTTTGAACAAATAACCATATTTTGCACATTACACATTTTTTAAATTTACCTTCTGTCAGGTCAACATTTCCATGAAAGATACACATATATTTCTGTTTTTCTTCATTTTAATATTTTAATGTATACACTGACCAGCCACAACATTAAAACCACTGACAGGTGAATTGAATAACATTTATTATCTCATTACAATGGCACCTGTTAAAGGGTGGGGTATGTTAGGCAGCAAGTGAACAGTCAGTTCTTGAATTTCATGTGTTGGAAGCAGGAAAAATGGGCAAGCGTAAGGATCTGAGTGACAAGGGCCAAATTGTGATGGCTAGACGACTGAGTAAGAACATCTCCAAAATGGCAGGTCTTGTGGGTTATTCACGGTATGCAGTGGTTAGTACCAACCAAAAGTGGTCCAAGGAAGGACAGCCAGTGAACCAGCGATAGGGTCATGGGCGCCCAAAGCTCATTGATGCGCACGGGGAGCAAAGGCTAGCCCGTCTGGTACGGCTCTAGAAGAGCTACTGTAGCACAGATTGCTGAAAAACTTAATGCTGGCCATGACTGAAAGGTGTCAGAACACACAGCCTTGCAGCTTGCTGCATATTGGGCTGTGTAGCCACAGACCGGTCAGAGTGCCCATGAGCGTCAGAACTGGACCATGGAACAATGGAAGAAGGTGGCCTAGTCAGATGAATCACGTTTTCTTTTAGATTATGTGGACAGCCGGGTGCGTGTGCATCGTTCACCTGTGGATGAGATGGGAGCAGGATGCACCATGGGAAGAAGGCAGGCCAGCGGAGGCAGTGTGATGCTCTAGGCAATGTTTTGCTGGGAAACCTTGGGTCCTGGCATTCATGGGGATGTTACTTTGACACATACCACCTACCTAAAGATTGCAGACCACGTACACCCCTTCATGGCAACGGTATTCCCTGATGGCAGTGGGCTCTTTTAGCAGGATAATGCACCCTGCCACACTGCAAAAATTGTTCAGGAATGGTTTGAGGAACATGACAAAGAGTTTAAGGTGTTGACATGGCCTCAAAATTCCCCAGAACTCAATCCGTGGACCAACAAGTCCAATCCATGGAGGCCCCACCTCGCAACTTACAGGACTTAAAGGATCTGCTGCTAACGTCTTGGTGCCAGATACCACAGGACACCTTTAGAAGTCTTGTGGAGTCCATGTCTTGATGGGTCAGAGCTGTTTTGGCAGCACAAGGGGGACCAATGCGATATTAGGCAGGTGGTTTTAATGTTGTGGCTGATGAAGCATTGAACTCTGTTCTGAGGTTGTCTTAGGCTACTTGCCTTCTCACTGTATTCTTATAGAAAGATTAATCATTTTTTCCAGTCTACAGTTTTCTTTTAAGCAGGGCTTGAGTCTGAGTCACAGCTGAACACCCAGAAGTGATGATTAAAAGATACACATTGGAGCTGCTTACACACACACACAACCCTTCAGCCCTAAAAATCCTTTAAAGTCTCGACCCATCTGCAACAGTGAGCATCTGAGAGGGGCCAGAGCGACTAATTAAAACTGTGCGGTGTGGATGATCCCAGAATGTGATGATGAATCTACCTTTGTCTGAAAGGTCATTATCTACATCAGATGTGTGCTGGCTGAAAGTCTTAACTTCAATAAATGGTGTGCTAAGACCCCTTTTACAGAAAATTACAGAAATAGTTCACACAAAAATAAAAAAGGTTGTCATTAATTGCTGAACCTCCTTTAGAAGGTAGTTCTAAATGTGTATGCTTTTGCCGTGGTGCACAAAAAAACAGAATTTTGAAGGGTCTTCATGCGGTGTAGAACCAGTTTTATAGTGCAAAATCTGTCAAGCTTCAAAAAAGACAAAAATACATGGACACAGACAGACCAGTTCGAAAATGTTGAATGGAGAACTACATTTGAGAGCTGGATCACTGACTAAAATTAGTAAGTAATGATTTAAATTTCAGTCAGTTTATACAGAGCTATCATATGGCCTCAGAAGACTGAAATTGTAGCACAGGAGTTGTTCAGATTACTATAATGGGATTTTATATATATATATAGATAGATAGATAGATAGATAGATAGATAGATAGATAGATAGATATACACACAGTTGTGCTCAAAAGTTTGCATACCCTGGCAGAAATGGTGAAATTTTGGTATTGATTTTTAAAATATGACTGATCATGCAAAAAAACTGTCTTTTATTTAAGGATAGTGATCATATGAAGCCATTTATCATCACATAGTTGTTTTAAATCATGATGATAACAGAAATCACCCAAATGGCCCTGATCAAAAGTTTACATACCCTTGAATGTTTGGCCTTGTTACAGACACACAAGTTGACACATACAGGTTTAAGATTAAGATACTGAGCCATAGGGAGCAGAAAAGAACTGTCAAAAGACCTGCGTAACAAGGTAATGGGACTTTATAAAGATGGAAAAGGATATAAAAAGATATACAAAGCCTTCTTTTCTGCTCCTCATGGCTCAGTATCTAGCCTGCTCAGTGCATCCTCATGAGAACTAACAAACTCATTGACTATTTATACACAGACACTAATTGCAATTTAAAAAGCCACAGGTGTGGGAAATTAACCTTTAATTGCCATTTAAACCTTTGTGTGTCACCTTGTGTGTCTGTAACAAGGCCAAACATTCAAGGGTGCATGATCAGTCATATTTTCAAAATCAATGCCAAAATTTCACAATTTCTGCCAGGGTATGCAAACTTTTGAGCACAACTGTGTATATATATATATATATATATATATATATATATATATATATATATATATATATATATATATATATATATCATTGTAAGGAAAGGAGCTACATAACGTTTCTTCAAAAATTGTGTTCCACACAAGGGTTAGGAAAAAATTACTGCAATGCAATTAATTTATTTTAGGTTGAACTATTCCTTTAAGAGTTACGAATGAGCCTACGAATTACTTGCAAATTTAACATGGATGTTAAAAGATCAAACTTCATAAAAGGCAAACAATAACACTACTGAGACCAGTTATTTCAGCTGTGAGTGAAAGACACCAAAGTTAAGCTAAAGACATATGAGAAGAGAATAATAAAAATGGTTAACCCCGAAACAGTACATTTTAAAGAATTTTATGAGCATGCATGTGGTTGACCAAGTTCATGCTGGTCACATCCGAGGAAAACTGGTTACAGTTTGGATCAGTTCTATGAAAACATTAGTCCAGTTTGATGGACACAAAGAAATACACAAAGAAATAAGCCATACGGGTATGACGTGAGCTCTACCACACAGGATGTGATGATTTCACGGCGTGAGTCACACCTGGTGTTGGACCAAGTGAACTTCTGTCGCAGTAAGGGAAATTTTTAGAGCAATATGTCCTCACCGGGTAGGGTGGTCATCCAGATTACAATGTTGGAGATGTGGCTGAGACTTTTTAATCATTAGATGGTACAGATCAAAGCTGTGATGATGGGAGATGATGACTGACTTCAAATCAAAAGCATTGCCCCCAGACTTAACCGCAAGCTCTTCTGGGAAGTTTAGTGATGCAGTGTGTATATACTATAAAACACCTTTGTTTTCTTGCATAACTCATACTGAGAGAATTCACATAGCTGTGATTTATGGCATTTTTTAAGCCCACAGTCTACAATTACCTGATCCCAAGGATAAGACTGGCTTCCCGTTTGGTCATCTTCTGCTCAAATCCACCTCTGTAGTATGCAGAGATTGACTAGAAAAGAAAACACACACATTACTCAACTACTTGAAGAAATGTCATTCAGTAAAAGGAATGTTAAAGGAATGTTCTGGGTTAAATACAAGTTAAGCTCTATCAACAGCATAATGTTGATTTCTACAGAAAACTATTTTAATTTGTCCCTCAGTTTAAAAAATTAAAGTAATAATCGCTGTTCCAGTAACGCACTGGCCATACACATTAAAATATATTTAATGTAAAAGTAGATCCACAGGACTTAAAGGACTATTTCACCCAAAAAAGGAACATTTCCTCACCCTCTTGTTGTTCCAAACCCATATTACTTTCTTCTGTGGAACACAAAAGGAGTTTAACCCTAGTTAACTCTAACTATAAACCAGGTTTTACTGAGTAGTTCATGCAAATGCTTTAACAAAAATACAAGCTTTACAGTTCTGCTTTTAACCCCAACAGAAAGCTGCCCCATAGACTTCCATTCAAAGTGCACCACTGTAGTCACAATTTTTGCCTTAAAAAAAGGAGGGCCAAGCCTCTTTTCTGTCATTTCTGTCAAGACATTTATGTGGTAATAAACAGTGTTACAAATGCTGTTGATAGAGCTTAGCTTGTATTAAATGTGGAACATTTCAACAATCACAACACATGATGACTAATATGCATAATTACACGTATACCCTCAATACTGATGGCAACCAAGTTACACTGGCTCAGCTAAAAGCATCTTGACCAGCTTTTCTACTTTTCCATGTGAAAAATGAGACTGTTTAGGGATTTCAAAAGATTGACCCAATGATTGTATAAAATTCCAAAACAAATTTAAAGGGCCTAAGATGGAGAAGATGTTTCAAGGTAGTTTAGACTGTATTTTGAGTCAAATGTGGTTATTTCTTTTAAGACATTTGGTTACAGTATAGCCCTCATGAGGACAGCCATGTTTATCCTGTCATTCGCTTCACAGTTTTCCCATTTTGGGAATTTTCCATTTTCAGTTCAACAAGTTCCACCTTAAAACACATTTAGTATTTTCAGCGCATAGATTTAAAAGAATAGATCACTCAGTGACAATTTTTTCATCACTTACTCACACTCATGTTGTTCCAAACTAGTGTTATTCCAAAATGATTTCTTAAAGTTGCACTCAGTGAGTTTTTGTTTACTTTAGACTTGCACTGACACCTAGTGGTGTGGATGCAGCATGATTCAAATGCAATAGTTTTCAGTTACAGAGCTAATGTAGAAATGTACTATTCACTGTCAGGCATGACTACTTTAATCCATGAGAGAAAGAGTCCAATAACAGGGCGGTTACTGAGATAAAGCGAGTAGCATTTAGCTGGTCTTGTGATCCTAACATGGCTGCCCCCGTGAGGGGACCCTCTCCTTGTAGAATATTTTTAGCTTTTATGGAGTCTTCATCTCATGTGAATGGTCATGATTTTATACATGTTTCAAAATTACAATTAAAGTCTTGAAGAGTAAAACTTTACTCAAGGAAAAAAAAAATACTGAGTGCACCTTTAAGTAGTACACAAAGGAGAAATGTTGAAGAATGTACAGCCTGCTATTCCATATAATGAAAGTTAAAAGACTGATCTCACTATGAATTCGGCAACTCGTCTTCAGCTAAACTCGGTCTGTGCTGACCGTAATTCAAACTACTGCCCCCGGTGGCTGATGTGGAATGTGTTGAGTTTATGGCCAAGTGTGAGCAACGTGGGACTGCTGACACAACGAGCAACCAGTCGCACCACATGAGAAGGAAAACAAACTTGAGTGTATGGAAAAGAGCGGTGACAAAATTTTTGGAAGAAAGAAAGTCTTATGAGTTTAGAATGACATGAGGGTAAATAAATTATGATAGAATTTCCATTTTTGGGTGAACTATCCCTTTAATTAAACTGCCATAAAGGGATAATATCGTTCTATGGCTCCCTCAAAAATCATAAATAAGATTAAGGTTGGATGGAATTGCCAGTAGAATGTTCATGATTAAACTTCAGAATTAAAACTCTCATTCTCAGCCCACAACATGTCACTTGCTCACACTCATCCATTAGGGGATTCACAGAATGACGAAATAATTCAGATTAATAACTCATGGCACTGTATATCACACAAGTGCTCAGTCATGAACCCAGTTTAGTTGAAGGCTGCTGAAATTATGGAAGTTTCACAGCATGCACAGGTGGACTTGATGGGTCAAAGCTCTGATCTGCTCACACCACTCATAGCTTTGGATGAACCTGAACAAGACATGTTTACAAACTTCAAAAACACCCAGGAATTCAGCGTGAACTACAGCCAGGGCCAGTAAGATGCCGATGAATCAGTCTTTCAACCCTACAGCGGAGGCTTTAACATGCCAACACCACACGCAACCCAGCACCACAAGATGTGGAAATGAACATGGAAAAATATAAACTTCATTCCCATAAATCATCGTGTTCCGAAGCAGAACCTGCATATGATAAATGGTCACGATCATAAAAAGGGAACTTTCCAGAATCACAACGTTCACAAAATTCTTTACATATGCATCCTTAAAAATGTGTTTATGGAGGGTTGTTTAAATGTTTCAGTGACACTTACCGCAGAGGGCATTTTCTTAGCAGCTTCCGTAATAACCTGACCCAGAGGTCTCCAAAAATGGAAAGCATACCGACCTAGAAATGAATGTAATAAGGGGAAAAAGGAGGGATGATTGTTGAAAAGTGTGCCACTGGCAGCTCACAATTTACAGACTTAAACTCCAGGGTTAACAAAGTTGGTTTAAGGGTGAAACCGAGGACAAAACCACATTTAGTCTCATTCAAAATGTGTTAAAGGTAAGGACTCCTTTCAACTTCCCTTGGTATTTATCTGGTCAGGGTGTCGGTGTACTGCCAAAGGTTGTGGTTCAACTCACTGCAACACACTGAAAGTCAGCAACTCGGCACTCAATGAAATGAACATGCAGTGGACCCACTTACAAATATATGAATGTCTGTGCATTATATAACAAAATATCAAACCCAGTGGGGTTTCAAAGAAACATAGCACATATTAAAATGTTTCACAAAAAGAATGTGTTTCTTCAACTTCGGCAATTTCATGTTCCAGGTTGACAACAAACCAATTTCACAGTTTTCACACAATCACAGTTGTGACGTCATTTCCACAACATCAAACAATTTTGTACCTATAAAGTTTTTTTTTGTTTGTTTGTTTTTTTCAAAAATTTAGTGTACTTGTTAACCAAGTTGACAAAAGTGTGAGTGAAGAGAACGCTTGAGATTAAATATAAGACAAATGATTTTCATTAATTACTTGTAAGCAGAATATTTTTCATTGGACGTAATTTCCAATCAAGATGCAATTATGTCACATTACAAAAAAAGTGTAAAAATATTATTTAATTGCGTGTATTTAGGACAGATAAAATGTTAGCAATGAAATTATCCTCAACTTGACCAATGAGCCATTTTATTTCAAAAATGTTAAAAATGCTATTTCCATCACTGCCATTTCCACCATGAAATTCTATTAAACACAATACAGAATTTGAGATGTGCTGGAAATGACACTGTGGTGGGAATTTTCACAACTTTCAGAAAGGAAAATAAAAAAAATAAAATAAAAAAAATATATATATTCTGTGATGCATGTACATACACTGCTGGACATTGTTAGGAGACACATTTTTAAAAAAATATTGCGTGACAGTGTGAAAAATGTTTTAACAATAATTTTTCTTTCTAGAGGTCCACAGAGCTAAAATTGCCTGAAGTTAAAGAAACACCCATATATTTTTCAAATTAAAGATAAAAACTACTTAAACACTCTCTGGTGTCAAAAATCATGACATTAGACATTTGTGTAAACCTGAGAGGAACTAATTTATTAAATCCTCCAAAAAATGACCTTGGGGCAACAACAACAACAACAACACACAAAAAAGGCTTAGAAATATGAAGTTAAAGTTATAACATCATTTGTTTGCAGATGCCACTTGGTTTTATATTTCATGTTTAATTCAATCAGATATTTTTTAAGTATGGCTTGAGTGTCCAAATACTTTTTGTGGCCACTGTATAATGTCTCCAAAATACAGCATTTAATAAAAAGCTGTAAAGTGACTCATTAAAAGTAACCAAATTGTAGGTGAAGAATTTATAAAATCGTTAGAGTAATACGTTATGGGAACTTTTTTTTTCTTTCATCAATTGTGAAAGGCATTCTGTTAAGAGGCAAACTTTATTTTGCTTTTCAGCAAAAAAAGCTGAAGGCTTTCATCACTGTAATGCAAAGCCCTGCCTCTGAGCAGCGCAGGCCACACACTGCCTCAGTTTTTGGCAGGAGAGCTGCCCCCTCTGTGCACTGAAATGGGAATTAGCTCCCTTCCTCAAAGCGACCACAAGTGCTATTCCATCTTGACCTCACACAGCTATGGGTTGAAGACTTGGCGATTAACAATGATGAACTACTACACAGCAGTGGGGAGGAGGGCAGAGACACCTGCCAGAAAAGAATCAAATGTAACCAGCCTGATGACAAAGTCGGCCTGAATTATTTAGCCGCATGCAGCCCTTTAAATGACTCTTTGATTTTTCTGATGCTAGAGGCCGCGTTGACCTCATTAACCAGGCAGAGGATCATCTGGGAGCTTGAACAAGCACTCACAGTAAGAGGGTCTAAACCATCTCTCTCATTAACACCACCATCATCTCAAGTGCTTCCAGCCCTTTAGAGTCACATCACAAATATTTGTGGCCGCATTAACATACGCAAGGAAAGTTGAGCTAAATATTTCCAGAGGACAAATGAGGAAAAAAACGGAAAAATGAGAATGCTATACAATGGCTTCTCTATCCTACTGTGAACCATAACATGAGGGTTTATTGCTTACAAACATCCCGACTGCTGTGTTAGGCCAGAAACAGAAAGTACGGGTATATTTGGCTGATGCACTGCAAGTGCATTTATCGGCGCTATACATACCTAAATTCTTGCATTACTGTGGCAGTAACAAACCCCAGTGCTCAAGGGGCGATAGAGTTACGTTCAAATATCTGTGCCATTTAACCAGATGCATTACAATTCAGGTAATTAGCTATAAACATAAAACATACTCTATGGAAGTATGGAAATCCAAATGCTTCTAGCTACACAAGCTGTGTACATAATGTGTCAGACTGCAATTCTACCCGCACACTGTATTCTCAGTGTTGCCACAAAGCCGCTATAGCAGAATTAAATGTATAGTCCACCCAAAAATTAAAATTCTCTCATCATTTACTCACGCCATCCCAGATGTGTATGAATTTATTTCTTCTGCAGAACACAAAGGAAGCTTTTTAGAAGAATATTTCAGCTCTGTAGGTTCATACAATGCAAGTGAATGGTGACCAGATCTTTGAAGCTCCAAAAAGCACAAAAAGGCAGCATAAAATTAATACATATGAGTCCAGTGGGTTAATCCATATTCTCTGAAGTGATCTAATCAGTTTGGGGTGAGAACATATCACTATTTAAGTCCTTTTTTAATATAAATCTCCACTATCACTTTCACATTCTTTCTTTTTTTCTCGATTTGCATTCTTCGTGCACATCACCACCTACTGGGCAGGGAAGAATGTGTATTGTAAAAAAGAACTTATTAAATATTGATCTGTTTCTAACCCACACCTATCATATCACTTTAGAAGACATGGATTAAACCACTGGAGATGCATGGATTACTTTTATGCTGCCTTTATGGGCTTTTGGAGATTCCAAATTTTAAATCGTGTTGACTTGCATTAAATGGACCCACAGAGCTGAAATATTCTTCTAAAAATCTTTGTGTTCAGCAGAAGAAAGTCATACACATCTAGGATGGAATGAGGGTGAGTAAATGATGAGAGAATTTTTGGAGTGAACTATCACTTTAAATGTCTTCTCATGGTCAGTTTTCTCTTTCAGTTCAATGTCATGGCAGAGCAACAGTTTAAAGAGAATTTTGCTGAGCAAGTTAGTTAAAGTCGACATGTCTTCAATGTCTAGCTGCATGAATGATGTTTCTGGCCTTCAAATTGTTGCTGTCACACCAGTAGTTGACCTGAAAAAGAAAACTGCCCAGCCCTGGTAGGCACACCAACAGAACACATTTTCGATGTCTCCTTAATCTAACACGTCTGATTCAACACATTAGAGGAGACTCCTAAATAGATACATCACATTAGGGAGATATTGAAAATGAAGTTAAAGGAATATTCTGGGTTCAATACAAGTTAAGCTTAATCGACAGCATTTGTGGCATAATACTGATTACCACAAAAATGTATTTTGACTTGCCCCTCCTTTCCTTTAAAAAAAAAAAGCAAAAATCTGTGTTACAGTGAGGCACTTACAATAGAAGTGAATGGGGGCCAATTTTTTTTTACATTAAAATACTCACTGTTTCAAAAGTATAACCAAAATACATAAATAATATGATAAAATCACTTTCTAACCTTTTCTGTGTAAAGTTATAGGTAATTTTACAACTTCGTTGCCATGATAATGTAATGTCAACAAACCCTAAAATGACTGTAAAAATTACAATTTAAACAACTTTACAGGTCAAATAATACATGAGTTTTAACAGAAGAATGAATGTAAGTGCTTTTATAAAATTATAAGCTTCACATTTCTGCAATTAAACCCTCCAAAACTTGGCCCCATTGACTTCCATTGTAAGTGCCTCACTGTAACCTCCATTTTTTTTTTTTTTTTTTTTTAAAGAAATTAATTTTAGTGGTAATCAACATTATGCCACAGATGCTGTTGATTAAGCTTAACTTGTATTGAACCCGGAATATTCCTTTAATGCCGTACACTGCTGTAGAAGACACTTTGACAACCTTGTAGAAGGCAACCTTGACAATGCAACAATACTTCGTGTTTTGGCTTGCATGGAGTATGTTATAGGCCCTTCAATTTGCCTCAAAGTGTCTTTATTTATTACCTGTTCTGACATTCTGCAATTTGCTGATGCTAACACGCATTGATTCTAACATGACAATATTACAGTATGTATAACTAACGGCTTAATTTATCATGTATCTGATGCTCTAAGCAATTTAAGAAACTGTAATTACATGCACAGACTCTGCTGGAGTAATCTGAGATTAAGCATTATCTCAAGAGCACAATAAACCAATAACCTTTGGTTTCCAGCCCAGAGCTCTAACCACTAGGCCAAATTACATTTCTGTGAGCATGATTTTTCAAATGAATGTGAAGGCTACTGCATGTGACTTTTAAAATACAACATGTCATATGGAGACAAAAATCTCTAAATGAATGCACATACACTGGCAGCCAAAAGTTTGGAATAATGTACAGATTTTGCTCTTATGGAAAGAAATTGGTACTTGTATTCACCAAAGTGGCATTCATCTGATCACAATGTATAGTCAGGACATTAATAACATGAAAAATTACTATTACAATTTGAAAAAAAAATTCAGAACTTCTTAAACTACTTCAAAGAGTTCTCATCAAAAAATCCTCCACGTGCAGCAATGACAGCTTTGCAGATCCTTGGCATTATAGCTGTCAGTTTGTCCAGATTCTCAGGTGACATTTCACCCCACGCTTCCTGTAGCACTTGCCATAGATGTGGCTGTCTTGTCGGGCACTTCTCACGCACCTTACAGTCTAGCTGATCCCACAAAAGCTCAGTGGGGTTAAGATCCAGAACACTCTTTTCCAATTATCTGTTGTCCAATGTCTGTGTTTCTTTGCCCACTCTAACCTTTTCTTTTTGTTTTTCTGTTTCAGAAGTGGCTTTTTCTTTGCAATTCTTCCCATAAGGCCTGCACCCCTGAGTCTTCTCTTTACTGTTGTACATGAAACTGGTGTTGAGCAGGTAGAATTCAATGAAGCTGTCAGCTGAGGACATGTGAGGCGTCTATTTCTCAAACTAGAGACTCTGATGTACTTATCCTCTTGTTTAGTTGTACATCTGATTTTCTAGTACCAAATTAGCAATTTAGCAGATTACTCAAGGATAAGGTGTAGGAGTGATGGCTGTTGGAAATGGGGCCTGTCTAGATTTGATCAAAAATGACTTTTTTCAAAAAGTGATGGTGCTGTTTTTTACATCAGTAATGTCCTGACTATACTTTGTGATCAGTTGAATGCCACTTTGGTGAATAAAAGTACCAATTTCCTTTCAAAACAGCAAAATCTGTACATTATTCCAAACGTTTGGCCGCCAGTATATATATATATACATATATATATATAAACACACACAGTATATGGTTGAAAGCAGTCGTGCTCACCTGCAAACCCTGCAGCAGCAACCCCCAGTCCCACTGCTATAAGAGTACCACCCTGAAACACACACGACAAATAAAAACATCACATCATAGGAAGATATATGATTGACAAAGGTCATAAGGTTAATATCTTGGCTTTGCTGATGTCATGATACTCAGCAGGTGTTTTGTTTTCTATCAGCTGTGCACCCATGAGAATCAACACATGCTGTGCAGTAGGGATGGGCGAATCCATCTTTAAGTATAGATACTTTCCACATTGATGTTAATCGAGAGCATTGATCCTTACATAAAAATATTGCTGGTATTTTTTTTATATAGAGATTTTATCATTTATTTAGCCTGAAACTAATGTGTATCATATGGCCTACTGCATGATTTCTCAAACAACATTATTGCACTATTGTATATTTCTCTTTTATTTATCTGTTATATCTTATTTTTTATGTCACTATATTTATATATGTTTAAATGTATATGTTTGTATGTATGTATATATGGTTGCATTCTCTTTGCACTGGAAGCTTTTGTCACCATGACAAATTCCTTGTGTAAGCATACTTGGCAGTAAAGCTCATTCTGATTCTGATTCAATGTTAGTCAATGGTATTTTCAAGTTTGAATTTGGAATTTCTTAAAAAGTGTAAGGTTTACATAAAACCCCTGAAAATACATATGCAACAGAATGGTCTAGAAAGTTTGAATGGAGTCTGTACGTTAAGCGGATCGAGTTGAATTAACTGAATAATAATCACGTTAGAGGACCATTTAATTCGGTGCTTGCCACTGTAATAATAGTAATGCATAATAACACTAAAATTAATAATAATAATAATAATAATAATAATAATAATGACAATAACAATAGCAACACGTCTTCAGATAATTGCTTGAGAGTAAGATCTGAACATAATGACAGACATTCTTGTACAACACTTATGAAACAAACTCAGCCCATTAAATAATCAAACAGTTCTTTTCAAATCAGTTCAATGCACCGAACTGTCCAGGGAGAGCTTTACTCACAAGGCGTTTGTCAATATCTGTCTCACTCGGCATGTTTGATTGCTGTGGCATGTCTCATAGAGGATGCGTCATCACTATACGACTGGAGCTCGCCATGCCAGTGCAAGAGTCGAAACTACGGCCAGTCAAGAGGGACAAACTGAACGCTACTGCAAAGGGTCTCGCGATTTCAAAACAAATCAGAGCGAATTCTGAGACACTAGGCTTTAATGTAGTACACTGTTAAACATTGCCATAATCCTTTCATACAAAATATTATATTTATCATTATGAGCTTAAAGATGTCGAATGTGTAATCATACATACATGTGTAATCATGTATATAGTATGCATAATCAATAAGGTGCATACAAATTTTGTCTTCATATATCACTGTTTTAGTACATTAAGCCACGTTAAACGTTTGTCACGCAAAGCGTTTTAGAATGTCCCATCCAGAGCCATTGAAAAAGAGGTCCCATCATACACGGTGATGCACACGCTCATACACACAGATATGGAGGACGAGGACTGCCATTATTAAAAAAAAAAATAAAAAAAAAATAAATATATATATATATATATATATATATATATATATATATATATATATATATATATATATACACAAATAAAGGTAAAAAAAATGAAAAACGTGTACACATAAATAAATAAATAAATAATGAAAATCTGACAAACAGAAGCATTTATACTTGTATTTCCTTATTATGTATAATTTGTTTCCACATTTATTTATTCCCTTAATTATTTCTAAATGTATTTATTTTTACATATATTTATTTCTACATGTATTTATTTCTTCATGTATAATATTTCCATATATTTGTATTTCCATATTTATATATTTCCACATTTATTTATTTAAAAAAATAAAAAAATTCCACATATATTTATTTCTGCATTTCTTTGTCCGTATGGTAATGAGGGGTAATGCTTTATCCCTGAGGCATAGCAGTCGAACTCAGAGTGCTCCAGAGTGGTGCTTGGAGGCCACAGTGTCATCTTGTGGTTGACCAAATTAAATACAATTGAAACAGTCGCAGATGGGTGTGGGTGTGCATTAAGAAATTGTAAAATGTACCTGGCTGTGAGTTGAGTGAGTTTAATGGGAAATGCATATCTGTACTGAATGAATGACTTGGAGATCATATATCAAAATCTTGAATCACTACTGTTTAACAAAATGTATATCTCTTTACAGACTCTTTTAAAAATCCCTGCAGTGATTTCTAAAATGTCCAGGACTCAATGCTGATATTGAGTGACGCACAGCTATTCATTTGGAACTATCACAACCAGATCAACATATTAGTAACCTATTGTAACAAAACTACTCTCCTTCGGTCTACCCGCCCTCTCCCTCCACTCTACAGTAGGTGTCCACTGGCGTGGAAGAGAAAATCCTCTCAATGCCCATGCACATCGCTACACAGCTGCTGCTTTGGGGGTGCATCTGTAACATGTACAGCAAATGTGTATTGGTATTGTATAACACATTGCTTTCCGAATACTACACGGAATCATCATGTATATGCACAATTATGGGAAAGAATATCAATATATTTACACGGGAATTAAAGGAATTAATGTATCACGCGCTGTAAAGTTGCACACAACTGATATTCAACAAGATGCGCAATGCACCCGTCAAGGACACAAAACGTTAAGGGCATTTTACATGGCACACAGTAACCGAGAGTCCCAATTCTCGATTGGAGAGAGGCGATAGGAGGCAAAACAATATTTGCCAATATTCTTTTTGAATATACTGGATTCTTGGATACTGATTAGTAGAGTGTCTTTCATTCAAACATATCTCAAGCATTCACCTGTCTTCTCCATACAGTAGGCCATTGAAACACTAGTATGAGAGGTTGTGTTAGTGTTTCACTTGATACTGTAGGCCTACATGTTACAGACACACCCCAAAGCAGCAGCTGTGTAGCGTTGTGCATGGGCATTGAGTGGATTTTCTCTTCCACGCCAGTGGACACCTACTGTAGAGTGGAGGGAGAGGGTGAGTAGACCGAAGGAGAGTAGTTTTTTTACAATAGGTTAATAATATGTTGATCTGGCAGTGATAATTCCAAATGAAAAACCGTGCGTCACTCTCTCCCTCCCCCGCCCTTTTGCCACCCTTGCTGAGCCAAGCTGCCTAGTTCGGCTATACCTATTCAGCAATGCTCCTATCACCAACATCCGCGTGTTTACATTAAATAAGATATTGGATCATTTCACGTGCACACCCTGCTTTTGACAATGTAAAAAGTGTCTGTTTCAGATCTGTTAGAGTTGCAGTTTTTGTTTAGATTGTCAGCCAAAATTTTCAGCAGTGTCCCGGGCATTTTAGAAATCCCTGCAGGGATTTTTAAAAGAGTCTGTACAGAAATACACATTTTGTTAAACAGTAGTGATAAAAGATTTTGACCTCTAAGTCATTCATTCAGTACAGATATTCATTTCCCATTAAACTCACGCAACTCACAGCCAGGTACATTTTACAATCACTTAATGCATTTGTATTTAATTTTGTCAACCACAAGATGTCACTGTGGCCTCCAAGCACCACTCTGGAGCACTCTGAGTTCGACTGCTGTGCCTCAGGGATAAAGCACGCCCCCCTCATTACCATATGGACAAAGAAATGCAGAAATAAATAAATGTGGGAATAAATAAGTGTAGAAATAAATAAATGTGGAATAAATGTGGAAATATATAAATATGGAAATATATACATGAATAAATAAATAAATGTAGAAATAAATATATGTAAAAATAAATGTAGAAACAAATAATTAAGGGAATAAATGTGGAAATATATTAATGTGGAAATAAACAAATACAATTATAAATGCTTATATATGTCAGATTTTAACATTTATTTATGTATTTACATGTACATCTTTTACATTTATTTGCAAATATATTACATATTTATTTTTAATAACGGCAGTCCTCGTCCTCCATACACAGAGTGCCAATACTGCCACAGCACATGATCCAGCAGTTCAGCAAAGCAGACACACGACAGCATTTTGCAACTAAATAGGTTAATTGGCAACAGGTCAGTAACATGATTGGGTATAAAAAAAAGAGTATCTTAGAGAGGCATAGTCTCTCTGAAGTAAAGATGGGCAGAGGTTCACCAATCTGCGGAAAACTGCGTCTACAAATTGTGGGACAATTTCACAATAATGTTCCTCAACGTAAAATTGCGAAGACTGTGAATATCTCATCATCTACAGTACATAATATAATCAAAAGATTCAGAGAATCTGGAGAAATCTCTGTGCACAAGGGACAAGGGCAAAAATCAATATTGGATGCCCGCGATCTTCGGGCCCTCAGGCGGCACTGCATTAAAAACAGGCATGATTCTGTAATGGAAATCACTGCATGGGCTCAGAAACACCTCCAGAACCCACTGTCTGTGAACACAGTTCGCCGTGCCATCCACAAATGCAGGTTAAAGCTCTATCATGCAAAGAAGAAGCCATATGTGAACATGATCCAGAAACACTGCCGTCTTCTCTGGGCAAAAGCTAATTTAAAATGGACTGAGGCAAAGTGGAAAACTGTTCTGTGGTCAGACGAATCGAAATTTGAAATTCTTTTTGGAAACAATGGATGCCGCGTCCTCCAGACTAAAGAATAGAGGGACCATCTGGCTTGTTATCAGCGCTCAGTTCAAAAGCCTACATCTCTGATGGCATGGGGGGTTCATTAGTGCCTATGGAATGGGCAGCTTGCACATCTGGAAAGGCACCATCAATGCTGAAAGCATATACAGGTTTTAGAGCAACATATGCTTCCATCCAGACGATGTCTTTTTCAGGGAAGGCCATTGTTAAATCGCATACTGCATTTATTACAACAGCATGGCTTCGTGGTAGAAGAGTCCGGGTGCTGAACTGGCCTGCCTGCAGTCTAGACCTTTCACCAATTGAAAACATTTGGCGCATCTTGAAATGAAAAATACGACAAAGAAGACCCAGGACTGTTGAGCAGCTAGAATCCTGTGTCAGACACGAATGGGACAACATTGCTCTCCCAAAACTCCAGCAACTGGTCTCCTCAGTTTCCAGACGTATACGGACTGTTGTTAAAATAAGAGGGGATGCTACACAGTGGTAAACATGGCCTTGTCCCAACTTTTTTGAGAGGTGTTGCTGCCATCAAATTAAAAAATACCATTTTTTTTCTTAAAATGGTACATATATATATATATATATATATATATATATATATATATATATATATATATATATATATATATATATATATATATGGAGAGCCCTCCAAAAACTCCAAATACCTGCCCCATTTCCATATAAACATATCCAAGCCACCCCGTCTTCCCGATGACACCTCCTCATAAGCTGCCACCCTCCCCACCTCCGTGCACCACTCCGGATATGGGGGCACACCAGCTGACCTCCAACCCCTCAAAATAACCTGCCTGGTGATCATCACACAGGTCAGAACCCAGTTCTCTATATGGCCATCCCCCACATCGATGACCACCCCATCGCCCAGAACACAAAGTCTGGGGCAAAACGAAACCTGAGTGCCCACCACGTCGCACACAAAATTCTGAACCTTTGACCAGAATTTCTGGATCTCGACACACCACCAAAAAACATGGGCCATGTCTCCATCCTCCGACTGGCATCTCAAGCAGGTGGGTGTGTCTTTAAGACCAAGCCTATACAGTCTAGAGGGGGTCCAATAAAATCTACGCAAAATTTTGAATTGTATAAGATGCACCCTTGCATCTCTAGATGCAGACTTAAAGTTTTTAAGAATCTTAGCCCACACTCCTTCCCAAAATCCCAAAATGTTGGACCAAGTTTTCAAACAATCTCAACACTCCACTTTCATATAGGTCACCAAGTGTAGCAACCCCCCTCACAATCCACTCTGGCCAGCAGAAAGGGAACTTGCCAGTACACAATCTTGGGTTCTGCTACATGCTCGAGGCAACATTAAATAAGTGTCCATCTGGACACTTTAGTCCATACCGAGTGTAAATGCAAAATAACGGGTGTAACTGAACTTTTCTGAATAGTTTGATAGAGATGCTTTGTAATGGCGAAATAGGGGCAAGAACTGCCTGTTCAATACAAACCAGGGAGGGGCTCTCTCAGGTGGAAGTGACCAATGAGCCAAATGTCTGAGACTGAACGCATAGTAATAAAACAAAATCTTGGGTAGGCCTAGCCCACCTTTGTCTATCGGCCTATGTAACTTATTAAAATGCAATCTGGGACGTTTATCATCCCAAATGAAGGACTTTGCTATGCTGTCAAATTGCTTGAAATAAGAGAGGGGGACATCTACAGGAAGAGATTATAGCAGGTAGTTAAATTTTGGAACACAATTCATTTTAATAACATTAACCTTCCCAGTCATCGATAAATTTAATGAAGCCCACCTGCCCACATCGCTCGAAAACCTTTTTATTAAAGGGTCAAAATTACACTAACTAAATCAGACAAATTTGCTGGGAATAAAATCCCCAAATACTTAATGCCCTGTTTGGGCCACTGGAAGGCTCCTGGCTGGAAAGCCGTTACTGGACAGTACGCTGTCAGAGCCAAAGCTTCGGATTTAGACCAATTGACTTTGTATCCTGTGAACTTGGAAAAGGAATTAATAATTCTGTGGAGGCAAGGCATAGATCTAGTAGGTTCAGAGACAAATAATAAAATATCACCTGCGTAAAGCAGAAGCTAATGCGCCACACCTCCCGCAACCACCCCTGGAAAATCATCCTCCTTTCTTATAGCGGCTGCTAATGGTTCCAGGGCAAGACAGAACAATAATGGGGAAAGAGGGCAGGATTTTGCAAAAGGGATACATTAAGGCGCCAACTATATGATTTATTTTTCTCTATATGTGGCAACACCTCTAAACTCACCAGGGCATGATCCGAGACTAAGATATTTCCAATTGAGCAATCAACAACAGTTGAAATGAGGGATTTGTATATATATATATATATATATATATATATATATATATAAAAACTATTCTAGAGTAAATCTTATGGACTGATGAAAAAAATTTATAGTCTCTACCAGATGGGTTCAGAAGTCTCCAAATATCTGTAAGACCAAGATTTTTACACATCCATGTGAAGCGTCAATGTTGCTCTAGGGGGCTTACACACTTTTGCTTCACTATGATCAAGGACTAAGTCCATCAAACGATTAAAGTCTCCTCCCAAAATTATATCATGAGGGGTGCCAGCGGCTTGCAACATCCCTTCAAGATCTATAAAAAAGCCCTGATCTTCAGCGTTAGGTGCGTAAATATTAGCCAAAATCAGACTTTGCCCCTGAATTTCTGCTAAAACAATAATGACTCTTCCTAATTTATCTTTAATCTGCTTGAGACATTTGAATTGTAAATGTTTATTAACCAATATATTGACTCCCTTGCTCTTACTTGTGCCAGCACTAAAGAAAACATGTCCACCCCATATCTTCCCAAATTTTTCAGCTTCCTGTGGGGAAAGACGCGTTTCTTGAAGAAACACTATATCGTATTTCATACGTTTAAGAAAAGAAATAACCTTCCTTCTTTTGATAATTCACATTCTATGTGGAGAGAGATAGTACACTCATATTGACATTTGACATTTTGATATAATAGAAAAAATAAATTGTGTGCCAAAAAAAACAAATTATGAAGACCACATTTCAACATTAATGCAACAATAAAACCCTGAATTTCCCCCGAACAAAACAAACAGAAAAAAGAAAAACGTGCGCATTAACCCCATGCACGAAAGCGCCAACCGGCGTCAATCCCTTTAAACTCAAAGAATCCATGTATGCCTACAAGAGCCCCCGCGTCAACTTTGCCATCGGATTGCTGAATTTTGCCTCAAAATTACATAACATCAAATATTTTGTAGAACAAACCCCAGCCAATAGGCAGAATAAACACAAAGAACATGTAGACTCATTCACAGAACTGTCTCGAAGGTGTGTTCCTTCACAAAACAAATTCCAGCCGATATAAAGCCGTTCATTTTCCTCGGAGAGACAAACGAATCTTCAGTGAGCCAGCTGTTGAGTGCAGCAGATGACATAATCATTCTAATGTCCCACGAAAATACTCCACAAATCATACTCCAGCCAACAGGAGGCATAAGCACAAGGAACTGACAGATTCATCCATAACTGTCCCGAAGTAATGTTATTTAACAAAACAAGCTCCAACCGATAGGCGGAACCAGCACAAAAGGAAACGAAAAACGCATCCCGGTTCCTCGAATGGTCAAGAGTCAATTCACTCGAAGGCCGCATAAAAGTACTGTATATCCCATGATTTACACAGTCCGCCAACTTTATAAAAGACATCCTTTGTGTGGGCATGTATATATTTTGCGGTCATCCGTAGTGTCTATTCTCAATCTGCCCGGGAACTTCATTGTAAAGTGATATTCCGTCCATGCAAAAGTTTCTTTAAGGAAAAGTGTTAATCCACAAAACAAAACAAACTCCAGCCGCTCAGCGGAGCCAACGTAAAAAGAAACAAAAATGGTGCCCAGCTTCCTCCGAAGCCAGAGTATGTACAGTGAGTCAATCTACTCACAAGAAAAACACCCAATGGTTACTCACCCATTGTTTCAATATAAGACATTGCCTGATTGGGACATGTAAATACTTTGCTGCCGTCCTTGGTGTTTATTCTCAGTCTGGCCGGAAACATCAGAGCAAAAGTGATCTTCCACTGATGTAAGAGTTTCTTGCATTCCTTAAACCAATTGCGTTTCTCTCTTGTCGAGTTCGCAAAGTCCAGGAACAAGAAAATATTGTAATTCTTCCAAGAAAGCTTTCCTTTGCTCCTCGCCTAGCACAACACGAGATCTTTATTGGATGATCTCAAAAATTTGGCCAGAATCGATTGGGGCCTATCTCCCTCAGCAGATCTGTGAGGTGGGACTCTGTGAGCTTGCTCAATTTCCAGCTTGTGGCCTGTTATGTCGAGCAGACTCGGGAAAAGCTCATCTAGGAATTTCACCATATCTCTGCCCTCCTCGTGCTCAGGAATTCCAACAATTCTAATGTTATTCCTGCAGCTTCTATTCTCAAGATCTTCAAGCTTTTCAAGAACACGTTCCAAATCAACTTTGGTCACGGGCGGATAAGTGGCTAATTCCCTCTCTGATGACTCAAAATAATCAATTAATTTTTCAACATCTGTCACTCTTGTGACTAACTCAGATCATTTTTTCCATCGCCGTAATCGATCGACGTATTACAGCGAGATCCTCCAAGTCCGCAAGTACCTTCGTCAACATCACCGACATCCAAATCGAGTCCCCGGTCCACAGGCCTGTCTGAGCTTTCATCTTGAACCCGTAAGTGTCTTTTAATCACTCTCCAGAGCCCGAGGATTTTGAATTCTTTGCCATGTTTACCTCAAACAGCAAATGTGTAGCTGGGTGTATTGAATTTCACCTGATTATATCATGAAAATAATAAAAAGAAATTAGCAAAGTGCGCAGAGTTGTCTCTCACACGCCTGCCCTTTGCATGGCGTCACGTGGCTTCACATTTCCTCAGTTTAAACATTTGATATGTTTTCTATGTTCTATTGTGAATAAAGTATGTGTTTATGAGATTTGCAAATCATTGCATTCTGTTTTAATTTACATTTTAAACAGTGTCCCAACTTTTTTGGAATTGGGGTTGTAATATCGAGTTACCAAAGTTTTATTGTTGGAACAATGCCTGTAGTATTTATGTTATTTTGGCTGAAAATATTTGGCAGTTACTATGGTAAATATTTGAGTGGAACAAAAAGATCTAATTATTAATTGCATTGGTTTGTTTATTCAGTTATGATCATTGTATTCACTGTAAAGATCCGGAACTGTTGCATAACTCCAAGGACTTTTTCTAATCTATTGGTGTCCTGATTATTTAAAGATCATCAGGCCTTTGGCTGGAGAACAAAAGCCCTTTATTTCTGATTTTTTAGGGCCTAGGAGTAATGTGTTAACCTATGTTAGGGGTTCAGATGTCATACAGATGTGTTTGTAGTGTGCATTATGACAGCTGTGTTATTGGGGAGGCGTATTGTCACCATCAAATATGGAGGAAATAGAGGGGGAGTTCCCAAGGGATGTTTTTGAAAATACAGTATATTTTGAGTTTACGAAAGAAAGGATGACTCCTGCCCCACCTTGGTTTTGAGACATTGTTGGCACATGAGACATGCAAGTTGATAAGTTCACAACATGGATGAGTTTGAAACCAAATGTACCTAATGTGTCAATTTGTGCCATTGCCCACACAGTACTGATGGATACAGCAGGATACCACCAAATGAATCAAGACGGAGCAAACTGCAGAGGAGTAAGTGATGACATGACTGTTGTTGTGTTTTCCATCTCCATGTGATCCAGATGTTTCTCCTCCATAATTGTTTCCATCAGGCGTAATTTCAACATGCTTATTAACGACTGTAGAATACTTTTTTGTTTTTGTTGTTGTTTTGTCAAAGTAGTTAAATATTATCTGAGTCTATAAACATGTCTGTATCTCGCAGAGCTTGAACCAGCAACCTTCCAGTTACCAGCACTAAACTTCGGTCACTGTCCCCCCATTTTGTATATACGAATGAAAAGCATTTCTGTTTCTCCTGTCTCTGCAGTTGCTCAGAAAGATGAGGAAAATCTGAGGAGATGGAAGGAGGAGAATCGTCCTGGCCCCATTCAACTGGCTCCAGAAAGACTAGGTAATGTGGAGACACACAAAAATGAAGAAAACAGACACAAAACCAAAAGAAAGGAAGTTCATAACCTGCAAATGTATTCTTTCTCACAGGTGGTGCAGTTTCATTAGCTGAAGTTAGACAGAGGCAGCAGGAGGAAGCACGCCAGTCAAAACTAAGAAAAAAGGTTTAGTACCTGTTTGCAGTTTCTGATTCACTTCCAGAATACCTGGGTGTGTTGCATACTGAAATTTGAATAACTTTACAGCTCCGAAAAGAGGAAATGGACAGAATGGAGAGACAGGCAGAAGAAGAGGAGAATGAGAGGATGAAGGCCAAACAGAGAGAGAAGGTATAATTAACTGGAAAAATCGGGGAATTTTACATTTGTGATTTCCAGGCCTGGAAAAGTCATGGAAATTAATAAAATGTTCAAAAGTCCAAGAAATTCCTATAGTCAACATATTGTATATTTTCTAGTTCAGCTCTGAAATATTTCATTGGCCATATTTTATTTCCCCAGTAAAAAATATCTAAACATCTTTGAAAAAGATTTTACATTAGACAATGAGTATTTTAAAATGTAAAAATCATTTATTTCTTGTTTCTTATTATTATTTGCGTAAATAATAATAAAAAAAGGTTCATGCTTACAAAATAATTATAATAATAATAATTTGCCAGTGGAATAAAATTAATAAACTGAATTCAATATATGATGAAGTCTTATTATCTTACACAATTTTCCATCATCATTTTTCGGCAACACAATAAGGTTGTATTTGTTATGTATTTGTATTAGTTAATGCAAAAGTTAACATGAACTAACGATGAACAAAACTTTTACTGCGTTTATTAATCCTGTTTAATGCTAACCTACGTATATAATTATATATTAGAATAAGTTCATTATATATAAACTAAAATGAACAATCGATCAACAGTAGTATTTTGATAAATTAACAATAACCCAAATTAATAAATGCTGTAAAAATCAATGTTGAATCTTTTTTCATGATACCTCATGCATTAACTACTGTTAACTAGTAGAAACCTTATTGAAAAGTGTTACCATTTAATCTTGTTTAAAAGATGTTTTGATATTATTACTGAAAAGCGAGACTAAGGGTGTGTTCACACTTGGCAGGTTTGGTTCGATTAAAACGAACTCTGGTGCGATTGCTCTGAAAGTGCGGTTCATTTGAAGAAGTGTGAACACTGTCATCCGAACCTTGGTGCACACCAAACAAGCGGACTGAGACCGCCTGAATAGTGGGTCTCGGTCCGCTTCCAAACGAACTGTGGTGTGGTTCGATTGATATATGAACGCAACATTGACCAAAGACGTCTAAACGGACCAAAAACAGGAAGTAAATTGCCTAATACTTACCTCAAGCATACCTGGTTCTTCTCATCATAGGAGCTATGTTGCCCATTACATTTCGGTACAGGTGTCGGAACCACCCTCAGCCATCCTTGCAGCATATCTTTGTGTGTGCAACGGAGGAATTCCTGGTGCTGTTTTGACCCCTTTGCACATTTTATTAGCTCTTCGTTTGTCCTCAGCTGGTAAAAATAACACAATGTATACATATATAAATATAACGAGCGCATTTCGCCCAGCAGCCAGAATTGTTTTGGATGTTCGGCAAGTTCCGTAAAAAAACATATACGTCATAAAAGCTGCCCAATTTTTCCTGATGCCTTTGGTTTTGTATCGTTATGTCCGGTGTTAAAAATGCCAGTGTGAACACTAAGCGAACCAGGACTAAATGTATCATTTTCTTTTTTGGTCCGGACCAAGAGGACCAATAATAACCGAACTACAAGTGTGAACACACCATAACATACTGATTAAGAAAATTATTTTCCTCTTTCTGTAATTATGGATGATGGAAAAGTCACTGAAATATCATGGAAATTAATTGCTCAAAAGATATGGGAATCCTCAATTAAGACGTTTGCAACCCACGAGTTTGTTTGCATTTGACGTTTTACTGCATGTCTGCAGAGTAATATGTTACTCTCCTACATAAGCAAAACGTGGTCATCTGGGTTGTGTTTTCATTCACTGCTTTCCTTTTTTATGAAGCCTTTGTAATTCAAACTTTGTAACTCCAGATGTCACTGCAGGCAACTGGCACATACAAGTCATCAACTGTTATGCAATTCAGTGAGAAATCAGAGTTCAACCTTCAATGCTGCTGCACTTAGGTTTGCTTGATTGATGAGACTAATTATTCCAGCAGCCACAGACAGCAAAGTTAATTTGCTAAAACACGCTCCGGTCATTGCTTGGCTGTTCTCGTAGTAATAATGGTTAACGATAGGGATCTCAGGATTGTAGATTAGCTTGGAATACTGGAAATGAAAGACATTAAAAGGGCATTTTGGAAGGCTACTTTAAGAGAATCAGGGAAAATGGACACAAAACGATGACAAAAACATGAACTCTATGAATTTGCATTGCGGGCCAATAAACTCGAGATGAAGAGAAAGCAAGAAGAGGAGCTGTACCAACATGATCAGCAAATATACGTCCACATTCCTTTCCCTACACCATGCCAAATGTGTGCTTCATTCTGAGGAAGTATAGTATATGAGGAAGATGGTTGTTAAACGTCTCTGGCCTTTATCCAAAACACAACAGACCTGGATGCACCGGTTTAGTAGAAATCATGGGAACTAAAGAGAGTGGCATCTGTCTAGAGTTCTTATCAAGAGATGATTTAAAACAAATGCAAGGAATCCTCTGTGATAATGAACATACCATCTTGCTGATGCCTTTGGCCAGAAGGTCTCTTTAAAAACACCATGGTGGATGTAACATTATGTTCACTTAAAGACCTCTTGAAAATACCCCAGCACAGTTTTCAATTCTGTGTTGCATATATCCTATTGAAACAGGATAATTTGGTGGGACATAGTCAGGGGTTAAATAGGGTGGGGATTCAGGTGCCCTCAGCAAGATATGATATTAAAATAGACGTGAAAGGTTTTTTGAGTAAATACACATGCTAAATGGAGACGGAATGTGTGAAATGGATAAAAAAAAAAAACCGGATCAAGCTGCCAGTATTTTTATTTATTTTTATTTTTTAATCAAAGGTGCCGGAACACCGCTCCAAACTGCTCTGGCCCAATTTCACCCCTGGTATTAGGGGGAGGGACATTCTCATTCTAGAGTACATTTGATTGGACAGAAATCTGTGTAGTTAAGATTAGTCATAAATATTTTGGTCAGTTTCCCCAGAAGTTTTAAATGCATTTATTTAGGAGTACATTTACACACAGATGGTTTTAGAGCTCATAGACATGGACTAAAAGTCATAAAAGTATTGGAGTCTTTAAGGTGAGATTTCCCAAAAATGAAAAAATCATAATTTACTCACTCATGTCATTTCAAACCTGCATTTATTCCATGGAACACAAGAAAATAAATTTTGAAGAACGTTGATGTTGTTCTTTTTTCCATACAATAAAAGTGAATGGTGATTGTGACATTCTGCCTAACATCTCCTTTTGTGTTCCATGGTAGAATATATATATAGGTTAGTCATATAGGTTTTGAACAGTACCTTGGTGAGTACATTTTCATTTTTGGTTAAATTATCCCTTTATAATTACAAATACTCCCTTTCCTCTTGCAGGAGGACTGTGGAGTTTCTTCAAAGAATTGAGAGGTCCAGCAGGACAGTTTCCATGGCAGCAAGCAAATCCACACAAGCATCATCCTGGGTAAGACAGCAGCCAAAGAATCCACCATGTGCTCTATGAGCCTGAGTTCAAGTCTTTTCTGCATAGCTGTGGCACTGAGGTTAGAGCCCAAGGCACTGGAGTAATTCACACCAATTGATCTGTCTTTGACACATGTTTTCAAAGCAAACAGGCCTCACTCTGGAGATTACATCAACATGGCACATTCGACTGCAGCACAGAGTCGGCCTACTGCCAGGCTTGGTCCCCCCCAATTATCTCCTCATTACCCTCACACCAGTGAGGGCTATCTGACTCCACAATGGAGCTTTCTCAGTTGTAAACCTACTGCACAGCCTTTCTCTATATGGTCAGCCAGTGCGAAGACATGAGCGTTGCTTCTGAATGGTGAGGCAATCAGAGTTCAGGGGACTTCCCAGGGTTCACAGCAAGCACGCCTCTCAGAGAGCACAGAGGGGTCTTTGAGAATGCTGGTGTGGAATAACCTGTATTGTCTGAGTGAAAGTACCTGGAAAGAAGCCAGAATCTCAGTCCATGACACAAGCGATCTGAAAGGATGTGTTTAGAGGTGTTAATTACCATCTTGCCTCCAGGATTTCACTTGAAATTTAAGTTGCTTTGGTATGCATCAGTATGCTGTTGTGGTTGTCAAAACAGATATTTATCATGCTGTGCTTTTAGTATATGCCATTATTCCTTTTCATCTTTTCAGGAAAGTCTGACTGAAAAATCACTATGAGTACAGTATATATTTTGGTTGCTTTTCTTTCCTTGTTTATGCCTTAGTTGACTGTTGGCAGTTTTGGAAATTAATTTTGTACTTTTGGGGTAATATGTGCCCCCAAGAATTGATTTTCTAAACCACATTAAAAACACAGCATGTCACCCATTTGTGACATGAATAATTCAATTAACTGAACCAAATTTTTAATTGGAGCAATTATTCCTGGTACCCAAGATCAAATAAAATAAAAGTAGATGTAAAAATGTGCAAGATATAATAGCACAGGAAACTCTCGGCTAGAATAGATTTTAAAATATTGGCAAATCACTATGTCAGATCATACAGCTCTATGTCTGGCACTGTGGATTTTGACATTTTGAAGTTGTTGGGAGTTATTGGAGATGATTTAGATTTTATCATAAAAAAACAGTAGCTACATTCAACAACACTCAAACAGTAAATAAATTACTGATAAATTACTGCTATTGGTCTATACAGTCAGACACTGTATAGGAAGAGATATTTTTAAATAGGAGAAATCTTAACGCTGAATATGGCGGCTGTAAGAATTGAAGAAAACAGTTAAAAGAGCCAATCACCTTATTGATTGTGACATGGCCCGGTCAGTTTTAATTGAGAACGCATGTGTGCTTTAGCTGGACCAGCCTGATCGCTTGCATTTATAGCGTGATCTGAGCTAAAAAACAAACAAACCAAAAAGCACAAATTATGAAGTGCTTGTTGTAATATTGTATTGCTGATTTGTTATTTGGTCATAGTCTTGGCCATCTGTTTTGGAGATTTCAGCCTTCCCCATTCAAGTAGATAGGACCTGTACTTGTATCCATTGAAAATAATTTCCCGAAGGTGTTACGAACATGGGCACTGAGTGACCTGACTTCCCGATTAAGGGATTTTGCTACAGTGTCCGCAGAGGCACTAAACCCATAGGCTTAGATTAGACTATTCAGTAAAATAGCTTATGTTAGATAATAGTGGAATTAATTACTGGGGCATTTTAAACACCTTTTGGCAATTTGCCCTAAGCCCTGGTTATTTTCAGACCCTGACTTGTGGTAATGCTGCAGACTGGAGGCTGGGCTGACCGTGATAATTTTGAGGACTGCCTCACTCACTAATAGTGACATTTGACAGCAGTGTTAAAACCGCATTGTCCACTGTCAAGCATTTAATGTTTTGTTGTCCGGCTTTCTAAGTTGGTTCCGCAGTTGTTCCCTGTTCGAGACTTTTGATCATGCAGAACCCAAGGACTTCCTTCTGGATGACTAACTGGGAAAATCCCTCTAATAGACAGATCATTCACTAAGACTGCAGGGCTGTGCTGGTATACAGCTTAACCAACTGCATTATTGTGTAGAGCCCCGGTTCTTTCAGCTTACCAGGAGAGGAGGCCGTTTGATTGTGCTTTTCCTTGGGTGTATTGACTTAAGTGGCTGGAGGGCCTCCAGGCCAAGTAATGAAAACGCTCCAACCTAAATGTCGTAGGCCCGCCGATCAAAGTGTTTGTGGAAAGATGGGTTCTTGATGTGGTTTTGTGGCCACCGAGAATTGTTATGCTTTCAGCGATGCTTCCACAAGACAAATTAATTTCCTGCATATCCTCTGTTTGTCCAAAAGATCCTTTGTATTGGCTTCCCAGGAAGCCAGGCCCAGGTCATCCCACCTATTCCCCTTACTCTCTGGCCATTCCAAACAGAGCAGCCCCTGCATGCTGTCCCCGGGCCGTCTGACCAAACACACAAAGGATCTTATCTCGCCCCTCCTTACAGTGTCTTTTATACAGTACCATGAGAATCTCAGAGTAACATCACTAAAGTACAGCTAACGCCCATTTCAGAGTTCGGTTTCCTTTTTATTTTTATTTTTTTTTTTGCTGAAGTGTGTGGTGGGCTCACCCTCAGTGAGGCTGGAACTGTAACAACAATAACTGGGGTCCAAAACAGAATTGGTTCTCAACTGGTGGGGTTGTCTTGACCCAAAAAAGGTCTGTTATGTTAGGTTTTAAGTAAAACAGGGGTAGAAACAATACTAAATGCAAATAATAAAGTGCAACTAACCATATAATCATGCAGAGTTAGGATAGCAAAGTAAATAAACTTATCAACTGTTAAAAGGGAGGAGAAAATGCTTACCATATCTTTTATTGTTGACATCAGTATCTCTGCTGCCATTCAAACTCTACAGTATTTTGGCACAAATTCACAAAGTCACTTGGTAGAAGCTTTCAGCCAAATTTGGCAGATGCCAGTATAGACAGAAACCAAGATGGAATGTTGCAATGTTGCTTGTTATACAAAAGTTAGTTCCGGTCCGTCCACGAATCTGATTGGACGAGGGACGTTCCAAGACTGCTGATGTCTCAGAACAGCAGAACTCAGACTCTTTATTGTTTGTATCACTTCGCTTTTGTTCGTGGCATTCTAAACTAAAGTGTAAGAGCAGCGCAGGTGTGTAAAAGAGCAGGCAAATGTGGGGATTTTTATTCATACCTGTCACATTAAAGATTTTAGCCAGCAGATGGTGACAAAAGACATTTTTTATTTGTTATGAACTAGTTCGGTTGATGTTCGTTGAGTAAGCGAGTGGGTTTCTTTCAAGTCATCGGCATTGTATCTCACTCCATGATCGCTTAAATTACTACTACACTATAGCTGGGAAATACAGTTAAACCAACAGCTTCAGCATTAAAGGCTTACAATAGCTGAGACACAACAGACGGAGTAATCAAACATACTCGAGGTGCTTACCTTTTACCGGAGTTACCTCTTTGGGAGGAGATGTAAACATTCAATAGGGTGGAGGAGAGAACGAACCGGCTACGGCGAAATACTCAGGGAGGACCCCGCTCAGACGGCTATTTTTAGAAATTAGGATGTATTTGACCAAAATTACATTACCTTCAGCAAGCTGACTAACAACACAGCTGAGGAATCGAGATAAAGGGATAGTTCACCCAAAAATTTTAATTCTCTCGTCATTTACTCACCCTCAGGTCACCCCAGATGTGTATGAACACAAACAAAGATTTTTCGAAGAAAATCTCAGCTCTGCAGGTCCATACAATGCAAGTGAATGGTGAGCAGACCTTTGTAGCTCCAAAAATCACATAAAGGGAACATAGAAATAATCCATAAGACCCCACTGGACTCAATAAGACTCCAAATCTCCACTTTCCCTTTTACATCTGAAAGTCACATGTGGTGTCTGTTTAGTTTCACTTTCACATCTGAAAGTGAAAGTGGAGATTTAAAGTAAAAAAAGTCTTACATTTTTATCTGTTTCTCACCCAAACCTATAATATCACTTCTGAAAATATGGATTTAAAAACTAGAGTCATATGGATTACTTTTATGTTTCCTTTATGTGATTATTTGAGCTACAAAGGTCTTGCATTGAATGGACCTACAGAGCTGAGATATTTTTCTAAACATCTTCGTTTGTGTTCTGCTGAAGAAAGAAAGTCATACACATCTGGGATGGAAGAAAACCAAAAGAAACCAAAAGAAAATCAGATGCATGCAACTTCAAAGGAGACAAGACAATGTTGTCAACATAAGCGCTGGATACCTGAGATAATTTTATGCCTTAATGCAAAATGCAAAAAAATAACATTGCCGGTTCTTGAGCAGCAGTTTCCATTTCGTTCACATGTGTAACAATAAGTGGCGATTCTGTGCTGAAATGTGTAATTTTGATTACACATTGTGGCTCGAGCCCTTTAGTTGGATGGATTTTGATTGGCTGTCAATGTTTTTATCTTTCATCAGCTGGAAAAAAAGTCCCTCTGAAAGTGATCCCAACGATATTGTTCCTCTGTGTCATTATGGTTATAGTTGTGGTGTGGACTCTGCTATTCACTTACAGTTAGAACGATTTTTAAAACTTTATGGTTATAGTTAACATTAAAGTTATCATTCTTGGTGTGAACGGGTCTTTACAGTAAGGCACTGTGGCAGCAGGGGCGTGGTCAAGCGTCCGTCTGGAGAGAGAGAAAGTGGTAAGGGTGATTGCACCTGAGCTAGATTATGTTTAACACCTGTTTCTAATTCCAGTGAGCATGGGGAGAGTGGCATATAAGCAGCCACGCCACCAGCAGAAGAGAGAGAGAGTCTGGCACAAGGAAGGCCACGGTGCTCCTGAAGTTGTTACATTTATTCTGTTATGTTTGTGAAGCTAATGAAGTTACTATGTGCCTGTGAAGCTGATGTGTTAATGTTACTACGTACCTTTGAAGTTGATGGGTTTAAGTTACTACATGTCTGTGAAGCTGATGAGTTTGTGAAGTTGTAAAGCACTGAAGTGGCTGATTAAAAGTCTTACCTGAGCCTGGGAAACCCGCTTCCCTGTGTTCTTTTTTCACTCGAACCCCCTTACAGGGATTTACAGTACAATGAAAGTGAATAGGACCAGTTCATAAATGTTAAAATGCACACTATTTCAAAAGGTATAACCACCATAAGTAAAAATTATATATGTTAACATGATTTTAGTTAACTTGTATTCTACCCAGAACAGTTTTGTATTTTCACCACAATTTTGGTACTGTGTTGGGTCACCATTTGATGTTGAATGTAAAATCTGGGTCTTGAAGCACAACCAGTTGAGAACCACTGCAATACAGTTTCATCACAGTGTGGCCACTGTCTCTTCTCGGGTTCAATGTCATGAGGACAGAGAATCCAGACAAGAGGAGGAGAACGCAGCTCTGCTGAAGAACAAAGAGGACCAGAGGAGAAAGGTAGAGAATAAAGGAAGTAAAACACATGGCCTGAACTTATGAACATTATCTCCACTTTTGGTTCACAACAACACCAGAGCTAAATGTCTGGGCTTTACCAAGAAAAAGAACTAACTCAGCCTAGCATATGCTCTTCATTACCATGTTCTAGGTCATAGGATATTGTGACGAGGAGGAGGGCGTGGCAGGGCAGTGATGGAGCACAGCCGGCACTGAATCAGCTGATCAGCGGGAGAGTGAGATAAGGGGCAGCCGGAGATGCCATTTCGAGAGAGAGAGAGATGCACGCGGCCGCACTGCACATTTTTTTATGTTGATTTTAAGTTTACCATTAAACTTCATGTTTACTGTTCAGCCGGTTCCTGCCTCCTCCTTGCCCAACCTTTACCTGTTACAGACGTAGTTATGGATGGGATAGTGGAGGTGTTTTCTAGCTGGCCGTATAGTGGTATTTTTGTCACTTTGAATGCTTTTCTGTCTGTCCAAAATGAACTTAACTTGATAATTCTATATCAAGGACAGAGGTCAATGTGTCCTATCATCTTGATGTTGTTGTTTATTTATGTTAATATGCAATTAAACTGTAAAAAGCAACAGACCTCGAATCACATCGCATGCAGTAGGGTTCAAAAGTCCACTTGAGTTCACTTTTTGTAATACACGATTTTCATTTCAAAATATATTATCAGCGTGACAATTTTATTGAATAATTTGGTATGTCCCTCTTTTGCTTTAATGACAGCATGAACTCGAGCTGACATGGACTTCCCAAGTTTGTGCAAAACCTGATAATCCATGTTAACTCAGCATGCTCTGAGAATTGGTACATGGAAGAGAATTGGAAAGGTATTTTACAAAATCACAAAGGCTTAGCATATGAACATTAATTAGGTTATTCCCCCAAAATTTCAAATAATCTTTTACTATTTAATAAATAAGCTGTGATTAGTGTGATATATTGATCCTGAGATCAGGTCCATACTAACAGCATTTCATTTGATCAAAATATTCCTACATCTGACAATGTCATTCACAGGATTTTGCAGGTCATTTTTTGTAGGTGGATAATATTTAGATCTATAATATGACTTAATGGTCAAGTGGAAAAGCTTTCACTTTGAACATGATGGGTTCATGTTTTTAATCAGCCCTAATACATCTTTTTATTTTAATAAATCAAAATTGCAGCTGTACTTTGTCAGTGGACAGTGTTGGGTAAATTAATTAAAAAGTAATCCAATACAAATTCCTAATTACTTCTTTAAAATTGTAATCAGATTACTGACTGTACTGATTACTTCATCAAAAGTTACTTTCTAAAACAAAGAAAAGTCTGCTCAACGAATTCAAAATGAGGCCTATATTTTCTCTTTTTCCATTGCAGTACTCAAGTCGTACACTCAGCACTACACATTTCTCCCTTACATTGACTCGACAGAGGGTGCACAACCTTCAGCTGTCACAGAAACGCAACTTAATTCATTTTTTAAATAAAAACCCAGTGTCGCACAACCCATGCATTCCACATAAATAGTATTATTTTAGAAATATGTGTAACCCATGTACTTAAAAGTATTTAATTTAGGCCTCTCATCCACACTAGAACGGTTTTTGTCAACCGAAAACAGACCTTTTTGGAAATGTTCTCAACATTGTAAATTTCACAAATGTGCTTATTTGATCTAGTAATAGTGCAGAATCTTAAATATTTCTTCATTTTAAGTGATAACATTTCTTTTACATTTTTCAAAGTCCTGTAACCTCCAGGTTTAAATTCAATTTATAATTCCAGATTTTCTATGTGGACTTTTGAACCACTCTGAAAGTAGAGGAATCATTTACTTATTTTAGAGGGTAATTCTTATTAACTTATTATTTCCAGAGTGAAATTTTGGAGGCAAAACAACAGGAGGATAACAGGAAAAGGAGGACTGAAACTGACTGTCGGCAGTATTGACACCTAATCCTAAAAGACCGCATAGAAATCCATGACTGTCAGAGTTAATCAGCTGCCCAGAGAAATATGTACTAAGCAAGAAGTATTCCATTGCTTTGTATGAGAACAAGTCATGAAATGATCTGATGATGTGTTGCTCTTTTCAAGGTGAACTTGGCCTTCCTAGACCATCTGGAGGCTAGTGGCTCTGGTGGGGTGTCTGAACCCGTGGCCCAAACCCTAGAGAGCAATAGCATCTGGCTGGATTATCAAGAAACTCCAGTCCAGACTTATCACCAGTACCCAACCCATCGCAGCTCCATATAGACAGTGCAGAGGAGGAGGATGGTGAGTCTTAACCAAGATTTATATGCACCAGCCATGACACTGTGTGTGTTTAGGTCTGTTTTATTTCACAACACCTCCTGAAATGTCTCCATTGCGTAGACTTCTTGAGTTACAAAGCCTCCACGTGCATATAATATTGCACAGATCTCTCACCCATGCTTCTTTTCATTGTCGGACAGCATAGCACATTGTGTAAATAAAACTGTCCTGGCATGCCAGACATGTGATGTGCTTAGGTACCCTTGTATATACAAACTGCCTGCTCTATGAGAAGTTAATGTTGATTATGTGCCAGTAAGAGGCAAATTTACTCGCAGCGAAATACGCGCTTGATATGTTTTCAGCTTTAGATTGTTTTGAGGTCCAAATTGCCTGCTGCAGAGTAAACTCATGTGGTCTCGGATATGTTTGAATTATTGGCATGCCTCTCTGACAACAGTCTGATTAATCTCATGTCTGAATGTTTCTAGGAGTAACTGCTACAAAAACATCGGTTTGCTCGTTGAGATCCAGTCTGGCTGCATTGTCATTACTTGGATACACACCATGCTGTCTTCAAAATTGCACTGCTTCAGTGTGGATTAATGATGGACACACTAATTAGACTGCGGTTTAAAAAATAAACATTAAAATAATGCCGTCCTACGCTAAATGAACTTAGTATTTCAGAATAACAGCGGCCAGAATAGCATGCTACCATACTACTATTTACATTTACACATTTGGCAGATGCTTTTATCCAAAGCGACTTACAGTGCCCTTATTACAGGGACAATCCCCCTGGAGCAACCTGGAGTTAAGTGCCTTGCTCAAGGACACAATGGTGGTGACTGTGGGGATTGAACCAACAACTGTCTGCTTGCCAGTTCAGTGCTTTAGTCCACTACACCACCACCACTCCTGTTTCTGCAGAATTCAGTGTGTATCCTGTGCGCATTATGCAGATATCCTCCTGATACATTTCCCAAATTGGATAGAATACAACAGAGCACATTGTGTGTAATACTGCATCCAGCAATGCAATGTACTGTACTTGATTTTCCATGGCTGGGTTCCGAATGGCATACTACCATACTATATGGCACTATACTATGCTGCAGTATATATAAGAGTATTTCTATGGTAGAATGCCATTCTAAACTCTATTCTAAATTCTAGCATTTATTTCTTGACTAATTATTAGATCAGACTACCAAAATACTTTTTTTTTTTTTACACAAAACTGTGTAACTCATGCATGTCATGAGGTCATGTGACAATAATGTAGTTTACTACAGAATGAAATTTTATTGTGTAAATCAAACTTTCGCATTCTATTACTAATAGTAGGTAGTAGTATACAGTATGCAGTAAGTAGTAGGCTAGTATTCCATTCCAAATATTGTCAGTGTATCAGGAACCATTTTTTATTCTGACAAACAGGCATGAAACTAGCATGATTTACACATATTGTTTTAGCCTCCTTAATGGGATTTGTAAATGATGTGTAGTTCGATTCAGACTGAATGCTCCATATGTGGAGTTCTTTCCATCTGCGTGCAGAGCCCGTGGACTGATGTGTGATAGTGTGGGACTAATGTGCCACACCTCGAAAGCGTCTGCATATCTTCTCAGATGCCTAATGACACATTTTGTTTGTGTGTTCAGCATCACTTGTGTCTGAATCACTGCAAGTGTTTTATTCTCTGCTGAGGTTTGGGGTCAGCCTGGTCCTCCAATTCTCAAACTCACAGCTCTGTCTCTGATTACCACAAATGCTAGACGTATTTGTTTCAGAACCAAAAGCAGTCTCAGAATGCCCCTTGCCCAGCTGCGGTTCGGCTTACTCATGGCAGAGAAAGGACCTGCCCTGGCTAATGATGCTGTATGAACACAAAGTCAGTACATGGTCTTACTCTGAGTTACTGGAAGGGATCTCTGTTTAACTATACCATCAAATCTAGCAGTACCAGATTCAACATATTTTATATACACAAGTTTGGAATAATGTACAGATCTAGCTGCTTTGGAAGGAAATTGGTACTTTAATTCACCAAAGTGGCATTCATATGATCACAAAGTATAGTCAGGACATTACTGATGTAAAAAACAGCACCATCACTATTTGAAAAAAGTCATTTTTGATCAAATCTAGACAGGCCCCATTTCCAACAGCCATCACTCCAACACCTTATCCTTGAGTAATCATGCTAAATTGATCATTTGGTACTAGAAAATCACTTGCCATTATATCAAACACAGCTGAAAGATATTTGGTTTGTTAAATGAAGCTTAACATTGTGTTTGTTTTTGACTTGCCACAGTATGCAATAGACTGGCATGTCTTAAGGTCAATATTAGGTCAAAAATGGCAAAAAAAACAAAACAAAAAACAAAACAAAAAAACAGCTTTCTCTAGAAACTCATCAGTCAGTCATTGTTTTGAGGATTGAAGGCTAGACAATGAAAGATTTCATACAAATATGTACACTACAGTCTTCAAAGATAAAGGACAACTGGCTCTAACAAGGACAGAAAGAGATGTGGAAGGCCAGATGTACAACTAAACAAGAGGATAAGTACATCAGAGTCTCTAGTTTGAGAAATAGACACCTCACATGTCCTCAGCTGACAGCTTCATTGAATTCTACCCGCTCAACACCAGTTTCATGTACAACAGTAAAGAGAAGACTCTTGGGAAGAATTGCAAAGAAAAAGCCACTTTTGAAACAGAAAAACAAAAAGAAAAGGTTAGAGTGGGTAAAGAAACACAGACATTGGACAACAGATAATTGGAAAAGAGTGTTATGGATCTTAATCCCATTGAGCTTTTGTGGGATCAGCTAGACTGTAAGGTGCGAGAGAAGTGCCCGACAAGACAGCCACATCTATGGCAAGTGCTACAGGAAGTGTGGGGTGAAATGTCACCTGAGTATCTGGACAAACTGACAGCTAGAATGCCAAGGATCTGCAAAGCTGTCATTGCTGCACGTGGAGGATTTTTTTTATGAGAACGCTTTGAAGAAGTTTACTATTACAATTTTTTTTTCAAACTGTAATAGTAACTTTTCACGTTATTAATGTCCTGACTATACATTGTGATCAGTTGAATGCCACTTTGGTGAATAAAAGTACCAATTTCTTTGCAAAAGAGCAAAATCTGTACATTATTCCAAACTTTTGTCCGCCAGTGTATATATAACCCTTATGTAGCTTTGGGGTCAAAAGTGACCCTTTTTTAACTTTGCTTCCGTAAAAAAAACATGGTTTCCTTCATCTTAGTGGCATGAGATTTGGTGACTTTTCCTACATATACACACACACAAAAACTGGGCTGGAATGAGGTTGTGTGGTGGTGTGACAAAAAAACTCACACTTGTGATGTTCCGGGTCAAATTTGACCCCACATAGGAAATGAATGGGTGAGAGGATAAAATGAAAAACATTTTCTATTATTATTTGTCAAAAAATATGAATAAATAAGCCACAATGCAGAACACACATACAGAAATGGAGGGGTGATACTATAACATATCTACAATGTGTAATGCACATGCTCACACACACGCACACACCCACACACACAGGAATGAAAAGGTGAGACTATAAAAGAGCCACAATGCAGAACACACACAGAAATGAAGGGTTGAGACTATAACACATCCAGAACGGAGAACACACACACACACACACACACACACACATACACATAAATGAAATGGTGAGGCAATAATACTTAGCACACGCCAAGCATGCTTACACACATGCACGCACGCACACACAGACACACACAAACATAAATGAAATGGTGAGGCAATAATACTTAGCACACACCAAGCATGCTTACACACATGCACGCACACCAACATGCACACACAGACACACACACACAGATTGATTTTTTTCCAATTGTGAGAAATTTACACTTAGTGGTGGGAGCAAAATGTTTATTCTAAGTCTACTCCTGATCATTTCTGTTTATTGCTGTTGGTTTTATTAAAATTGTAATTAATTTATTCTATTGATTTATTTAATTGGGATGTTTGAAATAAATGATAGGTAACAAAGATTTTACTCTAAGTCTTCACTTTGTAACACCATGGTTTGTAATCATAATGTGGCAACATTGCAAAAACTGACACTTCAAAACAACTCAAACCAAAAAAAAAATAAAAAATATGCTACATTATGATAAAAATAGTGATTTTAAAATATATATACAAATGCAGAACTTCAGTTTGCTACAACCAGGCAAATAAGTGGACCTCTTCGGTAATCTGCTGGTTATAATTGTATAATTTCAGGTCATTTTAATTTAAAAGTTTTTTTTTTTTTCAGCAGATGGAAGCAATCTGCCCCTAATGCATGACACCTTTTTCATATTTTCTCCCTGAATTAAATTGAGAAATGTAGATCTTCACTATGTAGATTGTTTTAGACACATAAGATGTTTCACAAAAGCATTTGTCTTAAGATGGTTATTTATATCTTCAGCTTTAGTATGTCAATAGGAAATATAAATGTTAGACTCCCAAACATTACTTTTGCAAATAGAAAAGATTAGAATAGAAGAACAAGGAGCCCTTCAACAGATGTTATGGCCCCTACAAAGCCCCCCACTGAACATTGAGTCAGTCTGGGATTACATAAAGAGACAGAAGCAATTGAGACAGCCTAAATAGATAGAAGAACTGTGGTGAATTCTCCAAGAAGCTTGGAACATCCTATCTGTTAACAACCAAGAAAAACTGTGTCCAGGTGTACCTAGGAGTTTTAAAGGCAAAGGTTGTCACACCGAATATTGATTTAGTTTTTTTATGTTTACTGGACCTTGCATGACATTAGTTGATAAATGAAAACTATTTATGGCATTATTTTTGAAGACATCTTCACTATGCAACATTTTTCACAAGTGCCTTAAACTTTTGCACAGTACTGTATATATATATATATATATATATATATATATATATATATATATATATATATATATATGCTGTATTCCTTTGTAAAAATGTTTGCCATATGCATACAGTAAATGCATTGAAAGACACATTTATTTTCTACGGCACTCTTTGGGGTTTTTGTGTTTAAAGACGGCCTTTCCATTGGTCCAGCATTCTTGGGATGTGTATATGGGACATCTGTCCATTAGTGTGTGGTTTAGTGTGGGATCAGGATGGTGCTCTTTGCGGAACAGGCTGGCAGAAGCACTGCGGTGGAGACGACTTCTCCCACCCTGTCTCTCCTGCTCCATGAACCAGATGAACCAGTAGGGAGGTCAATCCTGCACTGCATAGCTGCACAGACTCAGGATTTCAATTCTCTAGGAACGAATTACCACATACCTCTCTAGGAAGAAATTACCACGGTCCTCATAATTTTTTGACAGCCTCCTACTTGTTCATAGCGTTTTGATCATGGAAACACTAATGCAGAATGATTGTGCTGTAGTGTAATGTAGACGTTAACTAAATTGCTGAGCATTTACAATTTCTTTGTGTTTTTCTTGTAGATTGTGACCGCATGTGGGTCGTGATGAAACTGCAGCACAACTTTCCATACTATGAGCGAGATATGCTGGAGGACATCGTCAAACAGTGTAATGGCAACTACCAACAAGCGTACGAGCTGCTTGATGTGTAACCGAACACATTATTATTGCGATCTTCCTGTGTAGTGAAGGCTTAAATGCTTACTCAAAAATGAAAATTCCAATTATTTACTCGGCATCATGTCGTTCAAAATCCAGATGTGTTCTCTTTCTTCCTTGAAACACAAATTGGGAATTTTTATAAAAATATCCTTGCTGTTCTTTTCCATATAGGCTAATAAAAGGGAAAGGGTACTGGATCTTTCAAGGTTCAAAATTACCAAAAAAATTAAATTAAAATAAATAAATATATATATATATAACACGACTTTATGACCTTCCAGAGCAATCGCATACATTTTTGTGCTACTTATTATTATAAGACATAAAGCCAGATGAGGATATTGCTTTAATTATTCGTAGCTTGCGATTTAGAAATAAAATAGAAGACTGGTATGGGGGCTGCATTAGCTGAAAACTCATCTGCCGATTTAAAAAAAATAAAAAATAAAAAACTATACTTCTTACAAATGCTGTGCATTTGACATTTCAGATTTCGAAGGGAGGTTGTGTGATGTCATGACTGCATGCATCAATCATAACGTCAGTTTGTTGCTGCCAGTTACTGCATGATAATAAAGTGCACAAAATATACAAGATTAAAAAGAAAGTGTGGAACGTTTGCGCACTGTTTCTGTCGGTAATACTTGGATTTGATCTCAGCACCAAACATGATATTTAGTGGAGTAAGCTACCTGTTTTATTCAGCTTCAGATTCTTGCTTTTTATCTGTTTCACTGCTTGCATGTTGATAGCACACATTCTGAAGAAGATCCGTGAGGTCTTGTCCATGTGAATGCCCTTCAAAGCCACGCACAGCAAAGTTTAAAATCTTGTTTTAGCGCAGCGGTTGATTGACAGGTAGAACTTTCAACCTAGAAGTCCTTGGTTTCACCAGACTCGCACTTGGAGATTAAAACAAAATCTTTTTTTTTTTTTCACATATCCACTATCGTGTACAGTATACAATTATAACAGATGCTATACCTCCCTAAATGTCACCCTAGAACTTAAACAAATGCAGATATGACGAATAAAAATAGACCATGATGGACATTTTATAAATCTGTCCGTCAGAGTGCTAAAGATTGTTTTCTAGCGCAACCTGTATAGCAAATGATTTGTTTGAAGAGCAGAGAACAGCATGGCATTCCTGTAGAATCCTTCCCAGTGATGTGTTTGTGAATAATATGAATAAAACAGTTTTAACATGACCATTTTCTCCAAATGTGTAAAAGCTTCATGAACACTCAGTTTACATAGATCGTGTGAGTTGTAACACTTTCTCTTGATTGGCCAGCTTCGGGTAGATCGCCAAATCGGCACAACATTTTTTATTTGTTTAATTATCGATAGGTCATGAGCTGCTCATAAGCTGCTCGGCTCTGCTCATAATTCCTCTCACACGATGTGAGCCACGACCACACGAGCACCAACAATTTCCACGCGATCTCTCCTGACTGGAAAAAATCGGTCGGGAGCTCGCAAGACAGCCGAGAATTGCACCGTGTACACCCACCTTAAGCTAAAGAAAAAATCAACACAATAAATCAATAGTGGAGTCTGCTGTGGGGAAAGTTTATGGATTCCACAAGCACAGTTCACAGGGTAAATGATGTGTGTTCACAAAATCCAAAGGCTAATTTATAATGAGGTAAATTAATGGCAGAATACAGCATCCTCCATTGGGAGAGACAGTGAAAAACCAAACCATCGAACAGATCATTAGCCTTCTGAATGCTGTATAGGTTTCTGCTGAAGCTTTGCATGAATTTAAAAAGGCTGCCTCTATTTATGTGAAATTCAGATTCACTCATAACGTAATGGAAAGAGTGGTGTCTTTAACTCTGTCAGTGAGTTAAGGTAGGTTTGAGTGTGGCCAAAAATCTTGCTCAAAATCAGCTATTACATCCATGCTACTGAAGTTTTCTTAAACTTCAATGGTCTTTACCCTGCTCACTGAACAAAATAATGCATTAGATTCTGCTAGCTCCCCTGTGTGATTAGCAAAAATGTACCCACCTGTTGAACTACGATCAATCTTGCTACTTCACAGGAAAAGTTTTCATTTAAATGTGTTCTCTGCATTTAACATGCCATTTCCTGTGACAGCTTCCCTGTCTTTTGATGAGTGTTTTTGTGCATATGTGTGTGTTTTCCTGTGTGTGGGGCGGAGAGGTTGTTGTGGAAAGGGCAGTTCCCTGGGTAACCCAAACTCAAAAGAAATTGTGTTTTTTCTGAAACACGATACAAAGAAATGTTCCCATAGGTGTTGTTTTGGGTCACTGAAACTAAGAGGGATCATACTAGAGAGTCATATCGCACAACCCTGGCAATCCACAAATTAGATTCGTTGGTAGGCCCGCAAGACCCCTAATACCTCAGCAACAGTCAGGGGGATTTCCTGTGGGTGGTTCCCCCTCTGAATTAGGTCATAGCATTACCCATATCACCCATTCTGGGGAGAAAATAATAAAATCTACAGACAGCAATAAACCACAGCATACACCCAACAGATCTGGGGTCCATTATCCATTGGTGTCAAAAAGACAAATATATTGATTCTCGATGAAATTACCCGCTTTGTTTTTCTGTTGGACTATTTTCCAAACCTTTTGAGCAGAAAAGGTTTCAGTTCAAGACTCAAATGAGTTACCCTTTCACTGTTTTATTATTCCTAAGTCTGAGAGAATGAGTCATAATATAGCCTAGCTGTACAGAAAAAATAGACTGCACACAGTACAGGGTGTAACATCTGATTGTGTGTTGATTGAAATATTAGCCATCTCATCCGTTGGAAGGGAAGTATACTTCAGGACAGCAGCGGACCTCAAAGTGAACTAGGAAAACATGCCACTCGCAGGGCTGTAACATGTAGAGATCTCCACAGTCAACCACAACTGAGTCACTGTGCTTCCTGGGGAAAATCAGCTCCACGAGATGGGATATTGAGGCACGCCTTGGCTGCCATGGCCAGCCTAACTCATTCACTCACATACACGCAGACACAAACAAACAAATAAACTAGCTACAGCACAAAAATATGTTTGCATGTTAGAGTTACACAGAGAATTTGGTGCCTTTTATATTTGGTCCAACTACAGCATGTGTCCTATGATTAACTGGGAAATTATGCCAAAGGGGGATAACTTTGTACTAGAAAACACCATGTATTTGTCAATGAATGCCTGCTTTTCTAAACCCTGTGTGAGGGTTTAGAAAGTGAGACCCTGTATAATTTTATAATTTGTTAAACAGACACAAATTGCATATTGAACTAGTTTTGTTTTAGCTCTTTTTTTTGATTCCATAGGGTTGAAAAATCACAAATGAGATCTTTAATTGTTTTTCCTTGACAGCAGTGAGATTAAATGGAGCATCTCCTGCATCTCAGATTTCTCTCCTAAAAAAACCCATATAATCTCTCATGTATCTCTTCTAGAGTTTTCAGGAGCTGTCAAAGTCTGTGCTCAGATTTGACAAGATATCAAAGTCTGAAATCAAAAGTCAGAAATCTCAAAATGACCTTAAATATTTCTCATCAAATTCTTCCAAGACCAATTTATCTGAGCTATGCTATCCACATGAATTTTATTAATTAATGAATACCTGTTCTGTATGTCACATCTCCATTATCCTTTTCAGGACAAATATCTAACCCTGCTAAAAGACCAGCTAGACCAACATGCATTTCCATGCATGCGTTGCATTGCATAAAGCTTTGCATAGCTAGTAGTACTGGTGGAAATCGGCAACAGTAGGTTGACTTTTCTTTAGATAAAATCAGTCTGTGTTTACCGAAATGTGAAACACTGCCCCCAGTGGCCAAAGCGGTAAGTGGTGTTGGGAGGGTGTGCTCCATTTACTGGGTGTAATTTCCACAGAGGGGTGTCAAAAGTGAGTTGTGAAGCAAGTTGTTTTCTGCTGTACAGGCAGTAATACAGTGAAGAGGAATGCATATTTTATAAACTGTACCCCCAACCCAAAACCTAACCATCTGTAGAGTAAAAATGTAATGATAGAGGGAAAAATGCAACCTCTGAATCGCACTCGTCACTGATTATGCAAACATGATTACTTCCTGATTTAAATGGGGGATCTGAACCCAGGTCTCCCACACTGCTGATGCAATGGGCTTCCGGTCGTGCCAAAAGGGAAGGTAAACATACTGGAGCCTAGGCAAAAATGTCTGATAGGAGATGCCGCTTGTCGGTGTGTCGGCATAATGTGGCCGAAACTTGGGTACCGGAGCTCTCAGAAACAACATGTCGACATCCCGTGTCATCATGTTGGATCTGCATCCACACTGAGAACTCCTTTGAGTCCCCTAAGCTATGTAAGACCAAACTCTAAGCAACAAAACTGCCAAAGCAGTTAATCTATCAAAAAAAGCAGGTAAGCAGTGTCAACAGCAGTAATTTGACAGGTCCTTTTCCACATGGTTAAGATGTCACAAGGGTGTGAATCCAAAATACAGCGGACTGGTTGGCCTAATTGCCCTGAAACTGAGGAAACACTGAGTAGTGCTGAGCTCTTTTTATAACACTATAGTGGTGTCCCTCTGTCCCTCTAACAGGACCTTAAATAAGGGATAGACCAGGGAGCTTACGCCACTCAAAGTCCTCACAGTCTGTGTGATTTAACACTCTAATTATGGACAATATTGATTTGCTGGAGCGTTTTTATTGTCACTGTTTCCCCGCTGAGGCTTGGCTCTTGTCCAATCTTAAGTCATTCTACATGGAACCTGCACAGCTGCAAGACTTGCAAAATATTTGCTTTCTCTGGTCTGGCACTGGCACAAAACCCAAGACTATAGCAAAACCCATCTTACAAACTCTGCTAATACCCACAGATTGGCATTCTGACAGCCCACTCTGGAAAAACGTCCTCCACTAACTTTTTCTCTGGCTTCTCACGGGTAACCCAAGATCTAAACCACACCATGCCCTGATGAACTTCCTCTGCCCCAGGCCTTCATGTCACTCGAACTTGACTGACCTCCTTTGCAAAGAGATTTGAGGCGACATTCGCTCCTCCTGCACATAGAGCAGAAACCTATGCTGAAAACCACCAACACGCTGTTTTGCTCTGTTGGGGGCAGAACAAACTGCTTACTGCCTAATTAAAGGCCACAGCAAAGCATATAGAGAATCAACAAAAAACGTTGAATCTAAGCAGTGCTTTCAGTGGCCGTCTGTGATTTGGTGGATGATGTGTTTGAGAATTTTTGTTTTGGTTGGGAACATAACATCCAGGCCATGGAAGAATGTAAGAGAATTTTCATTCAAAAGGATCTGACTCTGCCCTACTCACTGTACCCCGTTTCCGACTCTCTACCATTGGTGGTAGATCTTTTGCTGTCATGTCTCCTAAACTATGGAATTTACTTGCAAAGTCACTCTGTGATATCACCTCTATCTCTTCATTCAAAACCCAGCTCAAAACTCACCTTTTCTCTCAATACTACTTCTCTGAAAGTAATTTCTCTTTCTCTCTCTCTCTCTCTCTCTCTCTCTCTTCCTTTCTATCTACCCTGATGTGATTAATGAGTTGATACTATTCTTTAATTTGTACTGGCTGTTGTACTGACTTGTATTGACTTTTTCTATATCCATTTCATTGATTGTAAAATGTCATTGAGCTTGGGAAAGGTGCTATATAAATAAAATGTCTAATTATTATCATTATTATTATTACCTAGCAACACTATAGCAAATGCCTAGAAAACCCTTGTCAACACCATAATGACTAACAACTATATAGCAACATGCTAACCACCACTCATCTTACAACTTAACCAGCATGCATTTCTCATGCTTGTCTAGTTTTAGTGCTGGTAGCTGGTGGTCCAGCATAGCTATGATGAAGTTGGTCGACTGGCATGTTTTTTTCTGGAAATGTTGGTTAACCAAGTCTTGCTCAGTTAAACTATTTAAAAAGCCAGCACACCAGCATTGTGTGTTGTAGACCAGCATTCTAAACACAAAGCTATGGAAGACGGATCCTGCCACGTAATAAAAAAATTGCAAAAAGAGGTAATTTTGACTTTTATCTCACAATTATGACTTTTTTCTCATGGTTGCGAGATATTAAGTCACAATTTCAAGAAATAAACTCGCAGTTGGAAGATATAAAGTCACAATTGCGTGATATAAACTCACAACTGTGTGATTAAAAACTCAGAATTGTGACTATTTCTCTCAATTTTGACTTTATAACTCGCAATTAAGAGAAATAAAGTCGCAATTGTGAGTTTATAACACACATTTGCAGTGGCATTTCTCGTCATTGTGTTGCGTTCTCTCGATGTGACAATCTTACAAGTACATCATTAGAACAATTAAGGTAAAGAGTATATAACAATTCTATATGGGCATATAAGATTGTCGCATCCAGAGAACGTGACACAATGACAAGAAATGCCACTGCAAATGCAAAAATAAAGTCGCAAATGCATGATAAAAACTCACAGTTGTGATTTAATCTTGCAATTGTGAACTATAAAGTCGAAATTGAGATAAATAAAAGTTGCATTTGCGAGTTTCTATCATGCAGTTGCAAGTTTATATCACGCAATTGTGAATTTATATCTCGCAACTGCGAGTTTATTTCCTGAAACTGCGACTTTAGATCTCACAATTGTGAGAAATAAAGTCACAATTGTGAGATAAAAAGTCAGAATTACCTCTTTTATTTTTTTATTACATGGTGGGATCCGTCTTCCATACTATGCCGGTGACCAGCTATGCAGTCTTTTTTTTTTTTTCAACAGTGCCTAGCATTGCACAGGCATGCACATGCATTTTATTTAACATTTAACATCTAGTCATATTTTTATTATTTGTTATGAGAAATGGCAACATTACGAGATGTGCGTAGATTATAACAAAACAATTTATATATTACACCAAAACATGTAGGTTACTGAAATTGTTGCAGCTAAGATGAAAATAATAACCATACTAGATTGAACCTGAAAACAGAGGTCTCTTCGGTTTTCCAAAAACATTCCACTAAATAAACTCAGTGACTTAATTTAGAAGTTGCACAGGACAAAGCCCTGACCATGCTGTGGTCTTCTGTCTCAGTAATATCCTCAATGATGCATCTAAAATCCCAACAGTATCCCAGTTTATTCAGAGTGTAATCAGTTGAGGAGCCGAGGGGAGGCCTTTGACCAGCAGACAGTCAGGCCTCTTTCACAACACAGAGTCCAGTGTTGCCATATTGCTTGAGCTATTGCGTAAAACCCAGTTTGAAGCAATTGTGGTATTTTACCAGAGAAAGTCTCTGAAGACCAAAATGGTCTTTCTACTGTACAAAGAAAACAATATTTTTCCACTGAACAGTCACCATAAATGTAATATAACCCAAAAGTCTAACAAAATATGCATATATTTTAACAGCACAACAATAAGTATAGTGGTGACCTTATCTTAAACTACATAAAGTGTGTAATTTTTCTCTGTTTTAAAACACTTTCTCTGTTTTCAACTTAATATGCAGAGACAACTAAAAGTAAACATATATAGTTTCATTTCTCCAAAAAGTGTAAACGATTTGGCTCTGTGGTGCTATAGCTAAACATTCCCCTGCATACCAACCAGCTTGAAACATCAGCAACATTGATTGACCAAGAGTTCATTTGGGGTGGTGCTATCTGTTTTCCGACCAATGGCTGATGGGGGAGTTTCTAGAAACCTGCTTGAAAACATTATGAACGTCATTATTTTTGCACCGTTAAAATGGTACATAGTCTCAGCTGTGTGTTGAGCACTGAGGGGTGCCCAAAATCAAACTCAAAATCATCTAAACAAATCAAACTATTTTATTCAGTCATATAGATCACTCACAAACAGAGTATCCAGCAGGGGTCAAATTGTGAAGTAAAGCATTTTATTTTCATGCAGGGATCATGCAGCTCTGATCTGCCTAAACATTTCACTTCTTCGGCAAGAATGACATTAATTGTGTGGAGACATTGGTGGTATGTAAATATACAGTTTACAGTTTCCACTGCCCTATATTTTTTGGTTTTATAGGTGAATCATGGTTCTGTTTTATTCCTCCTGACCACCTGAGACGGTGTTGTGTTACAGTAGCACTAGCCAGGTGGATTGAAAACATACACCAACCAAGTCACGTAGTGACGTAAATCAAGCTAAGGAAAATATAAGCCACTGCAGCTTGGCACTGAGCCTCTTTTCTCTTTTTCGCCTTCAGATTAGGTCATAGATTATTTATCACATCGTCAAGTGCAGACTCATCCTCCCAAGCTGTGACAATATGTTTTTGCCTTTGGATTGGATTCTTTTTTTCTTCATCATGACATTAATTTGTACGTTCATTTTTCATATGGAGCTCATATTTATGTCGGTGAGGGTGGGAAGCCCACGAGCGTTCCTCCATCCGTCCTTGGTTGGAGGGCCGATGAGCGTTCCTTCGTCTGGGCAAGAGTACTGCCATCACAGATAGGGTTGGGTATTGATACAGATTTCCCGGTTCGATTCTGATTCACAAGCTCTCAATTTGATTCGATTTTATATTGATTCATATGGTTTTATTTCAGTTATAATATCCCTTTTGCTTACACATGAAAGAAATTCTCTCCCAGCTAATGCTGTTAATTATACAGGGGACCTTTTAACTAGGTACATTTCGAAAATATTAATTTTACTAATTATATTTTATTGGCTTTTAAAAATGAACAAATCCATGTATTCAATCAATAAATAAGATATTATATTTCAAATATTATTTTTTGTTACATGTTTATTGTTTAACTGCATAATTTTTACTATTTAAAAGTGAAGGGGCCGGTTTACCCATCTCTTCGGTCTATTGATGAGTTGAATATATTAACTACCAACTGTTTTAATCAAAGCTTTTTTTAATCATGTGTATTTATTCAGGTTATGTGATAATCATGAATGTTACAGGTAATTTGTGTATTTGACCTCTGAGGCATGACTGAGGCTCTGACCCATGTCAGGAATGCAGTAACAATGATTGCTCATTAGCTGGCTCCCAGAGAACAGATATACATGTGAGTTGTAATTAATTTATTGATCATTGATCAAGTTAAGCAAAGGTCATTAATATACCACATGAATGTATTGACATACTGTAGATTCCTAACATTCGTAAATATCTATAACTATCTATACATTCGTAATTATATTTCTGCCTAACTTTGCTCTGTTGCGTTTGGACATATTGTTCTATCGTCATGTTTGTTTCAGCTGGATAAGACCTGTGTCCCAGTGAGGCCTGACTCAGCCTTGAGGGAAAGATAGTCCCTCTGTTTTGTTTTGCTTAATGATGTCATTGCAGGGATTATTTTGAGTTTTGAGAGTCATGTGAGAGTCAGAGGAACTGGCTGCCAGTGTATCTAAAGAGAAGACTCACCTCTGACCCATTTCTGCTCACCAACTTGACTTAGTGTTTTAAAAATATAATCTTATAATGATTGCATTCATGTAGTTTAACCAAACACCATGTTTGGAAGTTTCTAGAATTATCTGTACTATTCACCTTTCAGAACTCTGTACTCATTAGAGATTATGTCAAATAATTTGCATATGCCTATAATTTAGAACTTTAGCTTTGTCTCCTGGTCATCATTGTTCATACTAGTGTTTTACATATATAGCTGTATTCCCCTACACAAGTATTTGCATTGATTTGTTGAACACATGCTGAAAACCAGTTCTGTATCTTTAAGAAACAAGCATTTCTGTATAGAGCATCTGTAAATGAGTGCATGTTATTGAGAGAGTACTCGATTGGCTTTATCTCATCTGTGCGATGCATGATTAGAATTGCTTGTTTATTTTTGTAGTTTTTGATAAACAACTGAGTGTAGAGAACAGAAAGGTCATTAAAAGAGACATTATCCAATGAAAAATGGGTTGCGTGTATCACATCTTTGGACACAAATTACACAGAACAACTTTTACACTTAACATGCAGTGAAAGGATTTCACTGCTGAAAACTCCACCGCTATACTACACAATCACTGGTAAGTGAAATGTGAACATTTCCTAGCCAGTTGGCAGATATGTACAGTTTAGGTGCATACCGCGAAATGTGGTTGCAAATGCGAGTGATTTCCTCTCATTGGAGGGTTTTGCATAAAGTAAAAGATCGATCTTTGGATATAAGAATCTATATCAAGATCATTCAAATGAAGATCACGATGCATCAGAAAATCAATATATTTACCCACCCCTAATCACAGATTAGCTGCCGGTAGACAATAGTTGCTGCCAGTACTCTGACGTCATTTTGTTGTCATCGCCAGTGCTGCATACCGGTGCTTACCGGCTCATTTCAAGCAGTGTCTCCACCTCATGCACTGACTTCACCACTGGCATGTACTCCTCACATTTTCTTTAACATTTTTACAAATCTAGTCACGTTTTTATTCACGGTCATTTCCAGGGGTAAATCATCCACGCTTTGGTCTAGGTATCCCCATTAGCCCATATCCTTGTAATTTTTTTGCTTGTTGTTTACTGGTTTTTGCATTTGCTGTTTTCAACGCGCTTTTCGAGATACAAACCCGTTGGGTTGGAGATGCAGAGGTTTGTGCTTATCACAGGGATCACGCAGGGTAGAAGAGGTTCTTGGCCAGCACTGTCCGGTGGTTAGCACTGTTGCCTCACAGCAAGAAGTTCTTGGGTTCGAGTCCTGGCTCAACTGGGCCTTTCTGTGTGGAGTTTGCATGTTCTACCTGTGTTTGCATGGGTTTCCTCTGGGTGCTCCGGTTTCCCCCACAAGTCCAAAAACATGCAGGTTAAGTGAACTGGAGACTCTAAATTGCCCTGTAGGTGTGAGTGAGAGTCCCTCAGCCACTGGGGGTTGCGTCAGGAAGGGCATCTGGTGTAAAACCTGTGCCAAGTCAAATATGTAGATCACGGATAGTCCACTGTGGCAACCCCTAATGGGAGCAGCTGAAAGAAGAAGGGTAGAAGAGGTTCTTGCCTTTTCATTTTCCATTATATTTATATTATTCTCTCTATGCCTGTCAGTCCTAACCATGGGTGTTATTGAGCCCATATCTCACAGCCAATGCACTGGTATTCTCCCTCCTCTTTGCTCCTCATGGTTAATCTGGAGGTATCACTTAGTTCCTGCAGTTAATTTGGTTCCACAAAAGCGTTCGCTCCCATTCATCAAACAAAGAGGCTACTAATTCTCCTTATGCTCCTTATAGCTCCCACCTTGATGCTTTTTCTATGTGCGCTTCTGACAAACACTTGCAGGAACATCTTGGCTCTGAGGCTGCTGGCTTGATCATCTGGAGGACATGCCAGCTGGGTCCAAGTTGGCTGGTGGCTCTGGAGAGGGCTTACTCCACTCTTTCAAGGACTGTCCCACCTTCAGTGGATGACATGTTGTCAGTGCTTCAGATAGCAGTGGCTCGTCTTGGCCTTGATGAGCGTCCTGCCCATCCTGTTCAGTTCATTGTGTTCTTTCACAAGTCTTTATCTACAGATGCCTTTGCTATGCCTGCGTGAAAGGACTTTGTGGCAGAATTCCTCAAGGGTGCCCTAAAGGGATCAGGGATGGCCAGGAGGCAATCAAGGTCTGCACACACTTTTGTTTGTAGGGCTGAAGCAAAGTCCTTTGGAGTGCAAAATGTGCCAGAAGTTGAACAGCAGGTCACCACTCTGGTTGTGTCATCAGATGAAGTACTGCGACAGAACGTCTGATGTCCTAATGCCCAGTGAGGCCACACAGATTCCTTTTTTAAAAAGCAGACAAGTCGGTTGCATATATTACTCATTCTTAGAACACTATCTGCTAACTGATTCTTGCTGCCACTAGCTTTTTTGAGTCAGTGGAAGTGGAACCCTATGTTCCACAGTTCTTACTGACTGCCTTGCTTGCCTTCGGACATGTGACACAAGAACTGGGCTCTCTCATGGTCTCACTCTTTTGACAGCTCGACAGTTGGCCAAAATTTGCAACCAACATGCACCGCTTCAAGTCAGGCACCACTCAGTCTGCGCAACACTGCATGAAGTGAAACACACCTATTTTGTTGTCATGTGACAAGAAAACTTTAAAACAGTAAGTGACATCACAGAGATGTCCCCTGTAGACCCTTATGACTGTGTGTCAAGGTAGTTAAGTTTAAAAAGGCACATATTTTGATCATTCATTATATAGCCAGAATAGTTCTGGTTTTCAAATGTCAAATGAAATGCCAAAACTATTTGCGATTTTTCATTTAGTATAAGCATGTTGTTTAAAATGTCAAGATATTTGGCAAATGTTTACCTTTAAAAAAGTTGAGTTTTATTATTATTATTATTAAAAATTAAGGTGTGTCCAGTCATGAGTATTCAAAGCGTATAAATAAAAAAAAATTTTTCTTGAAAACAAAGATTTTCAAAAAACATAAAACCAACATGAATACAAAATGACATATCTATGAACTTAAGACATGTGTTTTAAAAGTATGTGATGTTTGCACCACTAGAGTCATCAGAACAGCAAAAATAATTACTCTTATTTTATTTTTTTAATTTTTTAAACAGGTTCACCAAACACTTATCTGCCATTTGCTGGAAAAACAGATTTTTAAGATTTCTCCTTTTTATCGTCTCTGGCATTCTTATTTGATAAATCGAGTTGACATACCACACAACAGCCTCTCAACAGTCATTGAGTGGAGTTACCTAATCCACTGAGGTCTTGCTACACCCTCATGCGTGAGACTGATTGAGGGAATATTGTCTGTGTTTACTGTCTGTCTGCTAATTCCTGATATAATTATGTGACTTCCGAGACTAATATCTAATGATCTTCTCAGAAGTCATAAGTCTTGAGCGCTTACAGTTTCTGCTCAGCAGTCATGTGACCAAGCTTCAAATACAGTAACCACATTACTTACACTTCCTTTAACACACCTTTTAGAATTACATTGTGTGGGTGAGAGCATATTGTACAGAGACAATCTTTTCAGCACTTAAAGGATGCTATTTTTAAGCTTATTTTTAGCTATGGCCATGCAGAAATATAGCTGGTCCCCAGTATGGGAAATGGTGTGCTGGTGTCCCCACCAGGCTGCTTAATTCCCCTAAAGGAATAGTTCACCACAAAATGAAAATGGTCATTATTTACACACCTTCATCTACTTCACCTTCCCACTCGAAAGGAGATTTTTTGAAAAATCTTCTCTCAGCTTGTACAACAGACTATAGTGACCACGGCTGCAGGGTTGCTGCAGAGTTTTTAAAATCAAATTTAAGACTTTTTAAGACCTTTTTCAAGACCTGAACAAATAAAATGAATAACCGTATCCCCATACCAAAACAAACACAATCTCAAAATACGATAATGAGAAAGGCAATTAATCTGCCAATAGTTTTTAAAATTGGAAGCCTATATTAAATGTTCTTAGTCTTTCCTTCCTGTGATGGGGAGGGCCAGAGAGAGGCTACAAGAGCCCAAACTGAATTCCATTCCAGATGCAGCTTATGGTGCAACCAAAATACCAATAACCAGGGGGGAAAATAAAAAAGATTTTATTCATAGTGCGTAAATTGTAAGTTTAAAAGCTGAAATACACGGGGACTCTTATTTTGAAATGTTTGCGCTTCACTGTATCCAGCTGCTCACTCAAACAGATAAGGGAAATAAAATGTATACTCCTACAATAATCTATAACGTATTACAATATAAACAATTATAAGTAAACTTTGTCATGTTTCATCAACATTATATCATCATCATCAACAGGTGATTAGTAGTGATCGCTTGTCATAAATTTCTGATATGGCCTAATGATTGCGAACTGCTCTGCAACAGCTGGAAACACTCACAAGTCCCCACATGCTTGGAGAAAATACAACAGTGCCACGTTTTCTCTTTGAAGGATGCAGCGCATGTATTTATTCTCTCAGATCGTATTCTTTTGAAGTTTAATAATCACATTAGGTCATATCACAATTCCTGTCTTTCCACCCCCATATTTAAGACCTCTTTAAATGATAATTAAGACTTTTGTTTTATCATTTAAGATATTTAAGACTTTTTATGACCTTAGTCTTTGGAAAACTGAATTTAAGACAATTTTAAAATTAGGAGTTTTTAAGGATCCGCGGGAACCCTGGGCTGTTAAGCTAAAAAATGAATTAAAATAAACATAAAAGTGGTCTACACAACTTGTGCGTCTTCTGAAGATAGTGTTCTCCTCAATGAAGCTCTAAAATCGTAATCTTTGCCACATTCATGAAGAAAACAAAAAAGTTGAACTTCACGCCAAAATCTGCATTGGTTCTTGCGTCTGACATAACCTGATGTGTCAGTTTAAATATCTGGGATGAAGAGTGACTTTTCAGAGCTGCAGTATGAATCATAAGGACTACTTGTATTACATGTTTTTTTTGGGTTTTTTTGTTCTTGGTCACTATGTATTGTCGTTGAATGGAAAACGTGTGAAGATTCTTCAAAAATTCTCCATTTGTGTTCCACAGAAAAAAATAACAACATACAGGTTTGGAATTGAGCCATCTCCATGCTGACTATGCAAGGAGCCACGTGAAATGAGCTATGTCTGGAGATCAGGAGATGCTTGAAATCAATTAAAGAGTTTAGTCTTTACCAAAACCATTAGAAGAACCACCAACTCACCTAATATGAGAGACTATCATGGACCCCTGCGGCATTATGTGGTAGAGCAGGCACCAAAACCTGACCTGTGTTTAGCCGTGTGCCCTCTACACTGTGATTTGCTCAATCACAAGGGACAGGACCACCGAAGTGAAACAACCCCACTTCTGTTTAAATGCATATACTCCTGTTTATTCTCAAACAGTTTGGGCTGAGACTTCCTAAAGCTTAAATGCCTTTTTTCTAGTGTGCCCACTGCAAAGTTGTTTTGAAAATAGAGAGCTTCATGATGGTCCTGGGGTCTCTGAGAAGTTCCTCTCTGATTTGTTTTTATTGTAAAATGAGGACATGAGCAGGCATGTGCAGAGGGGTGGTTCTAGGTAGGGGCTCGAGCCCCTGCCATTTTGCTGAGGTACCCCTCAAATGCCGCCCAAAATCAAAGCTTGCACACCCAAATGTTTTTTTACTATTATGCTTAATAATAGTATTTAGGGGTGTAAAAATGTGTTAATATTTTGCTGAAACTTTGATGCATCGATTAAGGAATTTAATGATCAGTTATAATGACTATACCCAGTGTGTTACAGACGCCATCTCAGATTACATGCTCTCACAACAGATGTGGGGCGTGTGACTGAGGAAACAAATGCACAGTTTAAATTAAGAAAGTTTAGTTCAGATTTCTTATAATCAGCAGTCTTACCATCAGTTTGTGTTAGTTTGCGTAAAGTCAGACATGATATTATTCTTTATTCATATTGGCTTAATAATTAATATAACAATAGCATTATTTTTCTTTTCTATTTATTATGTACCAAACCTCCATGTACTCCATAAATACAAAGAATGTTCGGATTTTAAATCCTCTTACAGTTATGCATTCTTCTCTTCAACTGTAATACAGCCTCACAGGCAGAAGGGAAGGAGAACAGGGAAGCGAGGTTTCCAGATTCAGGTATGCATTTAATTGGCCACCTTAATGCTTTAAAATTTCACAAACTCATCAGTCTCACAGGCACGGAGTTATTTAAACACATCAGCTTCACAGCCATATAGTTACTTAAACACTTTAGCTTCACAAACACAATAGATTAAACACAACAGCTTCTGAAGCACCGTGGCCTTCCTTGTGCCAGTCTCTCTCTCTCCCAGCTGCTGGTGGCGTGGCTGTTTATATGCTGCTCTCCCCATGCTCATTGGAATTAGAGACAGGTGTTAAACATAATCTAGCTCAGGTGCCAGCGCCCTTACCGCTTTCTCTCTCTCCGGATGGACGCTTGACCATGCCTCCGCTGCCACATATCCCCACCGCCCGACTCAGGCTGGGGAGGCATCCGGCCTGTCTACCACTCCCCCCCCATTTCTGGAAAGGAAGTCGGTGACAGCCATCTGCGCTCCCGGTCTGTGGACCACCTTGAACTTAAACAGCTGAAGAGCCAGATACCAACGGGTGATCCGCGCGTTGGTATCTTTCATGCGGTGGAGTCATTGGAGTGGAGCGTGATCCGAGCAGAGGGTGAAGGCCCGCCCCAACAGGTAGTATCGGAGAGTGAGGACTGCCCACTTGATGGCGAGACACTCCTTTTCCACAGTGCTGTACTTAGTCTTCGTCAGCGAGAGCTTATGGTTAATATACAGCACTGGGCGCTCCCCCCCTCCACCACCTGCGAGAGTACGGCCCCCAGCCCTCTGTCTGAAGCGTCCGTCTGTAGACAGAAGGGAGAGAGAAATCAGGTGAATGTAAAAGCAGCCCCCCGCAAAGTGCAGCTTTCACTTGCATAAACGCCTGTTGAAACTGCTCCGTCCACTGGACCGGGTCTGGAGCTCCCTTTTTAGTGAGATCAGTCAGCAGGCTGGTGATGTCCGAATAATTAGGCATGAATCTCCTATAATAGTCACCCAGCCCCAGGAACTGTCTCACCCCCTTTTTGGTCTTGGGACTCGGGCAGGCCGCAATCGCCGCAGTCTTGTCAATTTGGGGACGCACCTGCCCGTGGCCCAAGTGGAACCCCAGATACCATACCTCCACCCACCCAATCGCGCACTTCTTGGGGTTTGCTGTGAGTCCGGCACATCGCAGCGATCTCAGAACCGCCCACAAATATTGCATGTGCCGCTGCCAATCATTGCTATAAATGATGATGTCATCCAACTATGCAGCAGCATAAGCCGAATGTGGTCTGAGGATCCAGTCCATGAGATGCTGAAACGTAGCCAGGGCTCCAAACAAACCGAACGGAAGCATCACAAATTGGTGTAATCCGAACGGTGTGGAGAAAGCCATATTTTCATGGGAAATTGGTGTCAAGGGGATCTGCCAATAACCCTTGGGCAAATCCAGCGTCGAATAAAATCGAGCAGTGCCCAACCGATCGAGCAATTCATCAACGTGAGGCATTAGGTATGTGTCAAATTTAGACACCGCGTTGACTTTCCTATAATCCACACAGAACTGTACAGACCCATCGCTCTTAGGAACTAGAACAACTGGGCTGGACCAATCACTGTGGGATTCCTCTATTACCCCCATATTGAGCATAGCATCCAATTCTTCCCGGACAATTTTCTTTTTGTGCTCGGGCAATCGGTAGGGATGGCTACGTACCACCACCCCTGGCTCGGTCTCGATGTGGTGCTGTACGAGGTTCATACGACCCGGTAGAGGGGAAAACATGTCTGCAAACTCCTTCTGCAACTTGGCAACCTCTGCGAGTTGATACGGTGAGAGGTGGTCTCCGCAAGTGACAGGGGTGAAATGATTATGTTTTGTATTCACCTCTGGCCCGAGCTCTGCCCTCTCCAGGACTACCCTAGCCAACGTCACAGGGACCGCCTTCCTCCACAATTTAAGGAGGTTGAGGCGCCTCCTCTATCGGTTCGCTTTGCCTCATAATCGAGATCCCCCACTCATCGTGTGACCTCAAAGGGTCCTTGCCACTTGGCGAGTAATTTGGAGCTCGATGTGGGAAGTAATACGAGTACCTTATCTCCCGGTGCAAATTCCCGCAGCCGAGTTCCCCTGTCATACAGTCGGCACTGTCGTTCTTGAGCTTGGAGCAAATTCTCCTGTGTTAGTTGTCCCAAGGTGTGGAGTTTTGCTCTAAGATCAAGAACGTATTGAATTTCATTCTTACTGTTTGAAGGTCCCTCCTCCCAAGCTTTGCGCATAACATCAAGCACGCCGCACGGGTGCCGCCTGTATAGTAGCTCGAATGGGGAAAACCCCATGGAGGCTTGCGGGGCCTCTCGTACTGCGAATAACAGGGGATTGAGCCATTTGTCCCAATTTCTATCATCCTTGTGTACGAACTTACGAATCATATTTTTAGGAGTTTTATTAAATCGCTCCACCAGGCCATCTGTTTGTGGATGACAGATGCTGGTGCGGATTGATTTAATGCCCAATAATTCGTAAAGCTCCGTAATGTTCATGACATAAAGGTTGTGCCTTGATCGGTGAGGATTTCTTGCGGAATCCCCAACCGGGAGATTATTTTGAAGAGTGCCTCCGCAACACTGCGTGCTGAGATGTTGCGCAGAGGCACTGCTTCTGGATATCGTGTTGCATAGTCCACTAGGACTAATACAAAGCGATGTCCGCTTGCAGACTGCTCAAATGGCCTGACGAGGTCCATTCTAATTCTTTCAAAGGGGACCTCGATCAACGGAAGGGGGCGCAATGGTGCTTTGGGGTGGCCGGTGATTCACCAGCTGGCATTCGTGGCATGCCGCACACCACCAGCGGACATCGCCGCCAATGCCCGGACAATAAATACAGGCTATTAGATGGTTCAGCATTTTCCTTTCCCCTAGATGACCCATCATGGGATTATAATGAGCCGCCTGGAACACTATTTCCCGACGGCTCCGTGGTATTAGGAGCTGGGTTGTATCTTCCTTTGTTTGAGCATCCTGCGTCACTCTGTACAACCGCTCGTTTATAATTGCGAAGTAAGGATATGAAAGGGCGACACCCGGCTGGAGTTGTTGACCATCGATCACTCTCACTTGGTCAAAGGCATGCTTAAGGGTTTCATCTTGTGACTGCTCCAAAGGGAAATCCCCTTCAGGAAATTCCCGGAGGACGGGAGGGGCTGCAGCCTCTCCCCCTCACGTCATCCTGACGTGGATCTGATGAAGACGACCCTGGCTCCGCCTCCCCTGCCACATATTGCAGATATGCTGTAGGAGACAGACGCAACAGCAGAATAATAAAAGGCAGCCAAGTGTAGCTTAACTACCATTGTTGTACACATAAAACTTATTCCCCTTATTCCAATAAGATCTTATTCCTTATTCAGCCCCCTGTGTGTAAATGCTGACAGCGCATCATGCACTGCTCCTACCCCAAGACCTGAATGGGCCAGTAAAGGTTTAGTCACATCCAGCCTGTAGTATCTCACAAATTTGTGCAGAGATGTCCAGCTCGCTGCAGCGAATATGTCTTGAACTGAAATCCCTCTAAATAAAGCCCAGGAAGTGGCCATACCCCTAGTGGAGTGGGCTCATAATCCTGGCGGGGGTTGCAAATTCACGCATTTGTAACTCAATACAATCGCATCAACAACCCAGTGGGAGAGACACTGGTGGGAAATAGGTTTACCCTTATTAGTGTATGCCCATGAAACAAAGAGCTGATTACTCCTCCTTTATGCTCTCGTCTTCTGCACATAAGTATACAATCCATGAACTGGGCACAAACCTCTAGTGAGGAAAAAGGCAGCGGATGAAAAGCTAACAAATCAACAGACCTACAAGCCCCTGTTGAATCACTCACTTTAGGAACAAATGCCAGGTTAGGGTGTTTATTAAGTGTTACCCCTAACCCACTGGATGCAAGCTGCATACATGAGGAATGTACTGACAAAGCGTGCAGCTCACTAATTTTTATGTTGTGAGCACCAACAGTAAAGACTTCTTCAGAGAAAGAAGCTTTAAGTCGACGCACTCTAATGGTTCAAAAGGAGGCTGTGAAAGTGCATCTAAAACCACTGATAAATCCCAAGATGGTACCAGCGGTTTAGAAACCGAATGTAACCGTCGAGTACGTCTCATGAACTGACATATCAGTGGGTGTTCCCAAGTTGAGCACCACATGGCACGCCGAAATAGCTGCTAAGTAAACCTTTACAGTAGAAAAGACTCTACCTTATCTAACAAATCTTGAAGAAAACACAGAACGTCATTCTCTGAACACAGAAACGGAATGACTTGACTATGAGCACACCATTGTTCAAACCCCCCCCATTAGTGATCATACGAAGAGAGCGTTGAGGCCGCCCTCACACTCTGAATCTCGTCTCGATTACTTTAGGAGATAAGCCGGTGGCATTTAGATTCAACCTCTCATGGGTCAGGCCCAGAGAGCCATCCTGTGTGGGGAGAGGTGAAATATTTCCCAGCGCACTCGAGAAAGAAGATCTCCGCACAACCAGAGAGGCCAGGGCTGGTCATACAGGAAATGGGTTATCTCAGGTAACCACAGCTTCCCCAAAAAATATGGCACAATTAGTATGAATGAATGCCTGTATTCCCTCACCCTCTGTAATGTCGGCCCGATGAGGCTCAGCAGAGGGAAAGTGTATAGTAACACTTTGGCCATGGATGTGCTACAGCATCCACAACCAACGGTGCATTTTCATCTGCCAGGGAAAAGAACAGGGGACAGTGTGAAAAAACTGTGAAAAATTGAGATACAATTGTGAAATGATTCTATGTGTTTCCCTGACAGGACACAACTGAGTTCAACCTGAGACCCTGATAGATTATTTCTTGGGCAGGAACCAGACAGCTCTTCACTTGGTTTATTCTGAAACCCAAATTCATCAGATGTAAAACCAGTGTCTCTGTATCCTCTTTCGCCTGCCGTTGCAACGGCGCACAAAGAAGCAGATCGTCCAGATAAACAGGCACTCTCATGCCCGAATGTCTTAATGGCCTCAGAGTCGCCTCTACACATTTGCTGAACACTCGCAGTGTGAAACACAATCTGAAGGGGATCTTTAAATACTTGAAGGCTGTGCCCTGATAGGCAAACCTGAGAAGTTTCCTGTGAGCAGGAAATATGTCTATATGGAAATATGTGTCCTGGAGATCTACTGAGGTAAACCAGTCTCCAGGAAGAATAGAGTGAGACAGTGTTCTGAGCATGAGCACTTTGAACCTGTACTGTCTGAGATATTTGTTTAGGGTCCGCAAGTCCAGTATGGGGCGGAGACCTCCCCCTCTCTTGGGATATACAGAATAACGGGAATAAAACCCCTGCTGGCTTTCCTCTGACGGAATTACCCTTATGACTATTTGGATCAAAAGAGAGGATATTTCTTCCTCTAATATCTGAGCTAATTCTCCCTGTGCTGCTGACATAAGAAATCCATTGAATCTTGGTGGTTTCACAGTGAACTGAAGTCTTAACCCTTCTCCACTGTGGACAGGACCCATGGAGACACTGCACATACGTGCCAGCTCTCCACCCGCACAGTGAGTGGGCCGTGGCCATCTTCGCTCACTAGCGGCACCATCTAGTGATGAATATGGGGGTTACTGCTTCATTAAGGGAGTTTTTGGTTTTATTTTCATTATTGTTTTGGAATGTTTCCTCACCTTCTGACCTTGGCCCAAATGTGAAGGAAAACCTTTTATTTTTACACACTCTGTGCTTATAAATTTTTCTCCTCTGACCTCGAACTTAACCCTGTGGGTTGAGGGGGGAAACTACTGCAGGGAACAATGGGGGAACTTGTGCCGCTACTATACTCACACTGGTGGGTGGATTTGCTGAACTGACCACCAAACCAACCAAACTGGGACCATTTTGATGAAACAACATCCTCCCTTTCCCTGGGAGGAAGAGAAGTGTTGATTTCCAAGGGGCTGGAGCATATAAACCATAGCTGCTGCATTCTGTCCCCCTGAGGTATATGGGTCCTGTCCCTAGGTTGCCTGCCGAATCTTGCCACTCTGGGGGTTGGCAGGATGGTGCTTCATCGCGGCCACAGCAAAAAACTGTTTTCCCTTTGCCTGAGCTGGCTTGGACTGTGATATTGTGCTATCCGGCTGCTGAGGCGGCAGGGGGGCGTGAAATGCGGTAATCCGAATAGCCTCCCTCTGGCTGAGGTATGAAGTTCACACGGGCAGGCAGATATGGACGGGCCACCTCCAATAACTCCACTTGATATGCTGTCAGGAGGGACGTCACATTTAATGCCCTAACTGCCAGTTCTGAAGATGTATAAATCTTTTGAAAAACAGAGACTGTGAAGCGCTCTGTCTTTCCTGGCAGCGAGGTGCCCGCTGATGAAAACACTGCTCAGCGGCCCGGAAGTAAATGGTTGGCCACCGATAGCTCCACATGGGGGGTCAGCCATCCTCATATCCTGTATATCCAACCGTGCAAATCTCTTCACGGTCAAACGGTGGGAGAATGGTTTGACCCAGTGTCTTTTCATCTCAGCGGCACAGGTTGGGACCGCTGGAATGAACTGTCTGACCAGCACAAGGTGCAATGGCAGCCTCTTGCCGCCATATAAATTCCTCTTGGCCCCTTGGCCCACCTGCTGGGACGGCCAGTCTATAGAAAGTTTTGCAGCAGCTCTATGGAAAGCTTCCATAAGATCCAACTCGACTGGGGTGTGGGAGGGTGTGTGCTGGCTGGCGGGCTGAGATGAATTCGGGGGGAGACAGGGGGACAACTCTTCGTCATCCTCATCCTCCCCAGCAGCTCCCATGAGAGGGTCACCCCCAAAGAGGGGAGGGAGATTGGGGGACATCCTATCCATCATGTCACCTCAGCTGCAGTGCTCTTGTGGCTCCTTTGCCATCTCCTCCTTGTACTGAGAGGAGAGACACGGGTCTTAGTTATCCGCCACTGCAACCCGAATCCTACTTTCTTTGGTTTTGATGGAGAAAGGGGCACAGATTAGGCAGCCTTAGGGGTCTGATAAAGCGGCTTGGGAATGCTTTACTCCCAAACAAGATATGCAGCAAGGGTGTGAATCCTTTACTGATATCCACGAGCCACACGTGCACATACGGAGGGATCCGTCCTTTCCCCCTGTACTCTCCGGTGTTTTAGCTGCAGCCATAACTTCAAAGTCAGACAACACTCTCAGCGAATAACTCCTACTTTCTCTTTTGATACAAACTAAATAGCATCAAAATTGAAAATAAGCGCTTCTAGATGCGGTGTAGATGACAGCGAAAATACATATAATTCACGAGAATGAAAACTCGCCTTGACACGGTCTTTTTACACTTTCGAGTATAATACACCCAGCAAACAGCAAGACTGAATCTATCGTGTTTGCAATGTTACCTTGCAGCTTCGTCTGTAAACTGTGTCTGATGAGTGCAGCTTCCACAGATTTCACGGGGAAGAGAGCGAGAATGGCACAGCAGCAAGCTATTGCTACAGCGATTGGTCTGTCACGCTGATGTTGTTTATTTGTGCTTCCTCAATCAGTCATGCCTGAGGTGTTCCCTTTGTGTGTTAGAAAGAGAACCTTTTGTCACGTCTATGTGTGTTTTTGTTCATGTTTTTTTTTTCATGTTTTTTATTTTGTAGTTTAGTTCAGTGTTTCCTTGTTCCTGTTTCTTGTCATGTGTTTTATGTCATATGATTTCCTGGTTGTTCTGTGACCCTCGTGTTTTACCATATTTATTAGTTCTATCTTTTCATTGGTTTATGTTCATGAGTCTTGTTATCTTGTTATCAGTTCTGTTCTGTTATTGGTTCTTATGTTATTAGTTTTGGTCTGTGATTGGTTGTCTTGTTAACTTGTTACCCATGTCTGTGTATTTAAGCCCTCATGTTTGCCATTGTCCTTTGTTGTGTATTGACATGTAATGTTGCTCTTGGTTTGGTCCATTGTTTCTTGTTCTTGGTTTCTTAGCCAAGTCTTAGTCTAGTCAAGACAAGTCAATTCAAGTCGTTTATCTTTTTTTGTGGACTATGTAATTTGGTGGGTTTTAATGTTTTGGGCTAAATGAGCCTCTGTGTTCCTTGCTTTAGGAGGGAGAAAAATACATTGGACTCTGGCAGACTATACTGACTGTGCACTTCAACTAGGTGGTTTGGCCTTTACTGTGGGAGTGGCTGATGATGAACTTGGCCCTCCTGTAGTAACCATCATTCCAAAGGCCAACGACCACGAGACAGCGCCCACGCCAGCCACGGACCATGAGCCAGCGCCCATGCCTGCCACGGACCATGAGCCAGTGCCCAAGCCTGCCACGGACCACGAGCCAGTCCCCACGCCTGCCACGGACAAAGACCTAGACCTCGAAGCCTCTGTCATCCTACAGCTAGTGCCTGAAGCCTTGGCCATCTCAGAGCCAGTGCCTGAAGCCTTGGCTGTCATGTCTACCTCATCAGGCCATGTTGCCAAGTCTACCTCATCATGCCATCCTGCCAAGTCTGCCTCGTCATGCCAAGCCATGTTATCACGCCTGCCATGCCATTTCAAGCCGCTACATCTGACCCGCCATGCCAAGTCACCATGTCTGACCCACTATGCCAGGCAGCCTTAAGTCCTGGGTCTCTGCCTCCAGTGGCTCCACCCCCTGGATCTCCACCTCCATTGGCTTCACACTCAGAGCCTCCGCCTCCAGTGGCTCTGCCCCTGAGTCTCCAGCGGCTACACCCCTGAGAGTCAAGCATGCCACACTGCCTCGTCAGCCTCGCCATTCTACGCTGCCTCGTCAGCCTTGCCATGCTCTGCTCCTCGGCTCACGAACGTCTCGCCAGGCCATCTAGGTCTTTATTTTGCATAATCCCGATTGAAGTCACTAACAGAAAATGTTACAGAAAAAAGAGGCTTATAATCAATCTCTCCACTCCCCATGGTAGCAAACAGCCCAACACAAATAGCCTAATTCCTCTAAAAGAATACTCCCTCCATTACCATAACATCGAACAAGCTATTAATTTAATCAAAATCACCGGGATAGGAGCTTGGCTTGCTGAGGTAGACATAACGTCTGCTTTTAAAGTCAAGCCCACACACCCAGATTTCTGGCACCTGTTCACCGTCCGGTGGAGAAATATTTTTATTTGAGAGATTTTTATTTGCAGTTCGTTTAACATTCAGTTGCAAAAGCAGCCTGAAAATGTTCACACTTTGTTGGATTTCACTGAATAATCGCTCAGTACCCTTTCCTGTTCCTCTCCTGGATGGCTTCCTCTCTGTCTTACAATATCATTTGCCAGCAGCCACCCACTTGTCTATCATCCAAACCGTTTTCTCATAACTTGGAGTTCCCCGCTCTCCTGAGAAAATATTAGGCCAGGCTACAAAAATTTAATTTCTCAGAATTCACCTTGATTCAGAGAAATTCCAAGCCTCTCTTCCAAGAGAGAAAATTGATAGAATTATTATTATCACTTAAAACCTGCTTGAGTCCCTGCAATGCAGTAAATGTGATCTGCTATCATTACTGGGCCATTTAAACTTCGCCATGTGCATAGTGCCCCAAGGTCACCCATTAATCTCCCACCTACTCACTCTCGCTTCAACTGTTCCAGCCTTAGACGACACACTATCTCTAAATGCCTGTAGCCGCGCATACCTTTATCTATGGATAACATTCCTCAATCAATGGAACGGGCTTAACTCCTTCTATGATGATTTGCTTCCACCCGAGCTCTCCAAATTCTCCCCATCAGCCGCTCCCTCTGCTCCTTTCAAGCTATACCCCATGAGGGAATCCACCTACCTGTGGGGGAACAAATGGTCATCGAAAAGCATTTTGTACTTTTGAGATAATACAGCTAGAGTAAATTGCATCAACAAAGGTCGCTCAAACTCACCTGAAATAATGCCTCTTCTAAAATGTCTTATTTGGTTTTTAGCTTGCAATTAGTTCATCATAAAAGCAGAGCACATCTCTGGAAACCAAAATCAAATTTCTAACGCCCTGTCTCATTTACTTTTTTAGAAATTCAGAGCACTGGCAGCAGATAAAACACCAACACCTGTCTCACCATATTCTGAACTGACATCCCGCTAGGTCATTGGCTCAAACACCTGCACTCCTCATCCATGGACCTAATCATCAACGCTGTCTCCTGTCATACACTACAAATTTACTGGACCGCTTGGTGGTCCTTCAGACAATTCCACACAAGCTTCAACCTATCTTTCCCTGTCTTCATGTACTCAAATTAAACTAAATGCATCCAATCCGAAACTAACAAAGTTTATCTAAGCAATGTACATTTCTTTTATAAGCTGATCCTCGGCCTGCAGTGCCCTGCTATAGCTAATCCCCAAATATCTCTCCTGATCAAAGAATAAAAATATTAACCCTCACTGCCCCGATATCAGGCAGCCTCTTACAATCAATTAACTAAAGAAGTGTTTAAACACCCTCCGCTCTGGCTTCTTCCCCAAAAAATTGCAATGACACTAGAAGCGATGTTTAGCTTAGCCTTCTTCGGCTTCCTCAGATATTTAGAGTTTACCACTAATTCTAAATTCAACACAGAAATCTACCCCACCTTCTCAGATTTTTAAGCACTAGATAATGACACTATCCAGTTCCTTATTAAGTAGAGCAAAACGAACCAAACCAAATGAGGCCACTTCATTTACATTTTCAATGTCCAAACCCCTATACAGCCTTACCAATATCTTCTCCTCTTCTTTTCTGATTAACACTTTTTACTGATTCACAAAATTGACAAAGAAAAGCAAAATAAATATTCACAGAATCAACATTTAAACTCCACTATTACCCCTCCCAATCCCCAACCCCACCCTGATCCTCAACAAACATCCCTGTGGTCACACATGAGTATACACAAAAAAAAAAAAAATACAAAAAAATAAATAATAATAATAATAATAATAATAATTATATATATATATATATATATATATATATATATATATATATATATATATAAATTAATAATCACACACATTTAAAACTATACTTCTCTCCCCACTGCCCCTCCACAAGAGCCCCCCAAGAAGGCCAAATAGCTGCCCCATTTCCTATCAAATAAATCTACGTTTCCCAGCCTTCAACATGACATTTCCTCGAATGCCATCATTCTCCCCATCTCTGTGCAACACTCTTGAAATGAGGGCACTCCAGCCGACTTCCATCCCCTTAGAACAATCTGTCTGCCAATCATAACACTGGCTAGGACCCAATTTCTTATGTGTTTATCTCCTATATTAATGACCGCCCCATCGCCTAAAATACAGAGTCTGGGGCAAAATGAAATTTGAGTGCCCAATACGTCAAACATAAAACTCTGAACCCTCAAACAAAATTCTTGGATCTTAACACACCACCAAAAAACATGGGTTGTGTCCCCATCTTCTGATTGCATCACCAGCAGGTGGGTGTGTCTTTCAGACCAAGCCTATACAATCTAGAGGGGGTACAATAGAATCGATGTAAAATCTTAAATTGCATAAGATGAAACCTTGCATCTCTAGATGTAGATTTGATGTTTTTTAGAATCCTATCCCACACTCCCTTCTCAAATACCAAGTTTAAATCTTTCTCCCATAATCTCTTGAGAGAAGTTTAAGGTCCGTCTCCCAGACTCTGAATTAGCAGGGAGTAATACACTGATGCCTCATGACCTTTTCCAAAAGCAGTAATCACCACTCCCAGAGTATCTGCCACTTTAAGGGGGTGTATGCTACTGCCAAAAATAGCACAGAGCAGGTGGCGCAGCCAAAAACTGAGATGAGAACTGAGATCTGGGAATCCAAAAATGTTGACCCGTATTTTCAAAGGACCTCAACACTCCACTTTCATATAGGTCGCCGAGAAAGGGGACTTATTAATACATAGTTTTGGGTTCAGCCATATGCTCGAGGCAACATTTAAATAAATGTCCGAATTAAACACTTTGGAAACTTTTGTCCATACCGAGTGCAAATGCGAGATAAAGGGGTGTAACTTAACTTCTCCGTTTTGTTTGATAGAAAAGCTTTGCGATGGCGAAATATGGGCAAGAACTTCCTGTTCAATACAAAACCAGGGAGGGGCTCTCTCAGGTGGAAGCAACCAATGAGCCAAATGTCTGAGACCGAATGCATAATACTAAAACAAAATCTTGGGTAGGCCTAGCCCACCTTTGTCAATCGGCCTATGCAAGTTACTGAAATGTAATCTGGGACGTTTACCATTCCAAATGAAGGACTTCACTATGCTATCAAATTGCTTGAAATAAGGGAGGGGGACATCTATAGGGAGAGATTGTAGCAGGTAGTTGAATTTTGGAATACAATTCATTTTAATAACATTAACCTTCCCAATAATAGATAAATGTAATGAAGCCCATCTACCCACATCGCTCGAAAATCTTTTTATAAAAGGGTCAAAATTAACTCTAACTAAATCACACAAATTTGCTGGGAATAAAATATCCAAATACATAATGCCCTGTTTGGGCCACTGGAAGGCGCCCGGCTGAAAATCTGTTACCGGGCAGTATGCTGTCAGAGCCAAAGCTTCGGATTTAGACCAATTAACTCTGTATCCTGAGAATTCAGAAAAGGAATTAAAAGTTCTGTGGAGGCAAGGCATTGATCTAGTGGGGTCGGAGACGAATAATAAAATATCATCTGCATAAAGCAAAAGCTTATTTGCCACACCTCCCGCCATCACCCCTGGAAGATCATCCTCCTTTCTTATCGTGGATGCTAATGGTTCCAGGGCAAGACAGAACAATAATGGGGAAAGAGGGCAACCCTGTCGGGTGCCCCTATCCAGAGTAAAATAATCTGAAATTAATCCATTTGTTTGTACCGCAGCTACCGGGTGTCTATAAAGTAACTTAATCCATCCAATAAAAGTATTCCTGAACCCATACATTTCCAAAATCTTAAAAAGATAATCCCATTCTACCATTTCAAATGCCTTTTCAGCGTCAAGTGAGATGGCAGCGACTGGAGTCTGATCATTCGCCACTGACAACATGATATTGACGAAACGCCTAATGCTATCAGAAGAGCTACAGCCCCGAAAAACCCCACCTGATCTATACGTATAAGAGATGTCATAACTTTATTTAATCGGTTAGCCAAAATATTTGACAATATTTTAATGTCTAGCTGGATCAGAGAAATTGGACTGTACCACAATCACTCCCTTGGATCTTCGTCCTTTTTAAGAATCAGACTAATCCGGGCTTGTGTCATGGTTGGCAGAAGCTTTCCATTCTTTAATGATTCCAGAAAACTTGTAGAAAAAGTGGAACCAGTTCTGTAATATAAGATCTAAAAAATTCAGTGGCAAAGCTGTCTGGCCCTGGAGCCTTGCCTTTAGGCAAGGCCTTAATTACCTCTCCAAGCTCCTCCAAGTTTATCTCAGAATCAAGGGAATGTTTTTGCTCAAATGTCAGTTTAGGAAGTTCTAATGGTTCCACAAAGTTTCTAATATCTTCATCAGTAGACTAGAGATATAGAATTATTTAAAAGCATTATTAATATCAATGGCCAAGGTAAATATTTCACCACCAGCACATTTCACTGAAGTAATGGTACAAAAAGACTCTCTCTGTTTTATATATCTAGCCAGAAGTTGTCCTGCTTTCGTGACAAAATAGTATTACATCTGTAATTCAATCGGGTCAATTCTCTGAGACCATTAGACAACATTCGGCGCCTCAGCTCTGCCTCGGCACTTTTAATATTCCCTTCCAATTTCACAAGTTCTTGTGCTTTGGATTTTTTGATGAATGAGGCATACTGTATGATCCAGCCCCTAAGAACAGCCTTAAGTGCCTCCCAAGCCACGCCCACAGAGGATACTGAGGACCAGTTGGTCTCCATATAGACATTGATTTCAGTCTTTAGCATTTGTTGGAATTCAGGATTTTGCAAAAGGGATACATTAAAACGGCAACTATATGATTTCTTTTTCTCTGTATGTGGCAACACCTCTAGATACACAAGGGCATGATCTGAGAATAAAATGTTTCCAATTGAGCAATCAACATTAGATGAAATGAGGGACTTAGATATAAAAAAAAAAATCCAATAATCGTGGTCACAAAACAGACAGAGGGTCGAGGCAGGCAGCAAACAATGACAAAGAGTATTCCAGGAACAGATCATGGTCAAAAGGCAGGCAGCAGTGAGTCAAGACAATAATAATAGGCAATAGTTCAAACACAGATAGACTAGAACAGAAAAACGCTCAGAAATGTTAGCCGGGGCAAAAACAAGACTTCGCACTGAGCCCCTGTGTTTGCAGTGCTTAAATAGTCAATGAATTGGGTACAGGTGTATTGTGATCAGTCCCACTGAGGATGATGGGAATCGTAGTTCATAAGAATAGTTAATACTCAGGTGACAGCGCTCTCTGGTGGTTATCGAGGGGAGTGTTTGTAACAATTATAAAGACCACATTCCAACATTGGTGTGACCATTAAAAACAGAACATCCCCCGAAATGAAGTGGCCTCGTTTGGTTTGGTCCGTTTTACTCTGCTTAATAAGGAACTGGATAGTGTCTTATCTAGGGCTTGAAAATCTGAGAAGGTGGAGTGGATTTCTGGGTTGAACTTAGAATTAGTGGTAAACTCTAAATATCTGAGGAAGCCGAAGAAGGCTAAGATAAAACAAACAGAAAAAGAAAAACGTGCGCATTAACCCCACGCACGACATCGCCAACTGGCGTCCATCCCTCCAAACTCAAACAGTCTATGTACGCCTACGAGGACCCCCGTGACATCTTTGCCATCAGATTGCTCAAGTCCAGTGTTTCGATAAAAATTTTGTGAGACAGAATTACACAGCAAAAGATAATCTATAAAACAAACTCCATCCAACAGGCGGAACAAACTCAAAGAGCATGTAGATTCATCCACAAAACTGTCCCGAAGGTGTGCCACTCCGCAAAATAAACTCCAGCCGCTAGGCGGAAAACGCTCAGTTTCCTCAAACAGTCAAGTGAATGATCAGTGATCCGGTCCATTCAGCTTCAATGTATCACAAAATGACTTACTCACTCCATTGACTTTATGAAGGACATCGCTTGCTGTGGGCATGTGAATGTTTTACAGCCCTCCTTAGCATCAATTCTCAATTTGGCCAGGAATATCAGTGCAAAAATGACCTTCCGTTGATGTAAAAGTTTCTTGCATTCCTTGAATTGATCACGTTTGTCTCTTGTCGAATTCGCAAAGTCTGGGAACAAGAAAATGCTGTAGTTTTTCCAAGAATGCCTTCCTTTACTCCTCGCCTCGCGTAACACAAGATCTTTATCGGATGATCTCAGAAATTTGGCCAGAATTGATCGGGCATGTCTCCCTCTGTGGATCTCCACGCCGGAACCCTGTGAGTTTGCTTGATTTCCAGATTATGTGAGAAAAGGCTAGTTACCTGCAGGGTTGGGGAGTAATGGAATACATGTAATGGGATTACATATTTAAAATACAAAATATAAGTAACTGTATTCCACTATAGTTACAGTTTAAATCATTGGTAATTAGAATACAGTTACATTCAAAAAAGTATTTTGATTACTGAAGAGATTACTTCGCATTTTATGATTACTTCGTCATTTGTTTCATTTAATATGTAGTCCTTTCAGATGGAAAACCTTTATACATATAAATGATGCGATCCAAAGTGCATTTGAACAGTGGTGAAACACTTTCTTATGATGTGTTACATTCATACAAGCAGACAGAGAAGTAAGTTTGAAGTCAGTTTGGAGCAAAGAAATAGAAATAAACGTGTAAATTGTCAGCTTTACGCTAAGCTAAAATGCTATTTCTAGCCATTTTACATGCACATTACCAGGCATGATCATATTTTTTTATCAAGAAAATTCACGTTGGATCTTAATTTCTTTTTTTCTAGAAAGACCTTTGATATTAGGGCAAAAATCTTATTCTTGATAATAATTTTTGTATTGTTTTCCTGTTAAAATATAAAAAATCCTTAAAACAAGATAAGCTGAATTTATCTTGTTTTAGAAACAGCACTGCATAAGATATTTAGGTTCCCCTTCTGTCACTCACTCGACGTTGTGTCAATGTAGTGACACTAGGGGTCACTCTTGGGAGCCCCAAACACCTCTAATCTTTGAGAAAAGGCCAATGAGAATTGGCGAGTGGAATTTGCATGCCACTCCCCTGGACATACGGGTATAAAAGGAGCTGGTTCGCAACCACTCGTTCAGATTTTTTCTTCAAAGCTGAGCGGTTGTGTGTCAGCGAGCTGAATTCCACTGCCGGTCCATTCACCTCAGAAAGAAGCATATGCTGTTGGATATACAGCGCATTCCAGCGGCTTTCTCTCCTTCTGCACACTTAGTGCAGACTACACCCCTGGGCGCTTCGACAGCGCTACTAAGAGAGTATATATTTCTGCAAAGAGTATATTTTCCTCTATTAGAGCAACACATTGACGTGAACATCTTTTTCATGATGTGTCTTTTTAAAGATGCCTTTCCGTCTTTGTGTGATTCCTGGATGCGGTCGTTATCTCTCTGCCTCTGACAGCCACGGGCGCTGCCCTCACGTGTCTGGGCCGCGATCACACCGAGGCAGCATTCTTGGATGGTTCGTGTTCTCATTGTGAGAACATGACCATGGCAACGTTGCTGTCGCGGCTTTCCTTCCTCCGGGGAAAAGCCAATCCAGCCGCCCCCCGCGCTGCGCCTTCTACTTACGATTACGAGGCCGGCCGACTGGCGCTGGAGGTGATTTGGAGATTTCAATGGGTGTGGTCTCGCCGGGTAATACCCAGCAGACCTCCCTTTCCCCAGCACGCTCGTCTGCCCCCGTCGAGTTCTGAGATGAGACCAGCTCACCTCACGGCCAGCTTAACATCTCTTTTGGGGCTCGCGAGCAAGATGAGTCCTCGATCACTGCGTCGGAGAGCGCATTGGCGATGTCAGACGCCGAGGACTCGACTGGGCTGCCACCTTCGGGTCTGCCCGCCCAGTCTGAGGCCAACGCAGAGCTGACCGCCATAGCGGCACACCACAACTCAGTGGATGGTAAGTCCTCAGGGAAGCACGACCTGATCATCAGGTTCCTGAGAGGTGCCCGGAGGCAGAACCCTCCTAGGCCACGCCTCTTTCACTCATGGGATCTCTCCATGGTCCTCCTGGGCCATCGGAGAGCCCTGTTTGAGCCGTTAGAGTCAGTCGAGCTGAAAGCCCTCTCTTTGAAGACAGCCCTCCTGATTGCGCTCACCTCCATCAAGAGGATTGGGGACCTGCAAGCATTCTCTGTCAGCGATACCTGCCAGGAGTTCGGTCCAGTAGACTCTCACGTGATCCTGAGACCCCAGCTGGGCTATGTGCCCAAGGTTCCCAGGACCCCCTTCAGGGATCAGGTGGTGAGCCTGAAAGCACTGCCACGGGAGGAGGCAGACCCAGCCCTGTTGTTGCTGTGTCCGGTGCGTGCTTTGCGCATCTACTTGGATCGCACGCAGAGCTTTAGACGTTCTGAGCAGCTCTTTGTCTGCTTCAGCGGACAGCGGAAAGGGAACGCTGCCTCCAAACAGAGGCTTGCCCACTGGATTGTGGATGCCATCGCTCTGGCATACCAGGCCCAGGCCGTGCCCGCCCCTTTGGGAATACGAGCACACACTACAAGGAGTGTGGCATCCTTGTGGGCACTGGCCAATGGCACCTCTCTAGCATACATCTGCAGAGCAGCAGGCTGGGCAACAACCAATACCTTTACAAGATTTTACAATCTTCGGGTTGAGCCGGTTTCATCCCATGTTTTGTCAGGTATGAACAGGTAAGTTTGGTAATACGGAACAGCTGGCCGGGTGTATCGCTTGCGTATAGCGCCTTTCCCTTCAGTGAGGCGAAGACATGCACTTCTTCTCCCATGCGAGTTCAGGAACCGTGAACCCTGGATGTCCTTCCTCCCTAGCCCTGTGGCTCGTGAATTCAGCAGCCGGACCCACTATGGGTACTAATATGCCCTGTACTGGGATAGGTGCTCCACAGGTGCCATTTACTCTGGTAACCCCCTGTGATGTATTTTCCGCGGTATGGTTTCCCTGTTGGCAGACCCACGTCTCCCTTGGACAGAGCTCTCTCTGCCCCCGGTCGCTGTGTTTGTAGAGCTCCTCCCCTTCCAGGCAGGACATACCACTGTGCCTCTTCCATGTGCGGCTGGTGAGCCCACGTGACGTATTGCCACATGTTACCTCCCCTTCGGGCAGAATGTGGTCTCCGTGGGGTTTCACTCACATTTTGTCTTACTGTACTGGCAGAGTTTTTATAGTCAAAACAAGTGAAAAAAATCTACCAGTGCTGAAGAAGTAATCCAAAGTATTTAGAATACATTACTGACCTTGAGTAATTTAACAATTTCAAAAGTAACCCTCCCAACCTGATTACCTGTTTATAAAGATTGTGCATTTGTAATACCTGCTGATGCAAGAGCATGAGTTTTTGCATTTATGTGGTCACTGACACGTTTTGTGCCTGTCAAAATTTACTGAAGTTCTCAACATGTTTTTAAGAACAGTGTTTTTGATTATTTCCACTCAAATTGAAATTTCTTCCTTTTCCATCTGTTTTTATAAAGATTTAAAGTGGTGTGTAACAAAAAATGTAATTTTTTTCCTGAACACTCTCCATACCAAATTCACCATTTAAAACTTGTTTGAAAATGTTAGTTTTGCAATTACATTTTGAGCTGCTAGTAATTTTGTTTTTATGCAAACTATATCAAACAATAAAGAAATTAAAAAATATTTTTTAAGTGTTGATTCTTATTACAGAGCTCTCTGTAATATTATATTCTGATTGGTTTAATCGATGATTATAATCTCAATTATAATCTAAGTGTATAGACATTGTTTTTTGTTTGTCTTTCGATAAATAATCAGCTCTGCTACTAATTTTATGTTAAAATCTTTTACACGTCTAAGGATATAATCTCTTGAATATTTATTTAAACACCAAAGTTGTCTTTATGCACTTGCGGCCCTAAGTTTATCTAAGCACTTTTGGGGGGTAAATAAGAGTTTGAGTTGAGCCTCATCCTTGAACCCTCCTTTGCAGACAGCAAACCACATACGTTTACCCTTTACCACTCAAAGATTATATGGGCAGTTGAACTCGTGAAATGGAGTTCCTAAACAAAGGTTCGGGAGGAGCCTGCCCATCTAATCTGCCAATTAGTTGCAGAATATATAAGCCACTGCTTATAGCGACAATCCTTCTGGCATCCTTCCACCTTCCCATCTCTATCCTCATTAAAGTGATCCTGTCTATACCTATCTTTATCGTTTTCAGTAGTCCCATAGGGGGGTAAATAAGAGCTTTAGTCGAGCCTCATCCTCGAGCCCCTCCTTTGTGGACAACAAGCCATATACGTTTAATCTTTACCACTCAAAGATTATATGGGCAGGTGAACTCGTGAATTGAATTGTAGAAAGCTTTATTAAACCAATATTAACTTTAAAGGGATAGTTAACCCAAAAATGAAAATTCTTTCATCACTGACACCCTCATGCCATCCCAGATCTTTCTTCTACAGAACATAAATTAAGATTTTTAGAGGAATATCTCAGCTCTGTTGGTCCTCACAATGCAAGTGAATGGTGACCAGATCTCAGAAGGTCCAAAAAGGACATGAAAGCTGCATAAAAGTAATACATTTGACTCCAGTGGTTAAATCCATGTCTTCAGAAGCGATATGATAGGTGAGGGTGAGAAACAAATCAATATTAAGGTCCTTTTTTACTATAAAATATAAAACTTTCCTTATAAAGAAAAAAAAAACAGCTTCAAAATTCTGCCTAACATCTCCTTTTGTGTTTCACAGAAGAAAACAATATAGGGTTGGGAGCGACATGAGGGTGAGGAAATAATGAAAGAATTTTCATTTTTGGGTGAACTATCCCTTTAATAGTTACCACTATGGTAGTGTGTTTAGAGCTGTTTGAGAAAAGACCCTGGTCATCTCTCAGTGCACTTTGTCCCTTCACTGACCCAAACATACTGGTGACTAATTTCTGTGCCAACCTGATTAAAACTTTGTATATGGTGTATAAAAGTTGTTTATCAACAGAATTGCTGGAGAGAGGCAATGTGTATAATCAATGTTTTGAACAGTTTATTTGGAAATCCTGTTTTAATATGCATATGGTCTTGTAAAATAACAAGCTAACCCCTTGGGAAAATATAATCACATCCACGCTCAGTGGTCAAAAAGACTAATTCCTGTCCTGGCGCACTATAAGAAACAGGGTGCTGGGAGGAGAGCGGCATTCATTACATGCACAGATGTTTTACTTTAATTCATAAAACGTTCATTATTCATTCACATTATTCATGTGTCATGATGAAGTTCTGTCTGGTATTTAGACGTCTGGTTAATGACAGTGTAACATGGCTGTAAACAGTTCCATAACATCTCAATTGCAGCTATCTATCACTCATGTTGAATTATAGGCAGAGGAGCATCCAGTAAACCTGAAAGTAAAGAGAGCCAATCACTCCCACAGTGGAAAGAATGACGAGCCGGGCTGAAAGACACATGACCAAATTAATATCTTCTTCAGCACAGCCCTGTTTAAGCATGTGTGTGTGTTGTGTGGGTGGGGGTTTGATAGGAGGAATATGGAATGTTCCCATGATCTAACCGTTCCGAGCATCCTGAAGCGTTTGGTCTTAGATTTCAGGGGCTGTGCTGTGGTCTGTATGTGTAAAATTGCTGAGGAAACTCGGCAGTCTTTGAAATGTTTTGGATTTGGCTACTTCCTTTATTTTCCGTGAAGTGAGAAAAGGCTAGTTACCTGTTTATAAAGATTGTGCATTTGTAATATCTGCTGATGAAAGAGCATAAGTTTTTGCATTTATGTGGTCACTGACACATGTTTCATGCCAGTCAACATTTACACACGTTCTCAAATTGTTTTTAAGAACAGTGTTTTTGACTAGAAAACATTCCACTCAATTTGAAATTTCTTCCTTTTAAATCTGTTTTTTCTTGGTAATATGATTTAAAGTGAAGTGTGTAACACATTTTTTTATATTTTTTCCTTTAGAGTATTGATTCTTATTACAGAGCTCTCTGTAATATTGTATTCTGATTGGTCTAATGTGCCATTCTGTGGTCAGATTTACTGTATAATGACTGCTGTCCCAAGCAACCAATTTCCTTGCTGTGCTATTTCCTGCCTCTCATATCACTCTGTGGTCTCCTTCTCACAAACAAAGTCATTTAAACTTATACCAATATTTCGTGTTCATTTATTTACTTCTTTAGTAGCCATGTTATAAGCAGGATAATTTACAGGACAACTGCATCAGGGAGATCCAAGTCCGCTCTGTCAGAGTTTATTTATTTATTTTTAATGACCTGCACATGGATATAATGACTATATTTATAACGACTATACACATGGGATGGTTTCTACGTTCGATTCCCAACACAACATTGTGTGTGTCAGGTCATTTATATAAAAATAAAGAATCTGAGAAGATCTCTAATCTGTCTTAGTTTGGGGAAACCGATCAGTAATGATCCAGGTGGATGCTGCACACTGGTGGTAGTTGAGGAGAGTCCCCTGTTCACTGTGTAAAGCGCTTTGAGTGTAGTGTCAGAAAAGCACTATATGAATGTAACAATCATAATGAGGAGGATCATCAAAGTATTACTTCTTGCGGTGTATTTTGACCAAAAGACAATCTCACAAGCTCTCCAAAACAATAACCCTCTCGTGACATCACTATTTAATAGTAATCAAACCCAAACCAATCCTTCGTGTTTATTTAACTCACAAATTCCATTTTCATTGACATGTAAATTTAGATTCATGCTGGCATGAAGTGTTACAACACTGCAAGTTGAGCAAATTGAGTGAGCTGGACAGCCCAACTGTTTGCATGCTTGGACCTTGCATGAGTACTGCTCCTGTCATAGAGTTCATAACAGGCCTGTGTAATGACAAACAGATGCTTCTGTTTGCTTTCTTTGTAGCATGCTCCGTAATGATACCAAATCGATATTACTCCAGCTAACCACAGAGGCACATTTTGAGCTTCCTCTTGGAGACATGGATTCTCTTTCCAATGTCTGCAATGAAATCGGTCTAGTGCTCATAAACATGACTGGAGGAGTTTATTTTGATAGCATATGAAATCTGGATTTATTAAAAGATAAGTCACCAGAACTTACTGAGGATTCTTGTAACAGATTTTTCCAAAATATTCATTTAAATGACCTCAACACATATTTACACATTTGACAGACATTTACAGTATATCAGGGCTGTCAATTGATTAAATCTTTTATCTGAATTAAATAAATGATATGCCAATCAATTAATCAAATTTTTCACATATATCAATATTTACCAAATTAGGCCACCCCAAAAAGATCAATCAATACATGATCATTAGAATAATCAGATTACCACCAGTCCACAGCAATCCATTTTGCAGTCTGTCAATTTCTCAGAAGTAGACATGGGATTTTCAAACAGGATGCATTCTGATGCATACAGAGGCTTTTGAAGTTTTTCACTGTTTTCAATGGCTCTGCATTTTTATGATACCGTGTCAAGTTAAAAGTAGTTTGAAACTTTGAAAAAAAGACTTTCGAGACCTCTGCCTTCTGTTTTGCTTTGTCCTGCTGTCATTGAAGAGCTGTCGGTTTGGTTTTTGTGTAACTGCATGTTGCATGTACAGCTGGAGCTGTGCTGACTGCCTCCCTGCTCACTGTGACTCACAAAAGCAAATAAATTAAAGCTTGAATTTTTACAGTGGTAGAAAAATTTCAAATTACAGAATTTATGTACAGTCGTATGATTAATTGCCTTATTTATTTTTTTTTTTTTTTCATATAATTAACTGCACTGAATTAACATGTTGAATTGACAGCATTAGTTTATGTCCAAAGTGCATTGTGTTCACTGCAAATTCAACCCATGGCCTTGATATTTGGTAACACCATGCACTACTAGTTGTTAACTCAATACTTGCCATAGTTAACAATGTCCAAAGATAAATATTTATATGTTTTGCATGATGTAAGGAATATATTTTTATTTTATTTTAATATATTTCTATAAACAAAACAAATTTTGATGAAGACTAATTAGGAGCATAGTTTTTGATTAATTGTATATTACAGATAATTTTCCTTAGATCATTTAACTTTATGAATACTGAGTGAAAACTTTGTTAAATCATCAAGATTCTCATGTAAATGGTCGCTCTTACATATGATTATGAGTCAAAAATTACTGCACACGCTTAAGGCATTGAGGAAAGTATTGGATATTGTGGCATCATCAGGTTTCTTCCCCCTTGTTTCTTGTTGGTTAGAAAACTTTTGTTTTTGGTGTATATCCCATCAAAAACCAGATGCAATATGGATACAAGCGGCATAAAAGTACAGTTCCTATCTATAAATGGGGAAAGATCGAAATCTCCAAAACAGTTGGTCAAAATTACGATCAAAGAGCATATTTCAAATCAGCAGTAAAATCTGACAACAATGGTGTCATAAATTCTTTAAGTATTTCTTTAGCCCAGATCACACTAAAAATGCTATATTTCATGCTGGTTCAGCTAATGTGCATGCGCATTCTCGAGTTAACTGACAGCAGATGTCTGTATATGAAAGGTGATTGGCTCTTTTACCTGTTAGATGTTACATCCGCCATATTGGGTGTTCCAATTTCTCCCGTTCATTTTAATACAAGTGCTCCATCTTGGGTTAAATTGTCTCTGCCCAAGCCCATATGACTTTCTTTATTCTGTGAAACACAAATGGAATTTTGCATTCTGTTTTCCATACATCAAGAAATACAAAAGCTTTGTGTGAGAAACAGACCAAAATTTAAGTCATTTTCGCTAAAAAAAATCTCGCCCTTTACTGTAGTTCTCAAATGTAATTTGCATATTCAAAAATGGTGTCGTGGTCGTCATGAGAGAACAATGGATTTGGTATCATTGATGTTAATCTGGCATAATGTGTCTTCTCGAAGAAAATGTTGTATATTCATATACACAAATGGGATTTTCAGCAAATAAGCAACTAAAATATCAAATAAAACTATCATATGGCTTCAGAAGTTTTGAAAAATAACTAACAAATTGAGTGGACAACTTTTATGAAACTTTTATGATGCTTTTTTGAACTTTTTAGACTTTATTCACTTTAATTGTACAAACTGAGCAGCATGAGCATTCTGCCTAAAAGGGGTGTGCAGCAAAGCCATTATCTGTGTCTATATCTGTACTCAGATAGAACCGGATGTGGGTGTGGCTTAAAAAGAAAGTGCGTCAAAATTAAATGAAAAGCTAATTTTTAATTGTAACTCTATTACATTTATCATTTCTATAAATAAAAATATGCCTTGTAGATGCTGATTAAAAAAAACAATAATAATATTTGGAGAGTCGCGTGTCGCCATGCGGGGGTCGGACGTTTGAATGGCGAGATCTGCACACTTTGTTATTTTTAAATTCTTTTTGTGTCTTAAACTAGTGAGATTCAATACACCATGCTACATAACAGTTCTATGAACATGTCAAAGAATTCAAAATCCTCGGGCTCTGGAGATATTAAAAGACACTTACATGCTAAAGCTGATACCCCAGACAGGGCCACAGACCAGGGACTCAGTTTGGATGGTGCGGCGGGAGAAATTCAATGTCAAATGTCGAGCATGTCTGTAATGCTGGCGAAAGTCGTGGCAGACTTGGAGGATCTTGCTGTAATACGTCGATCAATCACTGGGATGGAGACGAAATTCTCTGAATTGGTTACAAGAATCGGGGATGTCGAGAAACGGATTATCTGGAGTCATCGGAGAGGGAATTAACTGCTAACCCGCTAGCGATCAAAGTAGATTTGGAACGCATTTGAGAAAAGCTGGAAGACCTTGAGAATTGTAATCGGCAAAACAGCTTCTGAATTGTTGGAATTCCTGAGCATGAGGAGGGCAGAGATATGGTAAAATTCCTAAACGAGCTCTTTCCGAGTCTACTCAACAAAACAGGCCATAAGCTGGAAATCGAGCGAGCTCACAGAGTTCTGGCTCTGAGATCTGTGGAAGGATACAGGCCCGATCAATTCTGAGATCATCTGATAAAGATATTGTGTTACATGAGGCAAGGAGTAAAGGAAAGCTTTCTTGGAAGAACCACAGCATTTTCTTGTTCCCAGGCTTTGCGAATTCGACAATAGAGAAATGTGATTGATTCAGGGAATGCAAGAATCTCTTACATCAACAGAAGGTTGCGTTTGCTCTGATGTTTCCAGCCAAACTGAGAATAGATACTAAGGATGGATGTAGAGAATTTACATGCCCACATACGGTGGATAAATCTGCACGTTTTTGGTGCTTATGCCTCCTGTGGCCTGGAGATTGTTTTGTGAAATATCTCTTGCAGGACATTGGAGTGAATGGGGATTTTGGTGCACTCATGTATCAGCCGAATGGGCCAGCTTACTGAACATTCGTTTGACTGCCCGAACAACTGAACAGCCACCTTTTTTTTATTTATTGTGCTGGTTCCGCTAGGATGAATCTACGTGTTTTTTGTGTTTATTCTGTTTATTGGCTGAAGTTTGTTTTATAGACTATTTTTTGCTTTGTAATTCTGTCTCACAAAATAAGTATAGAAACACCGGACTTAAGCAATCCGATAGCAAAGTTGTTGTGGGGACTCTCGTAGGCGTACATGGACTGTTTGAGTTTGGACCGATTGGCGCTGTCATGCACGGGGTTAATGCACACGTTTTTCTTTTTTCTGTTTTTTTTTTTTTTCGGGGGAAGTTCGGGGGTTGTTTGTAGCACTAATGGGGAATGTGGTCTTTATAATTCTATTTTTGACACACAATCTATTTTTTCTAATATGTCAAAATGTCAAATGTTAATTGTCTCTCTCCATATGGAATGTGAATGGGTTGGGGCACCCCATAAAAATAAGGAAGCTTATTTCTCTTCTTAAATGTAAGAAATATGATATGGTGTTTCTTCAAGAAACGTATCTTTCACCGCAGGAAGCTGAAAAATTTGGGAAGATATGGGGTGGACGTTTTCTTTAGTGCTGGCTCAAATAAGAGCAGGAGAGTCATTACATTGATAAATAAACACCTACAATTCAAATGTCTCAAACAGATTAAAGATAAATTAGGAAGAGTCATTAATGTTTTTGCAGAAATTCATATTTATGCACCTAACGCTGATGATCAGGGCTTTTTTATAGATCTTGAAGGGATGTTGCAAGCTGCTGGCACCCCTCATGATATAATATTGGGAGGAGACTTTAATCTTTTGATGGACTCAGTCCTTGATCATAGTGAAGCAAAAGTGTGTAAGCCCCCTAGAGCAACATTGATGCTTCACAGGATGTGTAAAAATCTTGGTCTTACAGATATTTGGAGACTTTTAAACCCATCTGGTAGGGACTATATATTTCTTTCACCAGTCCATAAGATTTATTCTAGAATAAACCTTTTTTTATATCTAAGTCCCTCATTTCATCTGTTGTTGATTGCTTAATTGGAAACATCTTAGACTCAGATCACGCCCTAGTGACTTTAGAGATGTTGCCACATTATAGAGAAAAATAAATCATATAGTTGGTGCTTTAATGTATCCCTTTTGCAAAATCCTGAATTTCAACAAATGTTAAAGGCTGAAATCAATGTTTATATGGAGATCAACTGGTCCTCAGTATCCTCTGTGGGCGTGGCTTGGGAGGCACTTAAGGCAGTTCTTAGGGGTCGGATCACACAGTATGCCTCATTAATCAACAAATCCGAAGCATGAGAACTTGTGGAGTTGGAAGGGAATATTAAAAGTGCAGAGGCAGAGCTGAAGCACCGAATGTCATCTGATGGCCTCAGAGAATTGACCTCATTGAAATACAGATATAATACTATTTTGTCATGGAAGGTGGAATTTTGACTATTCAGGGCAAGACAGACATATTGATAAAAGTTGAATCAGTGTTTTCATATATTGTTTGTGTTAATTTAAGTTTGGAATCAATAAAAATTGTTAATGACAAAAAACAAAAATAATATTTGTTATTGTTATTTTATGAATAGGCATATACAGTTTTATTATTATTATTATCAGGCTATTATTATTGAATTATATTACTATTATGTTTTTTTTTTTACTCACCAAATGCAGCTGAATATGTAGGCTACATCAACTGTGGTATCTGTTGTTAACAGTGGTTCCCTGCTCACTCGATGTTACGTCGATGAGTCGATGGTAGGGGTCGCTCCTGAGCCCCCGATCTCTCTTGAATGGTTTTCAATCACACCAATTCCATTGCCCATTGTCTTTTGAAGTCCCGCCTTCTATGCTCAGTGAGCATATAAAAGTCGGGCTGAAAGACAGCTTCCTCAGAACTTCTCCGTCTGTGTGTTTCTTACCCACAGCACAAGAAAACTAAAAGAGTAACACTGTGATATATACATCCTTTTCAGGAGGGGATATCACGAGTGTAGTTCCTGCGCTAGACACACTCCACAGTATGGGCACATTTGCTGACATTAATGCCTGGGCAGCACCCATGCTGAAGCAGCGTTAGTGGATGTGCAATGCATTCACTGCGAACACATGAGCATCAAGGCGTTACGTTCACGGTTGGTGTTCTTCTCAAAGGACGCAACCACATCTACAGCCACCCACAGCACACCCACTGTGCCTCCAGATGGAACACAAGAGGGTGGTGCGTGAGGCTCAGACATTGAGCATGGAGAATTTAGGAAGGCCTCCAGCCTGCGCAATCTTTGTGGGTTTTTTGCTTTCCATCTACAGTGTTTTCGCCTGTGGAATGAGCCCACGGAAATCTCCGTCCCTCTGTTGAGATGGACGGTTCGATTTCGTTTGGCATATCCCTAGACGATATGTGGTGTCTATCATGGCATGGTAGGTGGGGCATGGTACAGTTTAGCAAAACTTTTACGCGTTCTCTCCAAGGAACAGAGAAGACACACCCCGGCATAAGGTGCAATTCTCACCATGTATGTATGCCAAACTCTCCAAAATGTGGCATGCACCCTACTCGGCTTGCACGCATGCTTCAGGAGTGGACGCCTCTACCGCGCCCTAGCGTATGGTGCCATTCTCACCGAGAGTGTATGCCGAATTCTCCAAAACGTAGCATGTGCCCTGCTCAGCTCGCACGCACGGTTTAGGAGTGAAAGCCTCTACCACGCCCCCGCGTATGGTGCCATTCTCATTGAGAATGTATGCTGAACTCTCAAAAACATGGTGTGCACCCTACTAGGCTCGCACGTCCGTTTCTGGAGTAAACGCCTCTACCATGCTGAACCACATGGAGCTGAAGGGCTTTACCACCCTCCCGCAGGTGGGAGAAGCATTTTCGGCACACTCATGCCCCGCTTCTGCACCCTGCTTGAAGTAACACCCTTCACTCCTGTCCAAACCGTACAGACTTACGTCTGCTCTCGTGGCTAAGTCTTACATGGCCTCAGAAGCTGTATCAGATCTGCACACCATGCAGTTTTGCAAGTCTTTCAGGCAAATTCCTGGGGGACATGGATGACTGTAATCCCAACCGTGCACTCTACAAAGAGTTGCGCAACACTAAGATAACTGCTCTGGCTATTGGAAGATCATTAGACTTTTTTGTGGCACTTGAGCAGCATATCTGTGTAAACCTTTCAGAGATGCTTGAGGCAAACAAGGTAAGGCTTCCTGATGTCGCAGTCGAGCTTGTTCGGAGACGCGAATGCATTTTCTCTCAAAAACTCTAAGGTGCAAAGAATCACTGGCAGACTGTGAAACATTCTTGCCTATTTGTGTTGCAGTCACTGAAAAGCCGCTTCACTCACGATTTTCATCAGGGCCACACCCTGCCAAAACTAATGCTCCTCCAGCTTCAGTCCCGCCAAGCGGCAACAACCTGACAGTGAGGCTTGTGCCATGGTGGGGAAAAAACCCCAGGCCAGCTGAAGCACTCCTGACTATGTCAGATCTGTAAAAGAGGAATCCAAGCCCTAAACAGTTGTTTTACCTGGCCCAGAAGAAAGTTTGATTCAGGTCTCTTCTCCCTGCAATCACTGCCGGGAGAGAGTTAAAATCATGTTTTCTTGCAAACATAAAATGTTAGGACGCATCTCAAAGCTGTTGCCCAGAGATGCAATGTGATAAAGGTTTGGGTTGGGCAGATAAAGGAGGAAGCAGGAGCTGGTTTCCACAATTCATATGAGTCCATTTTATTAACAAATAAACAGCAATCGCTTTTCAGCTTTACTCAAAACACAAGACTGCTTTTCAGCATCACTCAAATAAACAGTCCACTTTTCAGCTTCACACAACACAAGACTCTCTCTCTTGGGGAACAGGCATGAAGACTCTGGCCTGTCTCTCCCTCTCTCTGTGGACTGGCCATCTTTTATCTCCTCCAGCTCTCACTGTGAACATAGAGATGGTAATTAGTCATAATTCATCTCAGGTGGATGTTCTTACCACTTTCTCTCTCCCCATGATGGGTGCTCAACCACGCCCTCACCTCCACATACACCCACCGCCCTGACTCAGGCTGGGGAAACCATCTGGACTGCCCACTCCCCCCCCCCCTTCTGGAGAGGAAGTCCGTGACAGCCATCTGTGCCCCCTGTCTTTGGACCACCTCGAACTTAAATGGCTGGAATGCCAGATACCAACAGGTGAACCGGGCATTGGCATCCTTCATACGGTGGAGCCTTTGGAGCAGGACGTGGGCTGCACAGAGGGTGAATGCTCATCCCAACAAATAGTAGCGGAGGGTGAGGACTGCCCACTTGATAGCCAGACACTCCTCTATGGTGCCGTACTTCATCTCTCTCATAGAGAGCTTCCGACTAATGTACAGCACTGGGCACTCCTCCCCCTCCACCACTTGGGACAGTATAGCACCCAGCCCCCTGTCCGATGCATCCGTCTGCAAAACAAAAGGGAGAGAGAAATCAGGGGAATGCAGAAGCGGCCCGCCACAAAGTGCAGCTTTTACCTGTGTGAACGCCCGTTGGCACGGCTCCGTCCACTGGACTGGATCTGGAGCTCCCTTTTTAGTGAGAGCAGTCAGCGGGCTGGAGACATCTGAATAATTAGGCACAAACCTTCAATAATAGCCAGCCAGCCCCAAGAAATGTCTCACCTCCTTTTTGGTCTTAGGTCTCGGGCAGGTCGCAATCACTGCGGTTTTATCAATTTGGGGCCACACCTGCCCATGACCCAAGTGGAACCCCAGATACCGTACCTCCACCCGTCCAATTGCGCACTTCTTCGGGTTTGCTGTGAGCCCCGCTTGTCGCAGTGACCTCAGAACGGCTCCCAGACGCTGCATGTGCCGCTGCCAATCATTACTGTAAATAATGATATCATCCAAATATGCAGCGACATGCGCTGCGTGCGGACTGAGGACTCTGTCCATCAGATGCTGAAACGTAGCCGGGGCCCCAAACAAACCGAACGGAAGGGTCACAAATTGGTGTAATCCAAACGGTGTGGAGAAGGCCGTTTTCTCACGGGACATAGGCATTAAGGGGATCTGCCAATAAACCTTTGTTAAGTCCAGTGTTGAGTAAAAGCGAGCTGTGCCCACCCGATCAAGCAGTTCGTCAATACGAGGCATTGGATCAAATTTCGACACCGCATTGACTTTTCTATAAACCACACAGAATTGGACCGAGCCAACGCTCTTAGGTACCAGAACCACCTGGCTGGCCCAATCACTGTGGGATTCTTCTATTACCCCATATCGAGCATGGCCTTTAATTCTTCCTGAACTACCTGTTTCTTGTGTTCAGGTAAGCAATAGGGATGGCTACGTACCACTACGCTGGGGGTTGTTTCAATGTGGTGTTCTATGAGGTTAGTGTGACCAGTGAGAGGTGAGAACATGTCAGAGAAACTTTTTTGCAATCTGGCAACCTCCGTACATTGTGATTGTGAGAGGTGGTCTCCACAAGGGACCAGAGTGAACTGATTGGCTTTTAGACTCACCTCTGGACCGAGCTCCTCCCTCTCTGGAACTACCTTCGCCAAGGATACGGGAACTGACTCTCTCCATGCTTTTAGTAGGTTGAGGTGGTAAATTTGATGAGCTCCGCCCCAATCTGTATGCACTACCTCATAGTCGACTTCTCCAACTCGCCATGTGACCGCAAAGGGCCCTTGCCACTTTATGAGTAATTTAGAGCTTGATGTGGGCAGCAATACAAGTACTTTATCTCCCTGTGCAACTCCCATAGCCGAGTTCCCCTGTTATACAGCCGGGACTGACATTCTTGAGGCTGTAGCAAATTCTCCTGTGATAGATGCCCCAGTGTGTGTAGTTTTGCACTCAGGTCAAGTATTGAATTTCATTTTTGCTTTGTGAAGCTTCCTCCTCCCAATTTTCCTTCATGATGTCTAACACGCCACGGGGCTTTCGCCCATATAATAATTCAAATGGGGAAAACCCTGTGGAGGCTTGCGGGACCTCTCACACTGCGAATAACAGGGGTTCAAGCCACTTATTCCCAATTCCGAGCATCTTCATGTACGAACTTACGAATCATATTTTTAAAGGTTTTATTAAATAGCTTGACCAAGCCATCTGTTTGTGGATGGTACACGCTTGTCCGAATTGACGTAATACCTAATAATTCATACAGCTCATGTAGTGTATGTGACATGAAAGTAGTTCCCTGATCAGTGAGGATTTCTTTTGGAATCCCCACTCAGGAGATGATTCTGAAGAGTGCCTCTGCAACTCTACGTACTGAGACGTTGCGAAGAGGCACTGCTTCCGGATATCGCATTGCGTAATCCACCAGAGCCAACACAAAGCGATGCCTGCGTGCTGACCATTCTAATGGCCCGACGAGGTCCATGCCAACTCTGTCAAAAGGAACCTCGATCAATGGAAGAGGGCACAATGGCACTTTTGGAGTGGCCAGTGGATACATCAGCTGACATTCGCAGCATGTCGCACACCACCGGCTAACATCCCCGTGAATGCCCGGCCAATAAAAACGGGCCATTAGATGGCTTAGTGTTTTCCCCTGTCATGTCATGACCCGCCATCGGACTATGATGAGCCGCATGAATAACATTTCCCGATGGCTCCTTGGTACTAACAACTGGGTTGTATCTTCTTTTGTCTGAGCGTCCTGCGTCACACGATACAACCGATCGTTTATAATTGAGAAATATGTATATGTGAGTGCAATGCATGGCTGAAGGCATTGACCATCAATTATTTCACTTGGTCAAACGCATGCTTAAGAATCTCGACATGCGTCTGTTCCAGAGGAAAATCCCCAGTGGGAATTCGAAAGTCGAGGCTTCCCCCTTCCTTACGTCATCCTGACGCAGAGCTGACATAGACTGCCCCGATTCCGCCTCCCCCGTCAGCGCATTGCTCACCCCACACCATCCCACTGTATTACAGGACCTACCCACAAACAACTCTTTTAACAACTGGCCAAAGCCGGCCAAATAGTACCCAAATTTAGTGGATGGGTGAGGCAAGAACTAACCACAGCCTCACTGTTTTGCTTTTGACCATGAAATAGAATAGTGACGGTCACTGCAGGATAATCGTAAATATCTCCATGCACACACCTCACCTTTACTGATTATTTGTGTTCAATGCCCCATTTTGACCCAAGCACTGATGAATAGAGGTTTGGTTACAACCTGAATCCACCAAGGCTTGGTATGTACCTCCCCAGTATTTGGTACGTCCCAACCCTGTTGAGTGACGGGGCCTGGATCAACGTCCCCATCTCCATCACTGGGTATTGTTCACGGATGTGACACAGCTCCCTGCAACTCCAACAGACCGGCCCGAACCTCACACCCACACTAGTGGCGGCAGCTTCCCCCACCTGAGAGGAAGAATGGAGAGAAACAGGAGGGTTAATACACCCCTGAGGCCAGGGCACCAGGGTACACCGCTAAATGGTCCTCTGCCAACTGTACTGCTTCATCCAGCTATGCCGGGCGTTGGCACTGGACCCACTCCACTGATCCTTTCGTTAGTCGGGAGATGAATTGCTCCAGCACCACAAGATCGATGACATGCCTGACGTCGCTGTGCTCCTCAGCCAGCACCCACCACCAGCAGTTGTTATGGAGCTGTTGAGCGAAGGCAAACGGGCGGCCGACTTCGCTCAGAGTCAGGGATCAGAACTGCTGGCAGTGCTCCTCTGGACTGCGGCTGACCAGTCTTTCTTCAGCTCGGGGTACCTCAGGAGGTTGTCGACCAGGAGCTGTTGGGCCTCCCCGGTCAACAGCGGTAAGAGGTGGACTGCCCATTGCACCCATGGCCATTCCAGAGATTGGGCCATGTACCCGAAGAGCTCCAGAAAGGCTCCGGATCGTCTTGCGCACCCATTTTCATGGGGGTTCACTGCTTCCGGGGTCACGGCGTGCGCCCCCTCCTGAGACACCACGCTCTGCAATACCTGATGGTCCTCGAAGGTGCATCTCAAAGCGCTGTTGCTTTTCTACCTGCAGATCCATGAAGGCCTGGTGTTGAGCCTGGTGGATGCTGGCGAGGGATCAGAAAACCTCCTCCAGCGGCAAAGATGACTCCATAACAGCGTACCCTTCCTCCTCCCGGGTTTTGGCACCGGTGTGATAAAGATTTTGGTTGGGCAGATAAAGGAGGAAGCAGGAGCCGGTTTCCACAATTCACGTTAGTCCGTTTTATTTACAAATAAACAGCAATCGCTTTTCAGCATCACTCAAATAAACAGTCCGATTTTCAGCTTCACACAACACAAGACTCTCTCTCTCGGGGAACAGACACAAGACTCTGGCCTGTCTCTCCCTCTCTCTGTGAACTGGCTGTCTTTTATCTCCCCTGACCCTCACTGTGTACATAGAGATGGTAATTAGTCACAGTTCATCTCAGGTGGATGTCCTTACCGCTTTCGCTCTCCCCAACTCTCGACCACGCCCTCACCTCCACATGCGTTACATACTCGAAAAAAGAGCTCTTTTTTCCTCCACACTCTGCCACAAACCCACACACTCTCGGCCAGAATACTGAGACTCTGTGCCCTCTCGCAATTCATGCAAATGCTTTGAGCATGTTACCAGGCATTTCCAGGTGGGAACCGTGATGTACGGTTACACAGTTCTATACACAAAGTGGCTGCCTCGCCTCCACGATTGAGTACAGGACAAGCATATACTGTGTTTAGAGGTGAAGAACCTCTTTATGGGCTTTTGCGGCCGTTACTTTCATATTCCAAAGAAAGACAGCGACCGTTGGCTGTTCATTGGCTTTAGTCAACTGAATCGGACCCTAATTAGGTTTCCGTTCAAAAAGACTAGGCGGAGATACATTTCCTCACGCCAACTTTAGCGCATTCCAAAGCTCAGAATGGCAAGCAAAAAACATTATTGCTCGCACATTTGAAGCAACTGAGCATGAGTGACTGAGAACTCAGTGAAGAGTTATCTTGCACTACGTGCGCGCATTCGCAGACACACGCAGATAATTTATTCTCCATCACTTGAAAAGCTTATAAAATTCCTAAAATAACTGGTAGTATTTCTGGCCACGAAATCATTCTGACCAGAACTCTAGTATAAAGAAGTGTGATTCAAAAGAATGACACATCAGTGGTGACATATAAAATACACCAGAAGGGAGGTTGGTGGCGTCCAGTGTTGAATTTGATGCACCATCTTCCCTTGCAGTGTCAAAACACCTTAAATTGGTCAGGCAGCTCAAACTTTCCCGGCTGATAAATTCGCACAGCTGATGCGCTTGCATCAAGGCATTTGGCCATGAGTTTGGCTCCACCTGGGTTCGGACATCTTAATTCACGAATGACAAAGCACAAGTGTAAAACTTCACAGGAAGCGTGACATGCTGGCTTTATCAATCTATCTGTGTGGGATCTGTCCCTGGTGCTGAAAGCACCCTCGGGCCTCAATACACATAAAAAGTCACATAAACTACAACACACAGAGACTGTATCACCTAGATATCTCATAGAGACTGTGTCTGTTCCCCAAACTGTCAAACACAAAACTCTCACTAAATCATTCAGAAAAAATGTGATTAAGGTTAAACTTGAAAAAAACAAAAAAATTAAAGATAAACATTATATGAAGGTAGGGCTACTAAACATTAGATCTCTTTCTGCCAAAGCACTTATTGCAAATGAAATTATTACAGATCATAGTTTGGATGCACTCTGTTTGACCGAAACCTGGCGTAAACCAGATGAATATATTAGTTTAAATGAATATACTCCGCCAGGTTATTGTTATAAACATGAGCCTTGTCTGAAGGTTCCAGGAGGAGGTGTTGCTACAATTTACAGTGAAGTTTTAGGTGTTACTCAGAGGACAGGATATAAGTTTTAGTCTTTTGAACTAAAAATGCTTAATGTGACACCATCAGATATAAATAAAAAAAAACTCTGTTGTCTTTTGCCTTTGCTACAGTATATAGATCACCCAGTCCTTATTCTGATATCCTTGGTGAATTTGCAAATTTTTTATCATTCAGGTAGAACTATTCTTTCGACCACTAAAGATAGCTTCACTAATAATCTTCCAGCTCTATCTCATACACTCAATAAGCCTCAATGTCTAGAAGAACTTGATGAAATAACAGAAAATATAAATACAGTCTTCTCTAGAATTCTAGATAGTGTCACCCCCCTTCGATTAAAGAAAATTAAAGAATAAAGCCCCGCACCATAGTACAATGATCACACTCATGATCTCAAGAAAGCAGCTCGGAAAATGGAGCTCAAATGGAAGAATACAAAATTAGAATTTCGTGGTGCATGGAAGGATAGTGTCTGTAGCTACAGAGAGGCACTAAAAGCTGCCAGGTCAGCATATTTTAGCAGACTCATAGAAAGTAACCACAACAATCCTAGGTGTTTATTCAGTACTGTGGCTAAATTGGTTAGGAATAAAGCCTCAACTGAACCAGATATTCTGTCGCAGCACAATAGTAATGACTTCATGAATTTCTTTACTGATAAAATTGAAATAATCAGAAAAAAAATTGGAATTATGCAATCATCTGTCACAGTACCTCAGAAAACAGTGTCTCATAATTTTCCTCATGTGCAACTTCAGTGCTTTGCTGTCTAATTTCATGAAGAACTAACAAAATTTCAAAACATCAAAAGCCACAACACGTATGTTAGATCCAATACCAACTAAGCTCTTAAAAGAGGTACTCCCTGTAATCTCAGAACCTCTTCTTAATATTATTAACTCCTCGCTATCCTCAGGACATGTCCCAAGAAACTTTAAAATGGCAGTTATCAAACTGCTTATTAAGAAGCTACAACTTGATCCTGGATAACTGGCTAATTATAGACCGATTTCAAATCTCCCATTTATGTCGAAAATTCTAGAAAAGGTAGTGTCCTCCCAACTATGTTTATTTCTACAGAGAAATAGTATATATGAACAATTTCAGTCAGGATTTAGGCCCCATCACAGTACAGAGACTGCACTTATCAGAGTTACAAATGACTTGCTCTTATCATCTGATCACGGCTCCAGTTCACTTTTAGTGCTTTTAGATCTTAGTGCTGCCTTCGACACGATAGATCACAACATTCTCTTGAATAGGCTAGAGAATTATGTTGGCATTTGTGGACTTGCATTAGCATGGTTTAGGTCCTATTTGGCAGACCGCTACCACTTTGACTATGTAAATGAGGAATTGTCAAACCAAACAAAAGTTAAGTATGGTGTGCCACAGGGATCAGTTTTAGGGCCTCTGCTTTTCTCCTTGTATATGCTTCCGCTGGGAGATATTATCAGGAATCATGGAATAAATTTCCACTGTTATGCCAACGATACCCAACTTTATATTTCTTCAAAACCTGACGAAATTTCACAATTCTCCAAATTAGCAGAGTGTATCAATGAAATCAAAATTGGATGGCCAGAAATTTCCTTCTACTCAATTCCGACAAAACAGAGGTACTAATTATTGGACCAAAAACCTCCAAAAACAAGCCACTAAAATATAATTTCAATCTCGATGGATGTACTGTTACATCGTCTTCAACAGCGAATAACTTAGGTGTTATATTTGATACCAATCTGTCCATTGAAAATCAAATTACCAATGTTTGTAGAGCAGCATTCTTCCACCTAATAAATATTGCTAAATTACGACACATGCTCTCTGTTGCTGATGCCGAAAAACTAATTCATGCATTCACGACCTCAAGACTAGATTATTGTAATGCATTACTGGGAGGATGTCCAGCAAGATCAATAAATAAACTTCAATTGGTTCAAAATGCAGCAGCCAGAGTGCTGACAAGAACAAAGAAATATGATCAAATTAGCCCCATTCAATAGTCATTACATTGGCTACCTGTTAAATTTCATATTAATTTAAAAATTCTGTTAACTACGTACAAAGCTTTGAATGGTCTAGCTCCACAATACTTAAGTGACCTTCTTCCATGCTATATTCCATCACGTTCAATACGATCGCAAAATTCTGGCCTGTTAATAGTTCCTAGAATATCAAAATCCAAAGGTAGATCCTTTTCATATTTGGCTCCTAAACTATGGAATAGTCTTCCTAACATTGTTTGGGATGCAGACACACACAATGAGTTTAAGTCTAGACTAAAGACTCATCTATTTAGCCAGGCATACACCTAATTTATCCTTCAACTCACAATTAGGCTGCTTTAGATAAGTCTGCCGAAACCAGAAACATTGAACATGATCTATAACTCTGCAATAAATTGAATGGCATCTATGCTAATATTATTCTATTTGTATCCCTGTCTCAACCTTGGGGCTCCAATCCTGAGGTCACCAGAACCAGCTGGATCCAGCTCCATTCCTGCTTCATGTTGGACTCCACTGCTATGTGTCTCTGAGTGATGATGACTAATAGCAGCTGTTGCCAGCCAAGCATCACTTCAGTCTATTAAAATGGACTTCAGAGGATGAACTGATGCCAACTCCAACCTTAAGGCATGGGATACATCATATGCCATTGCCTGAACCTTGGATTTAGGATAGAACTTACCGAAATAACCAGCCGGTTGAACTGCGATGCACCTCTGCCTGCATCACCTTGGTCTAATGATGGACTACACTCTTATAATGGAATACATAGACTATCAATTAATTGCCAACAAAAGCTTCATCAGCCAACTAACAAAGGACAATGCATCTATGTGAACATCTGCAGTTAATCCAGGATGAACTTCAAAGACATTAGTCATTAATCTTACAGTTCTTACAAAATCTTTGTTTAAACACTGACCCTTAACACTTACTTAGTTTAATCATTTTAAACCATGACTTGCACTATACATAATTAAGTAATATTGGCATTATATTCATGATGTTATCCAGAGGGGAACTGGCCCCCACAGTGAGCCTGGTTTCTCCCAAGGTTATTTTTCTCCAATAACCAACATCTTATGGAATTTTGTGTTCCTTGACACAGTCGCCTTCGGCTTGCTCACTGGGTTTCTAAGTACACTAATTATTTAATTAATTAGTTTTAAACACAATTCACAATCGTATTTTATCAAACTACACAATGATGACCCTTAAGACATTATAGATATTACAGTTTCATTTTCTGTTAATGCATGATTTTCTGTAAAGCTGCTTTGAAACGATGTGTGTTGTGAAAGGCGCTATTCAAATAAAAATGACTTGACTTGACTCAATACCCCATGGTAACTGTCCATGGTGCTGGAATCTCTATGGATAATTCCATCTGAACGGAATAAGTAGCTTGCACGCACTTTTGTAAAGACTGCCCTGATACTTATTCAGGCTTCAGTAATGTGGGAGATTTACAAGCCAAGGCCATTTTTTTGCCAAAATGTGCTATGTTACTAAGGTTTACTCACCCCCTTCAAGTATGGTGATAACCTTACAAATGTTTTTTCATTCTTCCTTTCGAGGAGCAAGTATGGAACATACCACTCTTGTGGCATGAATCTTTTTGTATACTACCCCATATGGGCTAGTTACACTAAGAAGTCAATCGGGAAGGTTAACCACTTCCCTGCCTGCACAAAAGAGTGTTCCCTCTTGGTAAACACCTCTTGTTATGCAGTTGACACAGGAGGCTAATAAACATGAAACAGCACTGAAGCATCTGTCTCATGACACAAATTTTGTATATTCCCCCATTGGGCTAGTTACAATGTCTCTTAAGGCTTCGCTTTTAGAAGGTTGTTTTCAATCAGTAAAACACCTCTCCCTGGGTTATTAAACACAATAGCAGCTTTTACCACTCTTGTGACAAGAATCTTTTAGTATACTAACTCATAGGGCTAGTTACACTAAGAAGTCACTCAGGAAGGTTAACCATTTCCTCACTTGCAAGAAAGAGTTTTCCTTCTTGGTAAACACCTCTTATTAGCAGCTGATCCAACTTCAAGATGGCTCTATCCACTTGGCGAGTCTTTTCAGATGGTTGTTCATCACTGAATGAAAACTAAGCATATTGCTTAGTAAAAGTGGACCCTCTCACCCTGTTACAGTCCCAGTGTGAGACCTGTCCTTGGAGCTGAAAGCACTATACAGCTCTCCATTCATGCCACTGGAAACTGTAGAATTGCGTGCTCTCGTTAAAGACCACATTACCATTGGCCCTCACTTCAGTGAAGCGCAAGGGAAATGTCCATGCCCTATCAATGAAAATTCATGTTTAGAGTTTGGTCCAGGTTTTCAAAAGCCATTTTGAAGCCTAAAATAAGCTATATTCCAAAGGTTTTATTCACCTTATTTTATTAACCTTACAGGCTGTCTCTCCCCCTCAGTTGGAGGAAGAAGTTTATTGCACACACTCTGTGTAACGTTGCTGCTGGTGCTGACAATGAATAGAAGAACCCAAGTGCAATTTTATTCTACATAAAGTGAGAACCAATAAACCCTAACTATAAACATGAACATAAACTTGACTTGGCTTGACATAACCTTGACTTGACTGTAAACAATGACTACATGACCAAACACAACCAAAGTTACATTCAACAATACCTGACACTGGACAAAGGAAAACATGAGGCTTAAATACATGAACATGGGAGAACACATGACAAAGATAACCAATAAAACCTGAGAACTCTAAACAAGATAATGAGACAACAAACCCATGAAAACAAGACACATGAACATGGAGGGAAAACATGAAATCACATGACAAGGGAACACATGACATGAAACAGGAACTAAACTTTTCAAAATAAAAGACATGAAATACATGAACACACACATTAAACATTATATACCCCCCCCCCCCCACTAGGGGCGGCTCCCGACACCACAAAACATGAACAAACACATAACATGACATAGTTCCAAGATTCTGTAGGGAGCTGGGGGGGGTCTTGAGGCATGGGGCGTGGCCTGGCTAGACAGTGCGTGGGGCATGGGACAACGGCAGAGTCAATGGAAGGTGGGGTCCTGAGAGGCTCGAGGGGTGGAGCTGTGGAAGGTGGGGTTGTGAGAGACTTGAGGGGTGGAGTCATGGAAAGTGGAGCCACGAGAGACTTGAAGGGTGACACCATGGAACTTGGTGCCCGGAGAGTAGCCGAAGACTCGAAGGGCCAGGGTGGAGCCAAGGTGGCGCTGGAGGCTCGGAGGAGCAAGGCGGAGCTGGGGGATCAGAAGACTGAGGTGGAGCCGGTGGGACTGAGGACCAAGGCGGAGCCGTAAGGAAGGAGGTCCCCGGTGGAGCTAATGGATCGGAGGGACGAGGCACAGCCAGAAGATAAAAAAAAAACGGTGTCAAGTTCATTCAAACGGACATCAGTGAAACAAAGTAGGTTAATAATGTTACCAAAATTTTTTTATAACGTGCAAAACATCTTTTCTTTGCTCCTTGGCAATTCACATTGAACGAATCTGCTGAAAAGGCAAGTGAAATTATTCACATGCACGCACACCCAGTTAAACGATCCACAACGGTGGCATTCATTGGCTAGGCATCAACCAATAAAACGACTTATTGTCCCCTCACCCGCTGAACACTGGTCTTTCTCTCTCGCATCAGGATTTTACAAGTGCACAAGTGAGTTTTGCAATAGGTTTTTTGCAAAAGTATTTACAAAAGTCAAGGCGTGAAGATTTAAATTAGTAGTGTGGGCAGCGGGGGCGTGGTCGAGCATTCGTCCGGAGAGAGAAAAAGCAGTAAGGGTGCACACCTGAGTGCTATAATGTCTAACACCTGTTTCTGATTGCAGTAAGCACTGGGGAGAGTAATAAAAGGAGAGACCATGCCAGAGACCCAGAGAGAGAGAGCCGAGCTTCTGAGCTGTGTTTGTGTTAATAAGAGTGATATGCTGAAAAGTGTGTTATTGAGTGTACAATAAATATTGTCTATGAGTGCAACATTTAACTTCACATTTTTATTTTACAAGTTTTCACATCGGTGCTGTAAGTTTACGTTTCAACTTACAAGTGCAAATATTTATTGTACAAGTTCTCAAATCCAAATATGCAAGCTCTCGAGTTTTGCTTCTGATTTACCTTCATACTTAAAAAGACAATTTGTCATCAATTAAAAATCCTTGGTATTTAAAAGTAGAAACCAGTTCAATTTTTTGACCTTGTAGAGTGACAATACTTTCAGTCCATTTAACATTTCTTGCAATTTGTAAAAATCATAAGCTTAGTTTTATCCACATTTAACACTAGCTTCAGTTGATAAAGCTGAGCTTGTATCAAATCAAAAGCATTTTGCAAGCACCTAAAATCTTTGCTTATGGTGGAATCATAGCAATGTATTACAATATCATCCGCATAAACTGTGGACTGAGGAATCAGGAATATTTCCCCCCACACAATTTATATATATATAGAAAATAAAAGAGGGCCAAAAACTGATCCTTGCGGTACCCCTTTACACACTCTCAAATCATCAGATAGGTTACCATCGACCTTAACTGCCTGGGTTCTGTCTGTAAGATAGCTAGTAAACCATCCTATAGCATTATCAGAAAAGCCTGAATCACTATCTGATTTCATTACACACCCAGTGTAAGAGAAACAATACAGTCTGTAATTATTAAGGAGTGTTTGATCTCCATCTTCAATAAGGGGATAACATAAGCAGCCTTCCAGGCCTTAGGTATTATGTTTGTGCCCATGGAAAGATTAAAAAGTTGAGTCAAAGGCTCCACAAAAAAATTAGCAGCTAATTTTAAGAAAACAGGTTCTAATCTATCTGGACCAGCTGGTTTTCTAGGATTTAGAGATTTCAAGGCTTTATGAACCTCTGCAACTGACAAGGGAGCAAAACAAAAAGCAAAACTCTTATTCTTTACATTTAAATAATCCACCACATCAGGAGAACTACAATTATACCCAAACAAAGATCAAGAAGAAATAAAATGTTCATTAAAACTATTTAAAATTTCAAGTTTATCTTATACAGTCTCATCATTCTTCAGTATATAGGATGGTGATTTAACTGTCTTCCAAATCTTCCTTGGGTTGTTTAAATTTTCTGTTGTCACTGATAAATAAAACTTAGCATTTGCTTTCCTCAACAGAGAAGTACATTTATTTCTTAACTGTCTACAGCAAAGTCAGTCAACCTCAGTATCTGACTATCATAAAAAAATAAAAAAATAAAAAAACTCCATACTATTTCAACATCTTCCATAAGAAAGCAGTTCTCCCACAGATGAGCCCTTTTTTATTATTACCTTAGCTATTTTCTCTTTACTAAAAACCAGAGATTGTAATCGTTCTAGTCTAGTGAATTTTTCTTAGATTATACACAGCAAGCTTTGCCTTACTGTCTCCCATTTTAAAAGCGCTCCCCATGGGTAAGCCTTTTTTCCAACACCTCAATTGCTTACCAATGGAGATAAAACAATTATGGTGATCATTAATCTAGTGAATTCCTCCTAGATTCCTCATAGGAAGAGCCAACTCTTCCTCAGGTTGGTTTATGGTGCCCCAGCTGGTGGCCCCTTTTATAACCACAATCAAAGGACTGTGAATTCAGTCCTCCCTCCAAACAATTCATCACCTCACCTGGCTTGAGATCTGTGGTGAAATTGGCTACCCTCAGACTATTATCTTACCTCCTTTCGGGAAAGATATTTTTTGTTTATTGCCACTAGTGAGTCACTCAATTTCCAGGGCTCTTCCCCACTTAGGTGTGGAAACGGGCTTTGTGCAAGCTTTCTACCACATTATTTGCAGCAAGCGCATCCAAATCAGTATTGTGGCATTGTGCTATAGGTACCCCTACTGTTCCCTATCTGTCACTCACTCGACGTTGTGTCAATGTAGTGACACTAGGGGTCCCTATACAAAATGCAGCAACTGGCTGAACTGTGTTATGTGAACTGGCAGTGTGTGACGGGCAGACAACTGTGTGCCTCGTAGCCAGCGCACCAGGCCGAAACGTAATCTCCCCCAACATTGTTATGAGTGTCGAACGGCCCTTTGGGGACAAGTCGACTACCCAAAAGATAGAGACAGGCAAGCCAAGTCATGGCCTCTTTTCCCCTTCTTTTTTCCACTCCTTAAAAAAAAGGGGGATTATCCGACTGGGCCGACCAGGTCTAGTCGGGGGGTGTCCCTCCCAAGGGGAGGACACCAGGAAAAGCACACCTCACCCAGAGAGAGGGGGGGATATTTAAGTGGAAAACACGTCACATGGTCTTGCCGATCATGTGGAGAAGTCTCATGGTAGGTCCTACCAAACGGGGGAGGAGTTACTACAAACATGGAGACTGTGGCAGAGGGGCCTCTGCCCAAGGAAGACGCAGTTTGCCAACAGGGAAACGAATTAGCGTAACATATACATCGCATGGGGTTGCCTACAGGGAACCGCCACATGCGGAGCACCTACCCCAGAACAGGGCTTTTAGTTAGCACGTGTACTGGGCCGGCAGCGAGTCTCTCCGAAAACTCGACTGCCACAGGGCTCGGAGGAAGTCAACCAGGGAACATAGTTTGTGAACACTACTGGGAGTTAATGGCGCACGTCTTCAGCTCAGAGGAGATGAAAGGCGCTATGTGCAAGCGATACACCCGGCTGGCTATCCCGGGCTTATCCGCTTGTATTGCGTGCCACTACCCAGGAAGAAACCGGTTCCACCCTGAGGTTGTAAAACCTCGCAAAGATGTTGGGTGTTGCCCAGCCCACTGCTCTGCAAATGTCTGTTAGAGAGGCACCCCTGGCCAGGGCCCAGGAGGCCGCTACACCCCTGGTAGAGTGGGCTCGTAGCCCTATCAGGGGCGGCATGTCCTGGGCGTGATATGCCATAGCTATGGCGTCAATGAGCCAGTGGGCAATCCTCTGCTTGGAGACAGCGCTTCCTTTCCGCTGTGCACCAAAGCAGACAAAGAGCTGCTCAGAGATCCTAAAGCTCTGCATGTGATCCAAATAGATGCGTAAAGCGCGCACTCCGGTGCACAGCAATGACAGGGCTGGGTCTGCCTCCTCCTGGGGCAACGCTCGCAGGTTCACCACCTGGTCCCTAAAAGGGGTCGTGGGAACCTTGGGCATATAGCCCGGTCGGGGTCTTAAGATCACGTGAGAGTAGCCCAGACCAAACTCCGAACTTCACTGACAGAGAACTCTTGCAGGTCTCCTATGCTCTACTCTCTCCGCATCCCATCCAGGGGCCAGACATGGAGATTCCAGAGGTCTGGTCGCGGGTGCCAGATGGTGCCCCGTCCCTGAGAAAGAAGGTCTTTCCTCAGGGGAATTCGCCGGTGGGGGGGGGGGCTGTCGCGAGGAGCGTGAGGTCCGAGAACCATGTCTGGGTGGGCCAATAGGGTGCTACCAGGACGACCTGCTCCTCGTCCTCCCTGACCTTGCACAGTGTCTGTGCAAGTAGGCTCACTGGGGGAAATGCATATTTGCACAGTCCAGGGGGCCAGCTGTGTGCCAGTGCGTCTATACCGAGATATGCCTCGGTCAGGGCATACCAGAGCGGGCAGTGGGAGGATTCTTGGGAGGCGAACAGGTCTACCTGTGCCTGTCCCAATGGATTCCAGATCAGCTGGACCACCTGAGGGTGGAGTCTCCACTCTCCCCTGAGGGTAACCTGCCATGACAGCGCGTCCGCTGCAGTGTTGAGGTCGCCCGGGATGTGAGTGGCTCGCAGTGACTTGAGGTGGCGGCATTCTGCGGGCATAGGTGCAACACGAGCGCCTTTATCCACCGGGGGGATTGCCGAATAGCCCTTGGCCGCCCCACCATTGAGGGTAGTGAGGGCGGGGAAGCTAAAAGATCGGGACCGGGCAGTAAAAAGTGCCTCCCACGACCTTGCCAGCTCTTCATGCACTTTCGGGAAGAAAGGAACGGGGGCAGGGCGTGTCTTTGAGCGGCGCCGCGAGCACAGGAACCAATCATCGAGCCGCGAGGGTTCAGGGGAGAGCGGAGGGTTCCACTCTAGCCCGATGCTCACAGCTGCCCGGGAAAGCATGTCGTCATCTCTGCGTCAGCCTGTGACTGGGCGACCGCACCTGAAGGGAGGAGCCCAGCTGAGGCTTCCGTGGTCTGACTGGACGAGCCCGCTCTCCGATGCTGCGCTCGAGAGCTCATCACTTTCACAGGCTACGAATAAGTGGTCAAACTCATCGTGAGACGAGCCGGCAGACTCATCCGGAAGCTCGATCGGGGCAGACGAGCGTGCTGGGGAATGGGAGGTCCATGGGGGGATACCCGGCGGAGGTGGTCCCATTGGGGTCCCCAGATCACCCCAGTGCTAGCCGCGCTGGCCTCATACCCGTGGGTAGAAGGACCGAGGCGGGGAACCTCTGGGGTGGCTTGCTTTCTTACGAAGGTAAGCCGTGACCGCATTGTTGCCATGGACATGTTCTCGCAATGAGTACATGACCCATCCAAGAATGCTGTCTCTGCGTGAGCAGTGCCCAGACACGAAAGACAGTGATCGTGACTGTCAGAAGGTGAGAGATAATGAGCGCAACCAGGAATAAAACACAAAGGAAAGGCATCTTTAAAAAGACGTTCCGTGTGTGCCGCTCTTTTAGAGAAATATTCTCTTTTATTTCTGCCGAAGCACCCAGGGGCATTCTCTGCAGTGCACCAGTGCAGAGGAGGGAGAAGCCGCTGAAATGCGCTGTCAGATCCAGCAGAGGTGAATGAACAGTCGTGGGAATTCAGCTCAGTGAGCATGACCGTTCTGAATGAGTGGTTGCATACCAGTTCCTTTTATGCCCGTATGTTTGGGGGAGTGGCATGCAAATACCACTCGCCAATTTTCATTGGCCTTTTATCAAAGACCAGATGTCTTTGTCTCAGGCTCCCAAGAGTGACCCCTAGTGTCACTACATCAACACAACGTCGAGTGAGTGACAGATAGAGAACCATTCAGTATGACAGATAATTAACTGGCCTTTCTCCCATTATCTCCCATGGTAACCATCATTTTTTATATATAAATATATACATATATAACAAAACCGAATTCAAATACATGTAACCATGACATCACAATAACACAACAAAGTACATGAGCATACCTGTGTGAGATGGAAAACATGCAGTTGATGAATGTTGTAATCAGTGTTATAGTTTTGGATTTTTAATTTAGTTTTTATTTCTATTTATATTCAATTTGTCATTCCAAATAAGTTTAGTTTTCGTTAGTTTTCACAACATTTCTGTACGTTTTAGTTTAGTTTTTGCTTTTTGCTTTAGTTTAGTTAGTTTTTATTTTAGTTTCAGTATTTTTTTTATGGCTGCCAAAGCTGAACGTTTCCTGGTATCATTTAAAAAGTCTAACATCATTACATTTCTCATTGCAGTCTTGTGTTACAAGCTGGCTGTCTGGTGCAGTCAAAACAACCTTGAGTTGAACATGCTCAAAACGGTGGAGATGATTGTGAACACCCCAACACTGACCCCCCTCACCATTCTAAACAGCACTGTGGCAGCAGTGGAGTCATTCAGGTTTCTGGGCACTACCATCTCACAGGATCTGAAGTGGGAGACACACATTGACTCCATTGTGAAAAAGGCCCAGTAGAGGTTGTACTTCCTTTGCCAGCTGAGGACGTTCAACCTGCCACAGGCGCTGTTGATACAGTTCTACTCAGCGGTCATTGAGTCTGTCCTCTGCACTTCAATGTCTTGCCCCCCCCCCCCCCCCTATACACTTCTAGAGTGAGGAAAAAGGCTGGAAAAATCACTCTGGACCCCACTCACCCTGCCCACTACCTTTTTGAACTGTTGCCTTCTGGATGACGCTTCAGAGCTCTTAGCACCAGAACCGTCAGACACAGGAACAGTTTTTTCCCTCAGGCTGTCCATCTCATGAAAAGTTAAATTGCCCCATTGAGCAATAACTATGTGCAATACACAGTTTAGTCTTTTTTTTATATTTATCCGACACATCCAACCTCTTCTGCCATTTCAAAAAAAACATTTGCACTGTACATAACAGATTTGTATTTGCACTGTACATAACAGATGTGTATTAGATTGCACTACATATGTGTATGTGTGTATGTACGTATGTGTATAACTATTTTTTATTTTTTATTATTATCTATGTCTTGCTGCTGTTTTTGTATTGTTTATGTATTGTTGTACACTGGAATCTCCTGTCACCAAGACAAATTCCTTGTATGTGTAAGCATACTTGGCAATAAAGCTCATTCTGATTCTGTTACCTCTAGTTGTATTATCATTTTTAATTTGGAACATTTTAATACATTAAAATTTTATAATACAGGGCAAAGTGACAAAGGACATTTAAGCTTGATCCCCACTGTATGTATCCATATGAATTTCCTTAAATCATTATAAGTCATTACTAAACTAATATTTGGGAAGTAAACAATTTAAGGGACAGTTCACCCAAAAATGAAAATTTTCTCATCATTTACTCACCCTCATGCCATCCCAGATGTGTATGACTTTCTTTCTTCAGCAGAACACAAATTAAGATTTTAAGAAGAATATTCCAACTCTGTTGGTCCTCACAATGCAAGTGAATGCATGCCAAAATGTTGATGCTCCAAAAAGCAAATAAAGGTAGCATAAAAGTAATCCATACGACTCCAGTGGTTTAACCTATGTCTTTAGAAGCTATATGATAGGTGTGGGTGAGAAACAGATCAATATTTAAGTCCTTTTTTACTGTAAATCTTGACATCACCAGTCTCCTTGGTGATGATGATTTCTAGCTCGATTACACTTTCTAGCACCATCTAGCACTCTGCGAACTCTACTCAGAAGTTTAATAGATCTTCAAATCATGATCGTTCCTGTAGACCGCAATTGCTAGATGTACAGTTAAAAAGGATTTACACTTTGGTCTGTTCTCACCCAAAACCAAGTAGATTACTTCAGAAGACATGGATTAAACCATTTATGGACTACTTTATGCTGCCTTTATGTGCTTTTTGGAGCTTCAAAGCTTTGGACCCTGTTGACTTGTATTGTATAGACCAACAGAGCGAAGATATTCATATAATATATTTGTTTGTGTTCAGCAGAAGAAAGAAAGTCATACACATTTGGAGTGGCATGAGGGTAAACTATCCCTTTAACTTTTTGAGGCTTTAAATTGATGATTTTACTTTGGGATGTGTGGCAGAGCTCATTTCATGACCACCGGTGGGAAAAACAATAGTAAAGAAAATGAGGTGTAATGATTGTAAATGTTACATTATGATTTATGATGTAAAAGTGTATAAGAAAATATAAAAAAAAACAAATTCCAAATACTTTGTAAATATTTTCTAGAAAATCATTTTTCCTCTGTCCCACTTTACTGCTTAAAAATCTGGGATTTGGTAAAAAGAGGGTCTTCAAAGGTTCCACTTCCAGTATTGAGCATTTCTTAATTTTTCTTTTGACTAAAGTAGAAGACATCCTTAATGTATAATGTGAGGTTGTGTGTGTCTGGATCATAATTAAAAGTGTCAAGAAATAGAAAATGTCCAAAAGTGTCCCACTTTGCCCATATTCACCCTAGTATATAAAAACTAATACTAAAATGAATTTGAGACCATTTTTATTTTAGTGAACAAATCACATACCTCTTTCCACTCAAACCTCCCGCCACAGCGCACCAATGACGTCTCAACTGTGACGTGCATAAAACTCATATAAACAGTAACAAATACATTTATATTTTTCTTCCACAAAATAATTTCCTCCTTTTCTTTTCCACACATATAAATCAGTTTGTAGCAGATGAATCTAGGGATATTGAGTGAAGTTAATCAGAGTATTAAACCTGCTACATTTACCCCCCTTTGAATTCACCAAAATCCCTAAGGTACACCAAAGACTCAACCAAATTCATTCATATACTTGGCTCAGGTTTCTAGAATGTCTCTTCACTTACTTCAGCTTGAAAATGCTACCTTCTTAAAAGGTTGAGAGAAATCTAAGCGTGATCAGGCCTTAAGGAACTCCCAGAATAAGATGGCGCCTTTTACACCATACCAAACCTTTGCCCAACATCTTTGACTAATTATGTAACAAATACATGAATCCCTTTGGATGAATTACTTTACAGTCTTAGAAACATGACTTGGGGTAAATACACACTTGAACAATAAAAGAACCATCTAAAACAAAGTGAGTAGTGACTGGGACTTCTTACCCAGTGTGTGTAATGTGTAATTGATTTAATTTTTAACTGTCTTTGTGCCATAGTCTCAATGAGATGACTGACTTTCTTGACCACTCTACCAGTGCATGTAACTCGTTCTTGAGTATTTCAAACACCCTGAATGTCTCGGTCAAAAGTGCCATAACTAGGCTGTTCTATACTGGATGTGTCTCCTACTTCTATAGCAGGAGGGGCTCTGTCACTATTTGAGTCAGTCTAACGTCTACAGTGCTCTGTAACAAGACTGTCAACATCACTGAATTCTTCAGAGCAATCACTGTCCTTACTTCGCTGGGTTCCCTCTGAAGGAAACTGCACAGATTCGTCCCCATTTTGTAAGCTTTGATCATAAGAATGTTCTGGTTCATTCAACAGCCAAAGACTTGTTCGGCTCTCTGAACATTCATTTTCTAGACAATCCACAAGATCCTGGGACTGTGAGGCAACTACAGACTCCTCTTCGTCATCACATTCATCAAGGTATGGATTGCTGGTTCCTCCAAGTTCAGTTTGAACAGGGAAGAAATTTATATTCAACAAGAGATTTTTATGTACCACTCTCTTAACTCCTTTCTCATCCTGTACTACATAGGTATGCGTCTGAGGATTCCGTTTTATGACTACGTAGACAGCTGCTTCCCACTTATCCACAAGTTTCCTCTTCCCTCTCTCTCCTTTGTTTGCAATCAGCACACGATCTCCATAGTGAATGCCCTTTATCTTTTGTTATATCCCTGAGCTTGTTTTTGTTGCTCTTTGACAGCATGCTGTTGTGCAATGGTTGCTGCTTCATGGAGGTGGGAAAGGAGTGTCTTAGCGTGACTACCATAATCAACCACCACAGGATCTTGGAGCACCTGCTTGAATATCACATCTACCGGGAGTCTCGGTACGTGGCCGAACATGAGATAAAAGGGTGAGTAACCAGTTGTTTCGTGTACAGTGGCATTGTAGGCAAATGCCAGTGTTCGGATTTGTTGGGGCCACTGATGTTTAGCTTTCAATGGCAAGGAACGCAACATATTTCCTAGAGTCCTGTTAAATCGTTTGGTTCCTCCATTTCCCACTGGAAGGTATGCTGTGGTATGAGAATTAGCAACTTCTGACAATTTATGTAGCTCAGCAATCAAACCACTCTCGAAATTGGCTCCTTAATTGGTGTGTATGCATTCTGGGAAGCCGTAAACACAGAAAACATGATCCCACAACTTCTTGGCCACTTGTTTCACATCTGATTCTGACATGGGAATACATGAGCTAATTTTGTAAAGTGGTCCGTGACCACTAATACGTCAACTGAATTATGTTTACTGTCTTCCAAGTTCCAGAAGTCTAAGCACACTAACTCCATGGGTGCAGAAACTCTCTAATGGAGTGCTAGCTGATGGTTCAGGGGATTTAGCAAGAATGCATCTTTGACAACACTTGACATAGTACCTGATGCCTTGTTCCATCCTTGGCCAATAGAACTATGGCCTTGATAAATGAAGTGTTCTTGCTTGCACTTGGTGTCCAGTGAGGTCATGGATACCACTCAGTGCCTTGGCTTTAAAACTCTTGGGGAGCACATGTTGATATCTCTTATGCTTACTCAATGGATCTTTAGATACTCTATAGAGTATGCCATCCAAGAATGTAAGTCTCTCCCATTGCTTACTGAGAATGAGGGCACTTGGGTTGAGTTTTGCTTTCTCCCACCTTGAAGGTCATCTCCTCAAAATCACAAAAGGAACAACCAAAGATATGGTAGGGTCTTGTTCCTGTCTTTGTTGAAGTTCCTGCAGGGAGAATACCGGTAACATATCAAGACTTGATGGTGCAAACTGCTGGACAGATTGGATCAATTGTACTGCCCTGGACTCTGCTGCTAGTTCTCAGCTGTCATGAGCTTCGCAGAGGGCATGAACTTCATCAACATTGCAGGTACCTGGGCAAACCGCTGAAATGATCTCCCTCGGGTCAACCTCTGACTTTCACCGCTGATACTTAACTTTCAGCCGGAAATTATCCTGGATCCCTTCCTCGCTAACACTCTCAGCCTCAGACAGCAGACTCTTGTACTGTTTGTTGAGTAGTCTATGGCTGATTGTCTTTGAAAATGGGTCACGACTAAGAGCATTGGCCACAATACTCTTGTTACCCACTATGTGGCGTATGTCGACGGTATAAGGGGCTAGTTTTGCCACCCAACGTTGCTCGCCAGCATTGAGTTTTGGCTTAGTTGTGATATATGTTAAGGGATTGTTATCCGTCCATACGGAGAATGTATGTCCTTTAAGCCAATGGCTAAACTTCTCACAGATGCTCCACTTTAAGGCCAGGAACTCTAGGTGGTGAGCTGGATATCACCTCTGTGAAGCACTAAGCATTTTGCTTGCAAAAGCGATGGGTCTTGCTTTGTCCTCACTCAGGGCTATCTGTGACAACACCACCCCTAAACCATCTAGGAAAGCATTTATGGACAGGATCAGGGGTTTTGAGAAATCAGGATGCGCCAGAACCACCAACTTGTCCTTCAGAACGCTGAGCATGGCATCACACTCTGGCATCCAATCGGAGGCTTTAAGCCTCTTAAAGGTACCAGCCTGCTTTGTGATCTTTCCTTTGCCCTTCTCTTTTGACCAGCAGTGAGGGCGAACAAGTGTCTAGCAATGGCAGAGCAATTCGGTATGAAATGTTGGAGGTAAAAGACCATTTTCAGAAAAGATTTAATCCTCTTCACTGAAGGAGTAACTCCTTCTTCCTCCATAAGATCAGTCTTGGTCATTCAGGATATCACATCTACCTTTTCAGGGTCCACAGCAACTCCACTCCCATCAATTATATGTCCCAGAAACCTCACAGAAGTTCACAAAAGGTGACACTTTTTTGGACTTAGCTTGAAATTGTGCTGACAGGGTCTATGGAAGGCCAATTCTTGCCTGCTTCCTTCTCAGTAGCTGCAAATACCAGTAGGTCATCCAAATAGCACAACAGGTGGCTGAAGTTTAAATCACCAAATATACTTGGCATCATTTGCATGAACAAAGCTATTACACAGACCTTTTGGCATGCAATTATATTCATGCAAGCTGAGTGGTGTGGTGAACACAGTGTATTTTTTGTCCCCTTCATGGATGGGAATGTTGTAAAAAAAAAAGGATGTCAAGTCCATAGTACTAAAATAGCCATTGCCGCCTAAAGCTGCCAGACAATCTGATTGATGTGGGAGCGTGTGTGCATCATTTAGGGTCCTGGCATTGAGCCATCTGAAATCGGTACAGATTCTCAGACTGCCATCCTTTTTCCATACCATTACCAATGGCAAGGCGAATTCACTGATAGATTTCCTTTTTATCCCTTGTTCCTCCATTTCCATCAGAATTTGCCTAAACTTCTGATAATGAGCTGGTGGAACTCTACAGTATGGAAGGCTGAATGGTCCTTTGTCTGTCAGGCATATGCAATCAGAGAAGCCTTTTGCTTTGCCACAGTCCAAGGCATGTTTTGAGAAGACATCATTGTAGCTAACTAAAAGCTGGACTAAACAGGGTGACACACCGGCAGTTCTTTTTTAGGGTCATGGGCTGATTGGAAAGGTTCACTATCTTCATGGGGACGTATCTGTCACCCCACATAGGTGTAACCACCTGGCTAACCATGATGATTCGCTGCATATATTTTGAAGATGTAGGTTCAACAACCACTGTACTTCCCGAGGACATAGGTACATCTTTCAGTAGGCTGCCCCACACGAGGTGTTCATGCTTAGCTAGAATTGTTACAGCTTGTGTCAGTTTCACTGTCTCAATTTTACTTGGTGTTTCATCACCTTTCCATCTTGACAACCCTGTCATCATGTCAAGGAAGTGAGAGATGTCAGGGAACGATGACAGGTCACAGTTCTGAGCAGTCACTCTCCAGTAGTCATCACTGCTTTTCATCTCATGCGTGAGGTACTTTATGACATTGGATCCAAGAATGAGGTCATCCTTTTGCCCTGGGACCACAAGAATGGGATCAATACACCGAATGCCATATGCCTCTAGCTCCACTTCATACACACATTTAGGATGAGTTTGATGACCCCTGCAGCCGATCAAAATGACTTGCTTGCTCAACTGTTTGTCTTTGGTGATTACATTTTCTCTGAGCATTCTGGATTCTGTTGCTTCACTTACTGTACAGGCCAGAGAGCCAGAGTCTAGCATTCCCTTGACTTGAAATACTTTATTCACAATCACTGGAGTGTAGAACAATTCACTAAACAGTTCAACTCTTTATATAGTATATAGTAGCACGACTACTTGAACACCTTCTGGTGCGGCTGCACGTGTTATTATACCATTGCTTCCAGTCATCATCTTCATCTTTTTGGTCGAGGGTTTGAATTTGTCCACCTGCACATCCCCCCTCCGTATGCAGGCCCATCAGTTTAACGGCTGCTGCCCCTGACTTGAATACATGTTGGGGTTGCTGCCTCCAGCTCTTGCCTCCTGACACTCTTTCTTCCAATGTCCTGGCTTAAAGCAAGACAAACACAATCCATCTCGTCTGCAATGAATGAGGGTAGAATGATCGGTTGCTTTGCATACTCTGCATGGCTTTCGGAATGCTTGAGGTTCGTTTGACAATATGGTGCTTGAGCTGCCACTTGATGGTTCTGTTTCAATACCCAATCTAGTAAACCGATGAGAATCTGCAAACTGGCATTATCAGACAATAAGCCAACATCCCTCACAACTTCCATTTCACCTTGCAGTTTCATTGGAGAGCCTACCGTTGATTCATCAAGTGCAGCGGTTTGTGCATTTGCTGTAGCATATCTCTCTACACCAAAGCGTGTTGGTCTGGTTCATTGCTGCTGAACTCTCAGTTGTGTCTGATGGTCATCAAGCCATTCCTGAATTTCACTGGCTTTCCACTGGCTTTCCACTGGCTTTCCACCCTATTTCGCCATCTGGGCAGTGCTTAACAAACATCATAGATACCTCCTTACTCGATCTTCGAGATTTCGGCCCTACCTCTTCAAACACTCCTCCAACTCATCAACAGCTTTGTTTAAGCAAATCCAGCAGTCCATCACATTCTCTCCTACTCTAGGTAGTGTATTATAAAAGTCAGTGAGTGGTATTGCAGAATATGTCATTTCACTGAAATGCTGCTTTAGTATATCAATTATATCTCTCAGGTCTTTGCCAGGTCTTAGGGACAGGTTACTGCGTAATGTTACTTTGATTATGTCTCTAGCCCTCCCTACAAGTCTTGACATAATTCCCTGAGTCTGCTCTCCTGTGGGCACATCTCTCTTTCTTAAGTAGACACTGATTTGTTCTTCCTACTCGTGGATAGAGAGTTTGTCTGTCCCATCACCATGAAAGCTTGGTGGCTCTTTCACATCGGACTGCATCACTAACTTTACACTGGTCATAGTCAGTGAATGAGGGTCAACTGAAGGTGGTTCTAAACCTACATCCTGAATGTGTCACCCCCTCCTCTTTTTTATCACTTTTCTTCATTAATTGTGCTGAGATGTCTTATCTCATGAGCTAACTGAGTGATGAGGCAACTTAAGTCAGTGGAAGTCGTGTCTGACCTAGGGACCTGACTATCAATTGACATTCGTGTAGAGCAAAACATTGGAGAGTCAGCAACACCTGTGGCTCCAGATGTGTGAGTGATATCTTTAAAGAACTTCCCTCTCCCAACACCAAAGTCAACCTCATCCTGGACATGTTCCTCAGCATTCATATATGACATTGTTACAAAAATGATTAAAACAATATGACAATAGGAAAATTATTATTTTTCTCTCTCTCCCTTTTCTTTCTTTTTATCCTTTTTCTTTCTTTTCTTTTTTCTTTTTCTTTTTTCAAAAGAAAATTTCAGTCCTTGTAGATCTCCTCTAAAAGTAATTATGCAGTTTTTGTCTGCATTGCTATACTCAGTCTTTGTACCTCACTCTCCCAACAGATAAACAGAAGAAGATCAAGAGTCCAACTCAGTCTCTGGGATGGGAAAGCAATACACAGCAACGTCTGCTGGTCAAACTGATGTTGATCCTTCTAAAGTATCTGGGTCATGGCACCAATGTAGCCGGTCTCGGGCCACCACCGTCATGGATACCTCTCTTCATTGTGTTGTGTTCAATTAATAAAGGCTGTAGTCAGGGGCCTGGGTAGCTCAGCGAGAAAAGACGCTGAATACCACCCCTGGAGTCACGAGTTCAAATCCAGGGCATGCTGAGTGACTCCAGCCAGGTCTCCTAAGCAACCAAATTGGCCCGGTTGCTAGGGAGGGTAGAGTCGCATGGGGTAACCTCCTCATGGTCGCTATAATGTGGTTCTCGCTCTCTGTGGGGCACGTGGTGTGTTGTGCGTGGATGCCACGGAGAATAGCATGAAGCCTCCACCCACACTATGTCTCCGCGGTAACGTGCACAACAAGCCACATGATAAGATGCGTGAATTGACGTCTCAGATGCGGAGGAAACTGAGATTCATCCTCCGCCACCTGGATTGAGGCGAGTCACTACAAGGACCTAGAGTGCATTTGGAATTGGGCATTTTAAATTGGGGAGAAAAAAAATTAAATAAAGGCTGGAGTCCAACTGCTAGTTCATGTGCCTTTATTGGAGCAGGCTGTGTAAGATGGAAAACATGCAGTTGATGAATGTTGCAATGACAATTTGCCTGTTCCTGCTCTCTCCACTCAAACCTCACACGGACTCACATGAGCTCACAATATAAAGACAATTACATTTCTCACAATAATAAAAGAATAAAGTCATATCACAGTGAGTACAATATGGTTATCCATGCAGAGCAGGGGTGTGGTCAAGCATCTGTCCGGAGAGAGAGAAAGCGGTAAGGGCGATTGCACCTGAGCTAGATTATGTCTA